>NW_026017316.1:368773-382311 GCF_020466585.1 Dendroctonus ponderosae
AAATTATTTTTGCCTTGTTTTAGGCCATAAAACAATAGGTTTTTAATTTAGGTTGTAATATTCAGTGAGAATTGAACAAAAGTTTTTTGGGTCACATATCTTGGTCACGGCACTTTCGCATAACGGGTTTTTAAAATACTAAACAAATTGAGATGGGGATTTTTCGCTTATGTGAATCGGCAGCTTAAACACTCAATTGGTCACATTTCTAGCTTATTTTTGTAAGAGCGGTTTTACTGCCTGAGCCTTTCAAAAGCGACATTTTCCTTGTCTAGAAAACAGTTATTGAGTTCTTCAGGTTGAAACTTCCATTGGGTCACATATCTGGTTTTTCCTGCTAGGTTTGTTTTGCTTTGGAAACGTTTATTAATTAGCGTCTTTTTTTCTGTAGGAGGCGATAGATCATGTTCCCATTTTAATTGGTCACGCATCTCAAAGGTTTTTCTTACGAGTCTAAGTTTTTTCAAGAGTTATTTTTATAAATCAAACTGTTCCAAACATCAAGACAATTTTGAGATTATTCTAGATTTCCTGCTTAGTCACGTATCTAAGGTTGGATATGGATAATTTTTCTTAATGTGACTATTCGACGTCTGGTCTAAGATGGGTTAACACTCGGATTTAATTTAATTTTTTTCTGGATTTTTCTCCCGTCACTTATCTCAAAAATTTTCCAGAACCTCAAAAAAAATGTTTTTGTTGATAGCAATAACCAATAGCGCTTCTGGACGATTAGTTGTCTTCTCATACAAAGAACCAACTTAACTTCCTTTCGGGTCACGCATCTTATTGATCTGTCACTTGTCGATTCACCTTTTCATCGTCATTTTGTGGTTATTGACCGGGAAAATTTAAAACATTTTCGCAACTAATTGATTTTCTCCAGTTTTGCATATTCGGCTGTTTGTTGTGTCTAGCAGATCTTGGCGTGCACTTTCCAAAACTTGCCCAGATGATTTGCAGGAAAAGTTGTACCGTTTCGGTCGGTTGAGGTCACGCATCTCGTTTGCCTGGGCAAATTTTTAAAATTGCCTGTTTTCACTGCCGGTGCCCAGAAACTGACGATGTGAAAAACGCGACTACATCTAATTTAGATAAAAAAGTTTCCGATCACACTTCAAAAGGGCGACCATGTCATTTGCCTTGTGGCGCCCTCTTCAAAGACGGTTTAAAGAGTTCTTCAGTTTGAAAAATTGCTCTGAAATATGGGTGCAAATGTAAAGGGCGGCGGTGTTATTTYTGCTCCAGCATGCCACTTTCTGGCCGGATCCTTTAAGTTCAGAYACATTTTCGGCTGATTTCAGTCAACGTTTATATGACGATTCGTATGAGAARGTTTTCTAAATGCCAAAGTTTCAAAAATATATAATTTTGTCTTAAATTAGTATGTAGACAAAAGGAATTMTGCTGCGTTCTTCATTTTAAATGCTGAATTTAATAGATAAATTTTAATGAAAMTTCATCMAATTTGTTAAGAGAMKCGGTTTTYTSGAMTSTCGACTTCYKACSACCTTGCTTCTTAAMTTTSRKCSMAAWYTGAGTTTTTTTGCGGTTAGATTGGCTTCTTTTGGGCGCAAACTCCACTGAGTTACAGTYGTTTTTGACTTTTTGACAGCACTTCAAAGCTGGCGCGTCTAACTTGATTTCTGCGTCTTCAACAGCTGTCAGTATTSYCTMCAAAAATTCATCAACGCACCCCTGGACCAGATACAGAGTTTATTTCAAACCTTCCCAATAGAGAATCCTGGACTCTCGATCCGACGAAACTTTCAGCCCAATCTGATTGTTGGCTCTTTCCTATCGGAACCTTCAAACTTTTACTCTGCAGATTCKCTAAGTTTGTCAAAATGTCGAAAGATGTCGCCGCAAAAGACTTGAAGAAGTCAATATTTTAACGCGCATTCGCCAATCCTTCAAAAAACCCACAAGAATAACTGCTTTTGAGTAGTTTAATCGCGTCTGAGGCACTCCTCAACACCCCAAAGCCTCATAAGGGAGTCTCAAACTTTGGAGAGCCAGTCGTTTTCCCTAAGGGCACTCAAATTTACACAAATTTAAACTTGGGTCGAGTCTGGACACTAAGCGCATTCACCATTAAGAAAATTGCGTTTTTTACTCGATTTTCCGACTTTAGCTTTTTATGAAAATCAACAATTAAGTCAAAAACCGCATTTTTTTATAAGATTTGGGGGGGTAATTTTTGCAATTACTTTGGAGCATTAATTTTGACGAAAAAAGCATTTAGGAAACCGGTAAACACTAATAAAAAACGCTGGAAAATTATTGAGAAAATACCCGAAAACTCACTTAGCTCTGACGTTCCGAAAGTTTCATAAGGCCCCATCATCAGGCATGTTGCGACTGAATCAAATTCCCTTATGTTCTTGGCCAGAGTCTGATGCTGGCCGGTGGCGGAACGAAACATGCCCCCGTTCCCGGGCGCCCCATTTTGCTGTATAGATGGCGAAAGTTTCGAGTCGCTCCCATCTTCAGGCTAGTTGCCACTAAATCAAAATCACTTGTCGCTGTTGGCGAAGGCCTGATGATGACTCGCCGCGAAACGAAACCTGCTAAACAGCTGCCGATCACTGCAATGGTTAACACAGGATTTGCTCGGGTCAGTGTGGAAGTTTCACTTCGCCGCCATCATCAGGCGTTTAACCGCGTTTTAGTGAGCAAAGCCACCCCGAACGGTCGTGAGTTCTGAGCTTATGAAAACAATAGAAAAACACCCGAACACACGGGCGACTGGGGAAAAAGCTCTGAAAAGAGCCGAGTGCATTCTTTAAATTCTGGGGTTTCGAATGGACGCCTTCATCAGGCTAATTGCAGGGAATTTTCGCAGGATAACTTGCGCCATGAGCGCGTATTATTTATTTGCCCCCAAACTAAGCCTCCAGTGAAAAACGTTTTTCTTGACGAAATATTCCGGTGGTCCAGGGGCTCACCTCACAGCCCTTATGGGGCTTTTTACAGGCTTTTGAATAAACTCCGAAAAATCTGTGCCGGAAATCCCCATAACTCCCGAACCGTAAATTTTCAATTTCGTCGTCAATTTTTCTCCTCTGTCCAGTGGTGAGCGCAAAACCATTCTACCTGTGCTGGTTTGGGAGATTTTCGTTTGTCCTTGCTGCGGTTTTCTCGTGTTTTTCCAGGCCCGGGCTTTAAAAATTCCTGGAAATTAGCCTGATGATGGCCCGCCTGTGAAAGGTGCACCACCCCTACACAAAAGACGGCTCTATCCAGTGCCGGCATCGAGAAATATTTGGCTTGGGCAGTTTTTCGGTTATTGACTCTGAAAGTGCCTGACTGTGGGCAGGTGATTTGGCAGTTGCTAGCGCAGAAAATCGGGGAAATTGTCCAGATTTCCTTTGAAGGGTGGACGATTAGATGAAACGTGCTCACGTGGGGAAAAACTCCGCCCAAATGGGGCCCAAATGGGCCAATTAGGGCCGGAAATGTTAATGAAAAAAAAACGAAAACTTCAACCAGGCGGTTGATCCCGGTTTGAGCCTATTAATTGACAAAAACCCCCCAACTCTATGGGGGGTTTTCAATTGAAACTGGGCCCCACAGTGAGCCGAGGGGTTTGCGCCCCTCCGCCAACTTCAGTCCGGCGAATTTTCGCCAAAAACCCCAAAAATCAAAGGCTCACCCGAAGTCTTTCACCATCCAGTCCAGGAAATCAGTCTTTTCCATTTTCCAGCACTTGTTTAGTCCAAAAAGGGCCAATTTCGGAAATTTGAGTCCAACCAAAAAGACACTGACACAAACCACTGCACCAATCGTCCATTGCGAAACAAAAGACTGGCGATTTGGCGATTTGCAGGGTTGCAACTGCAAAAGTCCTGTTTGAAACACATTTTTCGCTAATTTTCCTGCAGAATGGTGGATATGTTTGGGAAAATGGCGACTGTGGGGGCTTGAGAGGGAAATCTCGTTTAAATGTGGGCAAATGGTGGATTTTCCTTGGCACCGCCTCCGGCGGCATCTAGCGGTTGGCGTATAAACTCACTGGGCTGTGATTGGGTTGGTTTGGTTTTTTTATTGAATTTGAATAGAGTTTTCATGGGATTTGCTCAGAAACTTTCATGTATTGAAGGGGATTTTTTTTCATTGAACCTTTTGAGGAAATTAGCCGAAAACATTTTTTTTTACAGTCATCCGCAGGATCCCTGTACATTAGAAGCTTGTCTGGAGTCCTTGTAATTTTTTAAATTAAGTCCTGTTGAAGACAGGGTAGTTTTGCAGTTGATTTCATTAAAAAGGTGGTTTGTAAAAGTGACCGCGCCCCCCTGATGGGGACGGCAACGCTGCGCCACCTGCCACCAGTGTCAGCAGTCAAAGCGTCGAGCAGCTGTGTGGGTAGTGCGAGTGATATAACCTCAAAACGCGTGGATTTTGTTAAATTCGCAAGGGTTTCGTTCAGTTTTTTCCGCAAAAATCGTCGTTTTTCCGCATAACTGGTCGAACCATGGCGACCGTATTCGACATCGAGCTGCACGACGTCGAAACTGTCGAACTGTCCTCGGACTCGGACACCGAAATTGAAATCGAGGTAAACAAGCAATTTTTTCCTTTATTCACTGATTTTCGGGTTTATCTCGATCGCATTGCGCTTATCGCGGCTTTTTGCGGTCACTTTCAATGCTTTCATTCGGTTTTTGAGTGTGAGTTTGACGCAAACCACGGTTTTTTGCTGCTGTCTGAAACAGCAGATTTTTGCTCGGCGTGGGGCCCTGGCTGCATTTCAGCAGGCCGTTGGGGGGTTCATCCAGTTTATGGGCCGTTGCAAAGGTTTCCAGCACTTTTGCAAGCTCTGGGGCTATTTTAAAGTAATTTTTCAGCTGGCTGCTTAAACCACATGTGTGGCAGCCCGGAGCCCCATTCAGGGCTCTTTGGTGACTGCTTCAATGTTACCAGGCGCTTATTTCTCGTTCCGCACAAATCGCTTTAACGTTATGGGGACTCGCGTCAACTCCCCATAGCTCTATTTTAGCGCGATTTATGGCACTTTTCCCATTTTCATCGGCTTTCAATTCACAAAAACCCACTGGAAGGTTGGAAAGGGGCGTTCAGCATTCGTGCGCCTTCTGCAAGTCTAGTGGAGGCTTTTCGCCCGCTTTTTTCCTTCAATCGCGTTAATGGGACGTGAAAAGTACGTTCACAGGACGTCATTGTTGTGTAAGAAGGTCAACGATTTTCCGAATATTGATTGCGTCGTCGATAATTTTCTGTTTGGCATCGCTTTGAACATGGAAAGACCTACTGAGGATGACTTCAGGACGTTTTTTCATGCCCTGGTAAAGGGTGACTCTGTTATTTGTCAACAGAGCGCCCTTATCGATTGTTGGATCAAAAAAGTTTTCAACTAAAAAATGTTGAGCATTTAAAAGGCTTTGTGCAGATTTTTGCATTTTTGAAATCGGCCCTTAATTGCCGAAGTTGAGCTTAATTCAGTTCCTTCATGCACTGGGAAAAAGATGTTGTAGCCATTTGGTTGGCAGCTCTTTTGCAAAAATCCCCAATAAGAAACCGCGCTAATAGACAAAGTTGACTTTTAATAGAAGCAATTTTTGCAATTTTTAAAAGCGTCTGGTAAATAACCAACTTAGTTTGGATTTCCCGTTAAAGGGCGACCGCGTTATTTTCGTCTGCAGCGCTCTTACGGCCTGTCCGAGCAGAACACATTTCAAACAAAAAATCTGGAAAATTTAAAGGGCTTGATGGGGATAGTTTGATTTTGAAAATCGGCCCATAAATCTCCACGTTATGCACAATTCAGTCTGAGGATACATTCGAATCACATTTTATTGCTGGTATTTCAGTCATTTTTGCAAAAAAAACCGAAGTTTTTTCGAAATTGGCGTGCATAAGAGCAGGGATAAAAGATTGCGTTACTGGGCAAAAAGTTACGTTGCTTTTAGGGCCTAAAGACGTGCTTTAGACGTTCCTAGATGGTTTACAATTTGGAAAAAGTTTAAAACAATCTGCTCAAAGTGCTGCTTCGTATTTGCTATCGAATAGGAGCCTATGCATGAGTGTTTTAATAGTGATGAGCAACGTCCATCGAACGTACTTTTAACGCCCGGGGCATCCTGATGAAGTCGATCTTGAGTCTGATGCTTGGAACCTTGTGAAGGAGTCAAAGTAAATTAAACGCAAAATTCTGGATCGTCTAAAAAACATCCTAAAAGCGTAAATTTTGCAATTAAACTAGCAAAGTGGGTAACTTGCAGGTCAATAGATGCGAGATGGAGCTAATTCCTTGACCATTTTTGCTTCTTCTACAAGTCTAGTAAAGGCTTTTTCCCTGCTTTTTTCCTTCAAATGCATTCATGGACGTTAAAAGTATATCCACAGACGTCATTTTCACGTTAGAAAGTCGACGATTTTCTGAATATCGATTGCGTGGTTCACAATTTCCGATTTGTCATCGTTTTGAACATGGAAAGACCTTCTGGGGATGATTTCAGGAAGTTTTTTATGCCCTGTTAGAGGGCGACTGTGTTATTTGTCAGCACAGCGCCTTTATCGATTGTCGGATCAAAAAAGTTTTCAACCAAAAAATGTWGAGCATTTRAAAGRCYYTTTGSAGATTTTTGWATTTTTTAAATCGACCCTTAAATGTGCAAGTTAAACTCAATTAWGTTYGAGGATGCACTGGAAAAAYRGTGTTGTTGCAATTTGGTTCGCAGCTCTTAGAAAAATCGTCCATGAGAAACCGCCCTAATAGACAGAGTTGGCTTCTTAAGGGGCGCAGTTCGCAATTTTTCAAATCGGCTGGTAAATAACCAACTAATTTTGGATGGCTCGTTAAAGGGCGACCGCGTTATTTGCCCCTGCAGCGCCCTTACGGCATGTCCGAGGAAAAACCGTTTCAAACAAAAACTGTTGGTGTTTTAAAGGGCTTCAAGAGGATGGTTTTGGTTCAAAATCGTCCCACAAATCTGCCCTTTATGCACAATTCAGTCTGAGGATGCATTCGAATGAAGTTTTGTGGCTGGTATTTGGGGATTAGTTTATTTTCAAGAAAACCCAAGTTTTTCAACGGTTTTTTTAAATTGGCCTGCAAAAGCTTGAGGATAAAGGATTGCGTTACTGGGCAGTGGGTTGCGTTGTTTTTAGGACCTACAGACGTGCTTTAGACGTTCCTAGATGGTTTACAAATTGGAAAAAGTTTAAAACAATCTGCTCAAAGCGCTGCTTCGTATTTGCAATTGAATAGGATCCCGAATGGATTAGTGTGTTAATAGTGATGAAGAACGTCCATCGAACGTACTTCTCACGCCCAGGGCGTCCTGATGAAGTGGATCTTGCGTCTGATGCTAAACACCTTGTAAAGGGGCCAAAATAAATTAACCGCAAAATTCTAGATCGTCTAAAAAACATCCTAAAAGCGTAAATTTTGCAATAAAACTAGCAAAGTGGGTAATTCGCAGGTCAATTGTTGCGAGATGGCGCTCGATAAATTCTTTGATCGTTTTTGCTTCTTCTACAAGTCTAGTAAAGACGTTTTACCTCTTTTTTTTCTTCAAATGCATTCATGGGACGTTAAAAGTATATCCTCAGACGTAATTTTCACGTTAGAAAGTCGACGATTTTCTGAATATCGATTGCGTGGTTCACAATTTTCGATTTGTCATTGTTTTGAGCAGGGAAATACGGTTTTATCGATTATCGGATCAAAAAAGTTTTCAACCAAAAAATGTAGAGCATTTGAAAGGCTTTTTGGAGATTTTTGTATTTTTTAAATCGACCCTTAAATGTGCAAGTTAAACTCAATTAAGTTCGAGGATGCACTGGAAAAACGGTGTTGTTGCAATTTGGCTCGCAGCTCTTTAGCAAAAATCCGCAATAAAAAACCGCGCTATTAGACAAAGTGGACTTTTCAAAGGGTGAAGTTTTTGAATTGAAAAAATGGGCTGGTAAATAACCAACTAATTTTGGATGGCTCGTTAAAGGGCGACCGCGTTATTTGCCCCTGCAGCGCCCTTACGGCATGTCCGAGGAAAAAAACGTTTCAAACCAAAACTGTTGGTGATTAAAAGGGGTTTTAATAGTGATCAGCAACGTCCATCGAACGTAGTTTTAACGCCCGGGGCATCCTGATGAAGTAGATCTTGCGTCTGATGCTTGGAACCTTGTGAAGGGGCCAAAATAAATTAAACTAAAAATTCTGGATCATCTAAAAAACATCCTAAAAGCGTAAATTTTGCAATTAAACTAGCAAAGTGGGTAATTTGCAGGTCAATTGATGCGAGATGGGGCTCGCTAAATTCCTTGATCGTTTTTGCTTCTTCTACAAGTCTAATAAAGACGTTTTTGCCTGATGTTTCCTTCAAATGCATCCATGGGACGTTAAAAGTATATCCGCAGACGTAATTTTCACGTTAGGAAGTCGACAATTTTGTAAATATCGATTGCGTGGTTCACAATTTTCGATTTGTCATCGTTTTGAACATGGAAAGACCTTCTGGGGATGACTTCAGGAAGTTTTTTATGCTCTGTTAGAGAGCGGCTGTGTTATTTGTCAACACAGCGCCTTTATCTATTGTCGGATCAAAAAAGTTTGCGTTGTTGTTAGGGTCTGAAGACGTGCTTTAGACGTTCCTAGATGGTTTACAATTTGGAAAAAGTTTAAAACAATCTGCTCATAGCGCTGCTTCGTATTTGCACTCGAATAGGAGCCCATGCATGAGTGTTTTAATAGTGATGAGCAACGTCCATCGAACGTACTTTTAACGCCCAGAGCGTCCTGATGAAGTAGATCTTGCGTCTGATGCTTGGAACCTTGTAGAGGGGTCAAAATAAATTAAACGCAAAATTCTGGATAATCTAAAAGACATCCGAAAAGCGTAAATTTCTCAATTAAACTAGCAAAGTGGGTAATTTGCAGGTCACTTGCTGTGAGATAGGGGCTCGATAAATTCCTTGATCGTTTTTGCTTCTTCTACAAGTCTAGTGAAGACTTTTTTCGTGCTTTTCTCCCTGAAATGCATCCATGGGACGTTAAAAGTATATCCACAGACGCTATTTGCACGTTAGAAAGTCGACAATTTTCTGAATATCGATTGCATCGTTTACAATTTTCGATTTGTCATCGTTTTGAACATGGAAAAACCTTCTGGGGATGACTTCAGGAAGTTTTTTTTATGCCCTGTTAAAGGGCGACTGTGTTATTTGTCAGCACAGCGCCTTTATCGATTGTCGGATCAAAAAAGTTTTAAAGAAAAAAATATTGATAATTTCAAAGGTTATATACAGGTTTTTGGATTTTTGAAATCGGTCCTTAAATTCGCAAGTTAAGCTCAATTTAGTTCGAGGACGCACTGGAAAAAAGGTGTTGTTGCAATTTGGCTCGCAGCTCGTTAACAAAAATTCCCAATAAAAATCCGCGCTAATAGACAAAGATGACTTTTTAAAGGGCGCAGTTTTTGAATTAAAGAAAGGGCTGGTAAATTACAAATTTATTTTGGATGACTTGTTAAAGGGCGACCGCGTTATTTGCCCCTGCAGCGCCCTTACGGCGTGTGCGAGCTAAAAACATTTCAAACAAAAACTGTTGGTGATTTAAAGGGCTTTCAAGGGATGGTCGAATTTTCAAAATCGTCCCACAAATCTGCACGTTATGCACAATTCAGTCTGAGGATGCATTCGATTCACATTTTGTTGCTGGGTCGTGGTTTATTTGCAAGTTTGTTTAGTATAGTGTATAGCGCCACCTATGGACGACGTTCCGCACTGGCCGAAACATGAATTGCGCGATTAATTTTCAAGCCGCGACTGCGGCCTGTTATGTCACTGAAAAAAAGGATTTTTCAGTTAATTAATTATAAATTAATTTTTAATGCTTGAATTTGCACTTTGATTTTTTAAAACTTTTTTTTGGTTACAGGGATACATCGATGAAAATCCCAACCCAAATGAGGTCATTGAGTAAGTATTCAGAATTGTTTGCCATTTTCAATGAATGTTGTCTTTAAATGTCTGGTAAACAATCGAATTTTGACATTCCTGTCACTCTGATGTGACCTTATCAGTCAAATTGCGTCGCTATGACGTCATCAACGAGTAGCCCCAGCTAAATAAACTAGGTTAGGTTTTGGTAATTGATTTTTTTTTTCGTGTGCAGTTTGACAGACGGCGATTTTGATACAGTGGAAATAACTGAGGCCAATGTGAATCCGACGGAGGAGCGCATGTCGCCGAAGGATTTCGATCTATTGAAGGTGTTGGGCAAGGGAGGTTATGGTAAAGTGTTCCAATGCCGCAAGCGGACTGGCGCAGACGCCGGCAAAATTTTCGCAATGAAAGTGCTGCGCAAAGCGTCAATTGTGCGCAACCAGAAGGACGTGTCGCACACCAAAGCGGAACGCAATATACTCGAAAGCGTAATGGTGAGTACTGATTGGTCCACACTTAAAACGTGTCGTGCGCAGCGGTTTTTTTTGCAAAACCATGCGCATGCCATGTTGCCATATTTATTGCAAATTTCCTATTTATTTCGCCCGGGTAGTCAATTTTGTTTAATTCAGGGTGGAATTTGCGGGTTTTTCTGCCCGAAGTCTGTCGCTTGTGATTTGGAAACAGCCTGACTGTCTGAGGATGGGCTAAAATCGAAACTTTCAGAGTTTAATTAAGATAGAATTTCCCAGCAGCGCAAATGGGTGAAAAAACCCGGAATTAAACAGTTTGGTTTAATCGTTATAATGCTAATGGTAAATTGGGCAATGTTGCCAAATTTGCCAGCGACGTTTTATTAATTGTTGTCTCACGTAAGCCATTGGCAGCTTTCCAGTTTTGGCAGCGAACACAGCCAGGTTGGCTGCTTGCGATCAGAAAGTTTCGGCATTGCACCATCTTCAGGCTAATTTTGATAATTTTTTTCAATTTGGGCGGGTTGAAGGCGATTTTGCAAATTTTTGTTTTGGTTCCAATTTCTAGACGCAACAAACATTTGAGTCGTGTGATTGAACAGTTTCTTGATACACTGTGAAAGTTTCGATTTTGCGCCATCATCAGGCGACGTTTTTGATCGTTTTTGTTGCTTTTTTGCTTGAAAGGGTGGAATAATTTGACGTTTTCCGATTTTTCGAGGGCATAGTTGGTTATTTGCACTCTAAAAGTTTCGACTGTCCGTCCATCATCAGGGTGAGTGCTGGTGGATTTGGCTTTTTTCGCAAGTTTTCAAGCAAAGTTTTTTATAAAGTTTTATTTTTGCAGGAAAATTTCGAATTTGCGTCGTCAGACCAGACAGAGATATGGTCCATCTTCAAGTATTTTTTTGGCGTTTTGTACGGTTTTTTTGTTCCAAAATTCTCACATTTTAAGTGTTTTTACTTCAATCACAATTAAAATTTCGATGTTTTTGCATGCGTTTCTGCTTTTGACCGATTTCTCATAATGCTTCGGCTTTGACGATGATGGGAGTTTCGATTTTCTACCATCATCAGGGTGTTTTTGTTGGATTTGGAATCATACAGCCAAGCAACCAGGATGGTTGAGTTTTTGGATTCGATAATTACTGATTTGTCTCGTCATCATCAGACAAATTTCATGATACTTTTCGAAAAGTTTCATAAATTGCGCGTGTCTTACATGGTACATTAGAGGATTTTTAAATTCGAACATTTCGGCCATCTTCAGACACTTTTGTGTGAAGGTTGCTGTGTTGCCAAATTTTTAGTTGACCCAAACTGTTGGCTATTTCGTATGTTCGAAGATTTTTGCGATTTCGATTTCGACAGCTTTCACATTTCCACACGTGTCCTGAAAGTTTCGAATTTGTGCGTCATCAGCAGACAAATTTTACTCGTAATTTCGTAAAATTTTCGAAATTTCTGGTGAATGTTGAAGTTTTAGCGTTCAATTGGTCATAGTTGGCAATCTTCTGATTTTGCGCCACTTTCGGACAACTTTTGCGGTTTTACAGTGTTGCCCGATTTTTTGCAGTTTAGCAAATCATTGGTTCTCGTGTGAAACGTTCGAAGATTTTTGCAATTGCGCTTTTGACAGCTTTAAAATGTCTACATGTGTTCAAAAATAGACACGAAAGTTTCGCTTTTTCGCCATCCTCAGGAGATTAGTGGGGAATTTTCCAATTTTTTAAGATCCCAACTTGAAGTTTCGATTTTTTGTCAAAAAAGTTGGTGTTTTTGGTGTTTGGACTTTCGGTGCATTTTGTTTGGGTCTACAAAGCCCAAAAGTTTCGAATTTGTACGTCATCATCAGAGAAATTTTACTCGTTATTTCCTGAAATTTCTTGTTAATGTTGAAATTTTAGCATTCAATTGGTCATAGTTGGCAATATTCTTATTTTCCACCATCTTCAGGCAATTTTTCCAGTTTTACAGTGTTGCTGAATTTTTTGCCGTTTAGGAAATCATTGGTTCTCATGTGAAACATTCGAAGAGTTTTGTGATTGCGCTTTTGACACATTCAAAATGTCTACATGCATCGCGAAAGTTTCGGTTTTTCGCCATCCTCAGGAGATTATTGGTGAAGTCACCAATTTTTCGAAGATCCCAACTTGAAGATTCGTTTTTTGCCCAAAAAGTTGGAGTTTTTTCGTTTTGGACTCGGTGGATTTTACTTGAGTCTGCACAGCCCGAAAGTTTGGAATTTGTGCGCCATCATCAGACAATCTTCTTAAAAAAATGGGGTATTTTGAAGTTTTAACATTTGATGGTTCGTGGTTCGTCGACTTATTGAAAAAGTGTCGATTTTGCGCCTTTTTCAGGGAGTTTTTTGTGAATATTACAGTGTTGCAGAATTTCCAGTTTAGCCAAATGTTTGTTTTTCATGTGAAACCTTCGCAGATTTTTGCAGTTTTGCTTTTGACAGATTTCACATGTCTACATGCATCTTGAACGTTTCGTTTTTTGCCATCCTCAGGAGATTAGTGAGTAATTTTCCAATTTTTTAAAGATCCCATCTGAAAGATTCGATGTTTTGTCCGAAAAGTTTCGACTTTCGGTGGATCTTACTTTGGTCCATAAAGTTTCGAATTTGTGCGCCATCATCAGACAAATTTCGAGTTGAATTTAATAGATTTTTCGTTTCTTTCATGGAAAAATTGAGAAGTTTCACATTTTATGGCTGAAAGTTGATCGTATTTGTTCGGAAAGTGTCGGTTTTGCGCCATCTTCGGGCAGTTTTTTTTGTGAATTTGACAGCGTTGCCGAATTTCCAGTTCACCTAGTCGTTGTTGTCGTGTTCATGTGAAAGGTTCAAATATTTTTGGAGTTCACTTGTCTACATCCATGAAAGTTTCGATTTTTCAGCGTCATCAGGAAATTTTTAGTAAATTTTCCAATTAAAAAAAAATCGCTTCAGCAACTAAATTCCATGTTTTTTTAAGCTTTTTGGCATTCGGCGTATTGCAGTTGGGTCCATAAAACCCGTAAGTTTCGTACTTGTTTGCCTTCATCAGGCACATCATTTCTTGTATCTTCCATGGAACATTTTAAGATTTTTCGTCGCAGTCGGATGGTGTTTGTTTGTGTGCCGTTTTCAGATAATCTTTTAATGTTTTT
>NW_026017316.1:383310-390377 GCF_020466585.1 Dendroctonus ponderosae
TGATGATGGCACAAATTCGAAACTTTCGGCCGGGATAGACGATTGCTTGGGGCCTACAGAGTGCTGAAGTTGTGAGGTTTTTGTCGACGGTTTTGCCAAACTTGGCAAAAGTGGAACAAGGGATTTTCCATGATAAGCAGGCAAAATTGAAAAAAATCCCTGATGATGATGATGATGACAAACACTCGAAACTCTGATGGTCATACAACTGAACTGAACAAATTTCAAGCTTCAGGATTTTGGGTTTCTCGAGAAATCGGCTGCTGAACAAAAGTTTGTTTTTGCGGCAACATTTTAAACCTCCATCGGCTTTAAACATTTTTCAAAAATTCCCTGATCATGGCGCAAATTCGAAACGTTCGGTTTCACTCAGTAAACACTTTGAGTCACCAAGTGCCAAAATTGGAAGTTTCCATCCTTGTCCCTTTGAAAATTATCGATTCTGGATCATCGTGATGTTCAATTCTGCTCTTGGAAAATTGAAACAACTTGGATTTTTTTTTTCAAAAAATCTCTGAAGAGTGTCCAAGTTCGAAACTTTACACACTCATTCCTCGTGGTTTATGTTATAAAATGCGAAGAAATCCAAGTTTCGAGCTTTTTCCGGTTTGTTAAAACCTCATGGCTGAACACGAGCTGACCAAACCGCAACACTTGAAACATCAATCAATTTTATAATTTTTTTAAAAATTTCCTGATGATGCCAAAAATTCGAAACTTCCTGCCTTGAAGCCCGTGGCCTTCTCCCACATCGCTCGAAAAACCAGAAGTTTCTAACTTAGTCAGTTCGACAGTTTTTGTTCGTGCAAAGTGATGATGTCAATACTGCTCTAGAAAAAATGGAACAAATTCGATATTTTTTCATAAAATCCCTGATGAGTGTACAGGTTCGAAACTTTGGACAGCAATAGAACTGAGCTTGCTAAACAATCCACCACATAACCCCAGTTTCTATCTCTTCGAGTAATTGAAAAACTCACTGTTGAAAGTAAGTTTGCCCAACTGCAACTCTTGAAAAGATCAGCTAAATTTGGGAAAACCTGAAAAATTCCCTGATGATGGCGGAAGTTCGAAACTTCCCCGTGTGATACAAACCACTCTACTTTATTTCCAAAAGTTTTGAACTGTGGAAGCTGCGCTTGTCGAACAGTGTTGCAAAAATTAATAAGATTTGAAAATGTCCCTAAAATCCCTGAAAAGTGTGTAAATTCGAAACTTTTAATGAGAAAACAATTTTATTAACTTTCAATTAAATGCGCCGAACCGAAGTCTCGAACTTTGACTCCTTGAAGAACTATGCTGAAAGCGAGTTTGCCAAACTGCCCAAGAATGAAAACTTTTTTTGAAAAATTCCCTAATGATGATAAAATTCGAAACGTTGGCTGTTACGAGAACAACTTAACTCCAACAAGGCCCAAAACCGGAAGTTTCTGTCTAAGCCGGTTCGGAAGTTATCTATTGTGGAAGATGTCGATGTCCAACATAGCTTAACTTTGAAAAATTTTGAAAAATTTCCTGATGATGCTGGGTGTTCGAAACTCTCAGCGTTTATGCAGGTGACGTCACGTGACAAAGTGCCGAAATTCACAAGTTTTTGTCGCAGCAGTTTCGAAAGTTTTCCATGCGGCTCTGTTTTTTTTTCAAAAAATGCCTGATGATGGCGCATATTTGAAACGTTGCGCGATAATACAACTGACGTTTCTCTACAATGTGCCATAAAACTCCAGTTCCTGATTCTTTGAATTATTGAAGTACTCATTGTTGAAAGGAAATTATCATCAGGATCAACTTAAAAAAAATTGAAAAATTCCCTGATGATACCATAAAGTCGAAACTTTCACTATTGAAACCAGTGGTTCTCCTTCATAGAGGGCCGTAGCCTGGAAGATTCTATCGCTGTTGGTTCGAAAGTTATCAATTGTGCAAGACGATCAATCAATTGTCCAACAACTTTGGAATTTTTTTCAAAAATCCCTGAAGATGCTAAAAATCCGAAACTTTTGCCATTACCACAACCAACATTCCTCTGCATCTTGCAAGCAGTGCGCAGTAAGGTTCCTTCGCACTTTCATAAAAAATCAAATTCAGACAAGTTGAAGTAAAACCAACTTTTGAAAACTTTGACTGTCCCAAACTCCTTGATGATGGCGCCGGTTCCATCCGAAACTTTGACCAAAAATCAGTCTGACTGTGTTCTACAAAGTGCAGTCACTATAAAGCGTTTAGGTATGCAGGTTTTGGAAAAACCTCCTTCTGGACACAAACTGACGCAATCCCACTTTTGAGACAATCGAGAAAGTTTGTAAAATTCCCCAAAAAATCCCTGATGATGACCAAGGCTCGAAACTAGCCCCCACAATACAAGCGTCTTTGCTGATTTCGGAGAAACCAACCATCTGAACACAATCTGACACAATGCTTCTCTTGAAGGCTCAATAGTCAAAAATTCGCAAAAAACCCTGATGATGATCAAAACTCGAAACTTTGCCACCAACACACGTTGCCAAGCCCGATCCGCGAAATATTCGGCTTTTCAATGGTGTTGGTGGCAGAGTTTCGAGTTTTGGGCATCATCAGGGTTTTTTTGCTCTCCTTCAACAATAAGTTTGTTCAATAAATTAAAAGGAATAAAACTCGAAGTGTGTTGGTATTTTGAAGATTGTTGACTCTATTCGCGCCGAAAGTTTCGAATGTGTGCACTCTTCAGGGATTTTTGGCAAATATTTTCAAATTTCATTGATTTTTTTCAAGACTGTTGATCAAGCGTGGAAAAACACAGTAGAAAAGTTTTCAGCTGCTGGGGATAGAAATTTGCTTGTGTCACACGGGAAAGTTTCAGATTTCCGCCATCATCAGGGAAATGTTCAGGTTTTTCCAAATTAACTGGTCATTTCACGAGTTGTAGTTGGACATTTAATATGTTTCCTGAAAGGAACTGACAGTTTCGAATTGGCGACATCATCAGGGAATTTTGAAAAAAATGTCAAACCTGCTTCACTTCTTTTAAGTGTCGCAGAAACTGACAGCGAAGGCAATTTGGCCTTTTTCGCATTTAGGCAAGTAAAGCCAGTTGCAATATCGGCCAAAGTTTCGCGCTTGCACACTCTTCAGGGATTTTTAGAAAATTTGTCAAATTGTGCAAATTGTGTGTAACTTTCTTAATATTCAACCGATTTGAAAAATTTCAAAACCCTACAGATTGAAAACATCCCTGGTTTAGCTTGCTGTGGCTCGAATTGGCAACATCGATCCGCTCGTCCCCTAAAGTGTCCGAAATTTCCAGATTTTACTTAGCCGAAATCATCCTGGCTCTGGAACACTTGCACAGTTTGGGAATAATCTATCGTGATCTGAAGCCGGAAAATATACTTCTAGACCAGGAGGGCCACGTGAAATTGACCGATTTCGGCCTGTCCAAAGAGCATATTCAGGACAACACCAGAACGCTGACCTTCTGTGGCACCATCGAGTATATGTAGGTTGTTTTTGCTTTTGAATCAGGGTTTTGTTGGGGGATTATTAAGGAATTTTATGGGTTTTTAGGGCTCCGGAAATTATTCTCAGATTGGGGCACGGAAAGGCGGCCGATTGGTGGTCTTTGGGGGCTCTCCTCTATGATATGACTACGGGAGCGGTAAGTAGAAAATTAGGTTGCTTTCTTTTGAGGAATAAGTGAGAATAAACGGTCAAAAATGGGCGTAACTTTGAGGTTTTTCAGAAGATTTCAATTTTCAAAAARCCAAACGGTAGCAAAATGAAYCAGCTTTAAGGCMCAATTGGATTTTTTGAAATCGAGTYGTAAATAAGAGAGTTGTGCGCTTTTTGGGTTCKTGGAAAAGTGAATTTTTYGAAAATTCCTGTGGTTGTTTGGGCTCTAGAAGGTCAGTGAGTTCACCYTARGTCTTGGAGAATCGCAAATCTRACAAARAAAAKACTGTAGAAATTTGTATTACATGCTGCCGCTCTCATTTCTTCAAGGTTTYCCAGCGGATTTTAATGGCAACCAGGMAAAGTTGTAGGCAAAATAAGGATCTTTCGGAYGASTTCTTGATGGTTGAAATGAACCTAAAATTACGAGGGATGCACATTTTTGAGACGTTATTTTTCCATGTTGCTGCTTTTACAACTTCCACGTTTTTCCCCCGATTTGAAGTTTTCGAAGAAAACAAACAATTTTTTGAAAAAATGTACTTTGCAATAACACCTCGTAGCTGCTTGGGTTTGAAAAATATTATCCAAAATAGGACRAATTTCTTGAGAATTTTAATTTTTGAAAATTGATCGATTYMGATTTTGTRACCGAGCAGAAGAAGAGATTTTTGCAACTCTGGCAACACTGTAATAWKAATTWTGGTGCTAAAAAATGACATGTGGAAGGGWCAAARRACAATTTAAAAAATTCAACTGTKTGGTTTTTTGGCTTAAGAAGTGCTGAAATTGGYGAGAAACTCGAAAGTTATTAATGTTTAAAAAAATGTGTAATCTGGTTGGATTCSAAACAAAAAACCAAAAATCMTAAATARGACGAGTTTCTGGAMAACTTTAATTTTTGAAAATCCATATTGCCATAAAATTTTGTTGCTTCAAGAAGAAATTGTTGAAATCTGGGCTTCAGATCTGTTTCCYTATATCTGCGGCGTTGTGAGAGTGGTACCATATRAMTYAARATTCTTGCATTTTTAACAACAGGTTAAATTGTMACGAACATTTTTTTGAAAAAAAAAACRTGCTTTGCAATCACAYCTCGTAACCCGTTGRAATTTTGTACAAATTCAATTTTCAAATAATCTTTTCTCWGACTCCTCTCTCTGAAACTYTGAAAAATCCTCCATGCAATTAGAACKAAAACTGTCATAACYGTGTTGTTTTTGGCTTAATTTTCAAAATTGAAAATTCTTCTGAAWGACCRCAACTTTYCCTAGARTTCAGTAGTGCTGAATATTCAAATCCGTTGAGAACATCTAAAGTTATTGACACTTTATAAACTTAATTTCACATTCGGAGGCCGTTAAGAGAAGAAATTGAAAGATTTTTCGAGAAAACCTATTTGCAATGGCAACCGAAAAATTCCCCACTTCCTTATTTCATCTTTGATATCGAAAGACAAAAAATTTCCGAAAAACTGCAATTTTCTCTATTCAAAATGCGCTTTGGAGTAATGAAGCTGCCACCATATAATAGAAATATATTTACATTTTTGCGATTCTTCACGGTTTAGAGTAAATTATTCACGGACCTTCTAGAGGCAAAACAGCCACAAAAACTTTCTAAAAATGTTGTTTTCCTGGAACCCAACCAAGTTTTTTCAATTGTGGCAACATTGTAGCTAATAAATTTTTCTTTCGATTTGGTGTTTTGCGGAATAAACTCATAAGATCAAAACAAACAATTTTTTGAAAAAATGTACTTTGCAATAACACCTCGTAGCTGTTTCGGTTTCAAAAATATTCAAAATAGGACGAATTTGTTAAGAATTTTAATTTTTGAAAATTGATATCGACTTAGATTTTATAATCGAGCAGAAGAAGATATTTTTGCAACTCTGGCAACACTGGAATAAGAATTATGGCGCTAATAATTAAACAACGTGATAAACTCACTGGAGCTTCGCAAATATTCAGTTTTCGAACCGAGTTATGAGGGCGGTAACATATAATGTAAAACCCTTTACAGTTTTTTCATCTGTTAGTCAAACATTTTTTGACATTTTTAAAAGAAAAAATGCACTTTGAAATTACACCACGTAAATGACATCGTGGCAACAGAGGATTAGCGAAAATTTGTGCTCTAAAAAAAACTTGATTTTCAAAATCCAAAACTCATCTGAAAGCCCACAAAAATCCTTAATATCAGCGTTTTCAAAGCTAAAATCCGTTCAGAAACTCCAAAGTTACTGGCACTTTTTGATGACCACTTTGATGGGTTAAAATGTAATTTCGCATTCGGCCGTTAAGAGAAGAAACTGAAAGAATTTTCAACAAATCGATTTTCAATCGTAACCAAAAAAATGCATCTTTTAATCAGGACTTTTGACTAACAAGTGTCTTTTTGACTCACAGTAAAAAATTTTATTATGTGTTACTGCCCTCATAATACCGTAGCGGAAATACGATGATTAACAAAAATTTGTGTTCTAAAAAACTCAGTTCAAAGCTCATTTGCTTTTTGCAGAAATCAAATTTTCAAAAATTTCGCAAAATGTCCTTTCAAGTAATCGAATGCATTAAAAACTCCACATTCTAAACGCCCCCATGCAATTCAGAACTAAAACTGTCATAACTTTGGCATTTTTGGCTTGATTTTGAAAATCCAAAACGCATCTAAAAGCCCACAACTTTTCCTAAATATCAGCGTTTTCAAAGCTAAAATCCGTTCAGAAACTCCAAAGTTACTGGCACTTTTTGATGACCACTTTGTTGGGTTAAAATGTAATTTCGCATTCGAAGGCCGTTAAGAGAAGAAACTGAAAGAATTTTCGAAAAATCGATTTTCAATCGTAACCAAAAAAATGCACCTTTCAATCTGGACTTGGATTTCAAAAAACAAAAATTCCCTTGAAAAACTCGTCGGCTAAAAATGAGCTTCTGAGTTACGAAAGTGGTACCATATAATAAAAAAATCTTTATATTTTCTTCCATTAGTCCAACAGAACGAAAATTAGAGATTCTTTGCATATTTTGTCTGATGATGATTTTGATAGATTTCACGTGCGTGGTTGGTAGAATCTCCTGAAATATTATTTAACCTGTTAAGCCAAAAACAACACAGTTATGACAGTTTTCGTTCTAATTGCATGGAGGATTTTTCCGAGTTTCAGAGAGAGGAGTCAGAGAAAAGATTATTTGAAAATTGAACTTGTACAAAATTCCAACGGGTTACGAGGTGTGATTGCAAAGCGTGTTTTTTTTTCAAAAAAATGTTCATTACAATTTAACCTGTTGTTAAAAATGCAAGAATTTTGAGTTATATGGTACCACTCTCACAACGCCGCAGATATAGGGAAACAGATCTGAAGCCCAGATTTCAACAATTTCTTCTTGAAGCAACAAAATTTTATGGCAATATGG
>NW_026017316.1:391376-393750 GCF_020466585.1 Dendroctonus ponderosae
ATATATAAATATATATTTATTCTGTTACCGTATTTAGTACTATTAGTGGATCACGGCGCGGCGCTCGGTTTTTGGCGGAAGAAAGCGAATTTCTCGAAATTATCCATTTTTCCCCATCTGGGCGCCGATTCGTGCAATAAAAACATTAAATCAATTTAAATTATTAGAGAGCTATTCTCAGGAAAATTTCGAAAACACCTGCGAAATCATCAGTTTCGGCCGGTTTGCGCAACTGATGCGCCGAAACGAGCCGATATCGCTTTTGCGCATTTTCTACTTAACCAAATCGCGTGCGCTAAGCTGCGCACGAAACGCGAGCATGCGCGCACGTTTTGCGTGCGTCGCGCTATTGGCGCACGTGCGCATCGTTTACTTTTGTTCTTTTTTGCGCGCGTTAGTTTATAGTTAGGATTTTCTAAGGCGCCGTTTACAGTGCGCGTTTTACTAGACCTAAGGGTTTAATTGATATTTTTTAAAGAAAGTGTAAAGAAATAATTAAATCACTAGGGTGAATAAAGTGTTTGTAATAAAATTAAACTGAAGGTTTTGTTTTTTTTTGCTGCGCTTTGCAGCACCGTTTCCTAGTTTGCTTCTATCCAGCGGCTCACTGTCCTTTGGGGTGGAAAATCGCAAAAGTGCCGTTTATAAAAAAAACACGAAAAAATCGAGCGTTGCACTTGACAATGACGAGCCCCCAACTGTCAAACTAACTTCAGTTGAAGCTGTCTAATTTTGACGGTTTGTGGCCCAAACGTCAGTGTCAATTGCTCCAGAGATTTAACCATGTGACAGACAATGTAAGAAACATTTAAAAAAATCGCAATTTGATGGTGATTGGTTGTCAATTTTCTACACACACAAGAGCCGAAGATGTCAAATTTTGACGGTTTATAGGTTAAGTACCAGCGGAAAAGCAATTAATTCTCAAACTGGGTAAAACAGAGAAAAACGATAGGCGGATTTGACAGTGATGTGCTTCTAACTTTCAAACCACACCAACTGGAGAACTCAAATTTTGACAGTTTTTAGCCGAAACATCAACGTCAATTAATTAATGGACTCAAAGGACAACATAGACGTTAATTATTAAATTTGATAACAAAACGCAGTTAATCAATACTGTGCAAAACTTAAATAAATTATCCCAGACTAATTCAAATGTGTGTAAGAAGAAGTCAACGGGGAACAAAATGTACATTTGGCAAATGTGCAAAATTTTCTGACATGTGTCACCGTGGCAACGATTTGACAGTCACGGCGAGAGCATGGCCACCTTTGTGATCCTATGGAAAATTGGTGAAGTTCAATGCGTGAAAACTGGTCGAAAACAGCATTTTTGCTAAAAATACAGCAAATAAAAGTTCTAGACAAAAAAATTTCCTGTCAGATGAGCAGATTGTGAATCGTACAAGTGGGCCAAGTTTCGATTTTCTGTCATCATCAGGCTATTTTCCAGCTATTTTCAAAGTTGTGGTTCATTTTAACCGTTGTTTTTGCAGGTCGAATTATGACATTTATTTCCTTTGGAACCAGAGAAGCTACTCAGTTACTTTTGAGTGCGTTTTGTTGCACAAGGTGAGTTCTTTCAGTGGCAAAGTTTCGATTTTGGCGACATCATCAGGCAATTTTTGACGATTTTTTTTATTTAAATTTCATTTTCGTCTGTCAAAATATCAGGAAATAATTAAACTACTGAGATCAATAAAGTTTTGTAATTAAATTCGCTTGAAGTTGGTTTTTTTATTTGCCCACCCGACACTATTTTGCCCCTAAAATCCGGCATTTTTTCTAGTTTTTAGCTGGATGCGTGAAAATATACCGGGTGTCCCAAGCAAAAGCACCTAATTCCTATTAAAGCCTCCAGAAATGTTTCAAGTTGCCTGAATAGAAAACAGCTGGAGCGTCGAACTGCATCACAGCTAAGCGCACTCGGGTCGTCACCGCCAGATGGCGCAACTGTCACCAACCCCGATTAGTCACATTGGCAGTGACAGTGACAACAGCTGTTCAGTTGATTTTTGTTGTGTGTGTTGTAAACAAAGGCTGTGAATTTTTTAAAAAACACAGTGTTTTATAGAAAAAAACAGTGAAAATCATGTCGTACCCCCATCATCGCAGGGATGCGTATCGAAGCAACTTCACATACGTCAGCCCTTGCGTCAAGTATCTGATTTTTCTGCTCAATTTTATTTTTTGGGTAAGTGCACACTTTCTAGTGCTTACCAGCCCAGTGGTAAGCGAGTTGAAGCCCCGGTAAGTCAGTAATCGCAGCTGCAAGCAGCAGCGAGGTTTTCACATGAGTAATTCGGGAATGAGCCAGTTTTAAAGGCTCTGTTTTAAACAGTGTTTTAGGGTGTTTCTGCCAGTGCCGTGC
>NW_026017316.1:394671-395925 GCF_020466585.1 Dendroctonus ponderosae
ACGCCATCCTCAGGCTGTTTTTACCAGAATCTGTGTAAAAGTTTCCTTATTTTCCACCTAGCGCCCTTGGGAAATTTGTTGCGGAACAAACCAACGCACTTTAATACGCATTTTGCCCATCAAAAAATGTCTGCACAATGAAAAATGCAAAAACACTATTTTGATTTTTTTCTCAAAATTTCTTTGGTTCCAACCTTAAAGATTTGGCTGGAAAAACACGTTTTAATTTTTTTCTCCAAATCGAAGCTTCTGAGCAAAAATGTTACTCTAAGTAAAATGTCCGACAGGTCAACAGATCCTCAATGGATTTTTTTTCAAACCTCGCAGATGGGCGGTTCTCGAAAAAATGCCAAAAACGCTGCTTCCAAAAAACCGAAAATATCCCCAAAACTAAAAACGATGGAAAATTTCTGAGAACGCCACTGGATGGAATACGCTAATATGCGTAAAAAACTTTATATTGAGTTTTCCCTTAAAGTGCCAAATTCGCCAGCTACTGGACATTTTTAGATTTCCGGGCGATTTTTGGAAACATTTTCGGAAATTTGCCCCAATTTTGCTGAATGGAATTGGAGCGAAACTTTCACTTGGCAGGCTTTAGTATGTTAAAAACAAGGAAAATTTTCAAAACAAATAATTTTTTTTTTTTAAATACGCCATCCTCAGGCTCTTTTTACCAGAGTCTGTGTCAAAGTTTCCTTATTTTCCATGTAGCGCCCTTGGTAATTTTTTTGCGGAACAAACCAACTCACTTTATCAAGCATTTTGCCCATCAAAAAACGCCCGCACAATGAAAAATTCAAAAACACTATTTTGATTTTTTGCTCAAAATTTCTTTGGTTCCAACCTTAAAGATTTGACTGAAAAATCACATTCAATTTTTTTCTTCAAAACGAAGCTTCTGAGCCAAAAATATTACTCTTGCTAAAATATCCGATAGGTCGACAGATCCTCAATGCCATTTTTATCAAATCTCGCAGATGGGCGGTTCTCAAAAAAATGCCAAAAACGCTGTTTCCAAAAAACCAAAAAAATCCCCAAAACTAAAAACGATTGAAAATTTCTGAGCACGCCACTGGATAGAATGGGTGAAAATACATCAAAAACTTTATATTGAGTTTTCCCTTAAAGTACCAAATACGTCAGCTACTGGACATTTTTGGGAAAACTTTCGAAAATCTACCCCAATTTTGATGATCGGAATTGGAGCGAAACTTTCTCTTGGCAGGATTTGGTATGTTGAAAACAAGGAAA
>NW_026017316.1:396924-401233 GCF_020466585.1 Dendroctonus ponderosae
AACCTCACCTTTTTAAGATTTGACACTTGACACGACACCTGACATGACGTTAGATACTGGCAACGTTGTATTCCAAAAGGGGCTACAATTAGCCGCTTCTCTTTTGACAGACGTTGTCCAAGTCAACGGGGTTTCCGGGCCAGGTTGCCAAGTGAACGATTGACAAAGTTTCCCAGATTAATTGCGAAAAAAGCCCCAGAAACTGTGAAAAAATGGGCGTTTGCCGCCGAGGCAAAAGCAGAAAAGGACATTTTTTGAGGCCAATTTTTTGTTCAGTTTCAGTGTTGCGGCCTCAGCTCCGAAGGCTACATGGACTGGTCAAAAAACGAGTATTTCAACTGCAGTTCGCCAAGCGTGGAGCGATGCGGAGTGCCGTTCTCGTGCTGCACAAACGACCCGAACGCGCCACTGGTCAACATCATGTGCGGCTATGGAGCGCAAACCCTTTCGGTGCCATTTTGAGGCTTTTTTAGGCCAGAGTGTCCCATTAATGTCCAATTTTCAGATCGCCGAAGCGGGCAAAAAGATCTGGACGTCCGGATGCATCGAAATAGTCCGGTCCTGGGCCGAGGGAAACTTGTACGCAATCGCAGGAGTGGCGCTGGGCGTGGCGCTGGCGCAACTGTTTGTCATCTATCTGTCAAAAACGCTCGAGGGCCAGATCGAGCTGCAGAAGTCGCGCTGGGCCAGTTGAAACTGGGGCCTGCCCTGTATGTATGACGTCATTTCGGTGTAAATGCGGCGTTGCGTATCTCTCGTTTTGAATGATCTGGGAATTTTTGTAAACTAGGCTAGGTTGTCTAGGTTAAGGCGACTGTATTCGTATCAGTAAAGTCCGTTTTTTCCACCTGTGGTTTCTGTCGACTGGCGCTGTTCGGCAATCGCGTGCGATTTCATATTTTCGCTTCCCACTTTTTAGAGGTTAGGAATTCTTGATGAGGCTCAATTAGTAAACGACAGTTTGTGAGGCGCTCTTTCAAAAAAGCTCCATTAGTTTTTGACTGATTTTCTACAGTTTTCGAGATTTAAGCCGTTCAATCTTCGGCAATCGCGTGCGTTTTCGTATTTTGGCTTCCAACTTTTTAGAGGTTAGGAATTCCTGATGGAACTCAATTAGTAAAAGGCAGTTTGTGAGGCGCTCTTTTAAAAAAGCTCCATTAGTTTTTGACGTATTTTCTACAGTTTTCGAGATTTAAGCTGTTCAACCTTCGGCAATCGCGTGCGTTTTCATATTTTGGTTTCCAAATTTTTAGAGGTTAGGAATTCCTGATAAAACTCAACTAGCAAAAGACAGTTTGTTAGCCGCTCTTTCAAAAAGGCCCCATTATTTTTTGCTGTGTTTTCAACAGTTTTCAAGATTTGTGCTGTTCAACCTTCAGCAATCGCGCTCGTTTTCCTATTTTGTCTTCCAACTTTTTAAAGGTTAGGAATCCCTAATAAAACTCAATTAGCAAAAGACACTTTGTGAGGCGTTCTTTCAAAAAGGCTCCATTAATTTTTAATGTATTTTCAACAGTTTTCGAGATTTAAGCTGTTTAACCTTCTTCAATAGCGTGCGTTTTCGTATTTTGGCTTCCAACGTTTTAGAGGTTAGGAATTCCTGATCAAACTCAATTCTTAAAGGACAGTTTGTGAGCCGTTCTTTCAAAAAGGCCCCATTAATGTTTGACGTATTTTCTACAGTTTTCGAGATTCGAGCTGTTCAACCTTCGGCAATCGCGCTCGTTTTCCTATTTTGTCTTCCAACTTTTAAAAGGTTAGGAATTCCTGATAAAACTCAATTAGGAAAAGACAGTTTGTGAGGCGCTCTTTCAAAAATGCTCTATTAATATTTGCCGTATTTTGAACAGTTTTAGAGATTCGAGCTGTTCGACCTTCGGCAATCGCGTTGGATTTCATATTTTGGCTTCCAACGTTTTAGAGGTTAGGAATTCCTGATGAAACTCAATTAATGAAAGACAGTTTGTGAGCCGCGCTTTCAAAAAAGCCCGATTACTTTTGCCGTATTTTCAACAATTTTCGAGATTCGAACTGTTCAACCTTCGGCAATCGCGCTTGTTTTCCTATTTTGTCTTCCAACTTTTAAAAGGTTAGGAATTCCTGATAAAACTCAATTAATGAAAGACAGTTTGTGAGCCGCGCTTTCAAAAAGGCCCGATTAATTTTGCCGTATTTTCAACAATTTTCGAGATTCGAACTGTTCAACCTTCGGCAATCGCGTCCGTTTCCCTATTTTGTCTTCCAACTTTTTAAAGGTTAGGAATTCCTGATGAAACTCCATTAACTAAAGACTGCTTTTGAGCCGCTCGTTCAGAAAGAGCCCATTAATTTTTGAGTTATTTTCAACAGTTCGAGATTTGCGCTGTTCAACATTCGGCAATCGCGTTTGTTGGTGTTTTCGGTTTTTTGGACGAAATTCTGGAAATTTTGTCCTCCTGCTTGCCTTTTCAACAATATGCGGCTTCGCCAGTTGATCTGGGGCTTTGAGATGGTTAAAACCGTTAATCAGACTAGCTTTGGCCAAAATTCGTTCTGACCAATTGTCCCCACTTTCCAATATATACGGGCACTTCCTTTATCTACCTACACTAGTCTTACCTTTCCGAGTGTTTTATGCACGAACAGATCCCAGAAAAGCTGCAAATACTCACTATTTTCCTGCGGGTTTGGCCGGCTGATTTTCAACCATCACCCGAGCTACTCGTGGGTGACGTCACCGGGAAACTGCGCCCGTAGGCGCAGACGGGCCACTGGCAACAGTGCGGAGCGTCGCGCTGGCAGCGGGAGAATCGCGTCAGCTGTGAATCGATGACGGCTGGCTGTCAGTGTTTTTCTATATCAACATTTGGTGTGCGAAAAAATAAATAGAAAATACAAAACATTGGTAAGTAAAAGGAACTTTCAGCCTTTCCATTAAAGCATGTTTAAACTTGAGGTGTTTAACCAACTTGGATGTTCACTCGGTCATTTTCCGCTTCCATTGATGGTTTGTTTTCGAAAGTTTCGCTCTTTGGGGTTTTTTTCGGGAGATTCGCTGAAGTACCGAAAGTTTTGGCGATTTTGTGGCAAAATTGGGGTTCGGGGTGCAGGTTTAGGGTGGAAAATGGTGCGCCAGCTGTTGTCAAACTCGCCACTTTCCTTTCGACCCCTGGAGCTCTCTGGGGCCTCTCGCTCTTGACTGCTTGCTAATTTCTTATCTAATTGTTTCTAGTCTAATATCTATATTCTTGGCAGTTTTAATCTGCTTTGTCTATTAATAGTCCACGCTCGAAAGGAAACAGTCCTACTTTATAGTAGCAAATGTTGGCATCATGCAAAAGTTTTGGCTTTTAGGAGCGCAGCAGTTCGCGCTCTGGGGGGTTTGGAGACCGAATTGTTCTAATTTTTGAATTGTTCATCGGGGTTTTTCAGTAAAACGCGGAAAAATGGGTTGAAAACCGCCAGTTTCTGGGGTTTGCGGGCGAATTTCGAGCGAACATCAGCGCAACAGCTGTTGTATAAGTTGGCGCTCTCGTAACACTCGCTTTTTTGGGCTTATTTATCGTCTTACTTTCTACGCTGGTTTTTCTATGTGTTTTCCTATTTATTTCCCCTTTTTCGCTCTTTTGTTCACTGTTTTTTAGTCATTTTGTGGTCGGTTTTTTACACTGTCCTTTTGCTAATTTCAGTTTATTTTAGTAATGTTTTGCACATTTTAGCCTTTAGTAGTTTTTTTGTTTTTCTCGTTAGTTTTAATTGTTGTCGTTAGTAAAATTAGCTATTAATTTCCCTTTTTTTCGCTTTTTCAGTCTCTTTTCGACGTTTTTCGGTCATTCGCTCGTCTTTTTGTAGCTGCCACTTTTGCATTTTTAGTCAGTTTTTAGTTGATTTTTTATTGGATAATGATAGCAAATTTAACTGCTCAATAATATAGATCTTTTCTATTAATTTTTAAAGTTATTTCGCTTTTTTAGTCTTTTATTCAGTGTTTTAGCCGTTTTCTGGTCGTTTTTTAAACTGTAATTTCTAAATTAGTGGAATTTTTTTTCAAAATGGGTTTTTTCTTTTTCAATTTCGTAGTTTTCGTTTTTATTTTCTTGTGAGTTTTAATTCGTCATCTTTCCGGGTCTACTTGACTTAAATTACCAAAATTTGCTATTAATTTCCCATTTTCTCTACTTAATTTCGCTTTTTTCAGTCTCTTTTTCGACGTTTTTCGGTCATTCTGTCGTCTTTTTGTAGCTGCCATTTTAAGATTTGTCTGATTTCAGCTTATTATAGTATTTTTTGCATATTTTGCTTTTGAGTTTTTCTTATTTTTCAATTTTGT
>NW_026017316.1:402232-405104 GCF_020466585.1 Dendroctonus ponderosae
GTAGTTTTTTTTAGTTTCTTGATAGTTTTAATTCATCTTTCCGAGTCTACTTGGCTAAAATTACCAAATTTGCTATTAATTTCCCAGTTTCTCTACTTTATTTCCCTTTTTTCAGTCTTCTTTTCGACGTTTTTCGGTCATTCTCTCGTCTTTTTGCAGCTGCCATTTTAAGTTTTGTCTGATTTCATTGGATTTTTTGCATATTTTGCTTTTGAGTTTTTATTTTTCAATTTTGTAGTTCTTTTGTTAAACCTTTGAATTTTTAGTCAGTTTTTAATCGCTTTTTTATTGCATAATGATAGAAAGTTTAAGTATTCAATAATATTGATTTTTTCTGTTTATNATTTTTTGCATATTTTGCTTTTGAGTTTTTATTTTTCAATTTGTAATTCTTTTGTCAAACCTTTGAATTTTTAGTCAGTTTTTAATCGCTTTTTTATTGCATAATGATAGAAAATTTAAGTATTCAATAATATTGATTTTTTCTGTTTATTTTTAAATTAATTTCGCTTTCTTCAGTCTTTTTCTGGTCGTTTTTTTACATTGGCATTTCTAAATTTGGCTAATTTCAGTTTATTTTAGTAATGTTTTGCACGTTTTGGTCTTTAGTAGTTTTTCTTGTTAGTTTTAATCGGTCACCGTTTGGAGTCTAATTGACTAAAATTACCAAAATTTGCTATTAATTTACCATTTTCTCAATATTTTTCGCTTTTTTTAGTTTTTTTTTCGGTCATTCTCTCGTTTATTTGTTGCTGCCATTTTACGATTTGTCGAATTTCAGGTTATTATAGTGATCTTTTGCATATTTTGCTTTTGAGTTTTTTTTGTTAATTTCGTAGATTTTTTTGTCAAATCTTTAAATTTTTTGTCAGTTTTTAATCAATTTTGAATTGGATCGTGATAGTAAGTTTAACTATTCAAGTATATCAATTTTTTGTTTTTATTTTTCAATTTATTTTGCTTTTTTATTTTTTTTGGGCTTATTTATCGTCTTACGCTGGTTTTTCTATCTGTTTTCCTATTTATTTCCCCTTTTTCGCTATTTTGTTCAATGTTTTTTTGTCATTTTCTGGTCGGTTTTTTACACTGTCCTTTCTAAATTTTGCTAATTTCAGTTTATTTTAGTAATGTTTTGCACACTTTAGCGATTAGTAGTTTTTTTGTTTTTCTCGTTAGTAAAATTAGCTGTTAATTTCCAATTTTTCCTTTTCCAGTCCATTTCGACGTTTTTCGGTCATTCGCTGGTCTTTTTGTAGCTGCCACTTTTGCATTTTTAGTCGATTTTTTATTGCATAATGATAGCAAATTTAACTGTTGAATAATATAGATCTTTTCTATTTATTTTTAAAGTTATTTTGCTTTTTTTAGTTTTTTATTAAATTTTTTTAGCCGTTTTCTGGTCGTTTTTTCAAACTGTAATTTCTAAATTAGTGGAATTTTTTGTCAGCATGGGTTTTTTCTTTTTCAATTTCGTAGTTTTCGTTTTTATTTTCTTGTGAGTTTTAATTCGTCATCTTTCCGAGTCTAATTGGATAAAATTACCAAAATTTGCTATTAATTTCCCATTTTCTCTACTTAATTTCGCTTTTTTCAGTCTCTTTTTCGACGTTTTTCGGTCATTTTCTCGTTTTTCTCTGAGTTCAGGTTATTATAGTAGTTTTTTGCATATTTTGCTTTTGAGTTTTTTTATTTTGGTAGATTTTTTTTTCAGTTTTTCATCAATTTTTAATTGAATAATGAGAGTAAGTTTCACTTTTCATGTATATCGACTTTTTGTATTTATTTTTCAATTTATTTCGCTTTTTCCAGTCTTCTGTTCAATGATTGTAACCGTTTTCTGGTCGTTTTTTTAAACTGTCATTTCTAAATTTGTCGAATTTGAGTTTATTTTAGTAATGTTTTGAACATTTTATTTTAGCAGTTTTTGTGTTTTTCAATTTCGTAGCTTTTTAGTTTTCTTGTCACTTTTAATTGGTCATCTTTTAGAGTCTAATTGTCTAAAATTACAAAAATTTACTATTAATTTCCTATTTTCTCTACTTAATTTCGCTTTTTTCAATCTCTTTTTCGACGTTTTTCGGTCATTTTCTCGTTTTTATCTGATTTCAGGTTATAATAGTGATTTTTTGCATATTTTGATGCGCTTTGATTTTTTTGTCACTTTTTAATCAATTTTTAATTGAATGATGATAGTATATCGATTTTTTGTTCAATTTATTTTGCCTTTTCTAGTCTTTTGTTCAATGTTTTTTGACCGTTTTCTGGTCGTTTTTTTAAACTGTCATTTCTAATATTGTTTAATTTCAGTTTATTTTAGTAATGTTTTGCACATTTTGCTCTTTAGTAGTTTTTTGTATTTTAATTTCATAGTTTTTTAAATTTTCGGTTAGTTTTAATTGGCCTCCTTTTGGAGTTTAATTGACTAAAATTACCAAAATTTGCTATAGTAATTTTTTGCATATTTTGCTTTTGAGTTTTCGTTATATTTCAATTTTGTAGGTTTTTTGTCAAAGCTTTACATTTTTGCTCAGTTTCTAATCTAATCATTTTTTTATTGGATAATGATGGTAACTAACTTTTCAATAATATCGATTTTTCTATTTATCTTTAAGTTTATTTCGCTTTTTTCATTCTTTTGATCCATGTTTTTTAGCCGTTGACTACTAAAGAGTAAAATGTGCAAAACATTACTAAAATAAACTGAAATTAATCAAATATAGAAATGACAGTTTAGAAAAAGACCAGAAAACGGTTAAAAAACACTGACGGCGTTTTTTGGTCATTCGCTCGTCTTTTTGTAGCTGCCATTTTAAGATTTGTCTGATTTCAGCTTATTATAGTATTTTTTGCATATTTTGCTTTTGAGTTTTTC
>NW_026017316.1:405262-415100 GCF_020466585.1 Dendroctonus ponderosae
TCGATTTTTTATTGGATAATGATAGCAAATTTAACTGTTCAATAATATAGATCTTTTCTATTTATTTTTAAAGTTATTTCGCTTTTTTAGTCTTTTATTCAATGTTTTAGCCGTTTTCTGGTCGTTTTTTCAAACTGTAATTTCTAAATTAGTGGAATTTTTTTTAGAATGGGTTTTTTCTTTTTCAATTCAATTCGTAGTTTCTTTTATTTTCTTGTTAGTTTTAATTCATCTTTCCGAGTCTACTTCAAAATCACCAAATGTTAATATTAAATTAAATCTTGAAATTCCATCTAAAAAACGACGTAAAAATGACTAGAAAACATTAAAAAAGATATTGAAAAGAATCAAAATTAAGTAAGAGAAAAGGGGAGAATTTATAGATAAGATCGATTAAAAACTGACGTAAAATTTCAACCGCTGACAAAAAAAACTACAAAATGGAAAAATAAAAAAGCTCAAAGAAAAATATGCAAAAATCACCATAATAATACGAAATCAGACAAAGCTAAAAATGGCAGCTACAAAATGACGAGAGAATGACCGAAAAACTTCGAAAAAGAAACTGAAAAAAGCGAAATTAAGTAGAGAAAATGGGAAATTAATAGTAAATTTTGGTAATTTTAGACAATTAGACGCCAAAAGAYGACCAATTAAAACTGACAAGAAAACTAAAAAGCTACGAAATTGAAAAACACRAAAACTACGAAAGAGTAAAATGTGCAAACCATTACTAAAATAAACTGAAACTAGACAAATTTAGAAATGACAGTCTAAAAAAACGAACAGAAAACGGTCAAAAAACATTGAACAAAAGACTGGAGAAAGCGAAATAAATTGAAAAATAAATACAAAAAGTCGATACACATGAAAAGTTAAACTTACTATCATTATTCAATTAAAAATTGATGAAAAACTGACAAAAAAATCAAAGCTTTGACAAAAAATCTACAAAATTGAAAAATAAAAAAATCAAAAGCAAAATATGGAAAAAGTCACTATATTACTCTGAAATCGGAGAAAAACGAGAAAATGACCGAAAAACGTCGAAAAAGATACTGAAAAAAGCGAAATTAATAGTAAATTTTTGTAATTTTAGACAATTGGACTCCAAAAGATGACCAATTAAAACTGACAAGAAAACTAAAAAACTACGAAATTGAAAAACACAAAAAGTACCAAAGAATAAAATGTGCAAAACATTAGTAAAATAAACTGAAATTAGACAATGACAGTTTAAAAAAACGACCAGAAAACGGTCAAAAAACATTGAACAAAAGACTGGAAAAGGCGAAATAAATTGAACGAGAAATCGATATACATGAATAGTAAAACTAACTATCATCATTCAATTAAAATTTGATTAAAAAGTGACAAAAAAGTCAAAGCTTAGACAAAAAAAATCTACAAAATTGGAAAATAAAAAAACTTAAAAGCAAAATATGCAAAAAATCCCGATAATAACCTGAAATCAGATAAAAACGAGAAAATGACCGAAAAAGAGACTGAAAAAAGCGAAATAAAGTAGAGAAAATGGGAAATTAATAGCAATTTTGGTAACTTTAGTCAATGAGACTCCAAAAGGTGCCCAATTAAAACTAACCAGAAAATTTTCATAATTGGGAAATTGAAAAATAAAAAACCAACCAAAGAGTAAAATGTGCAAAACATGACAAACGACCATAAAACAGCTAAAAAACTTGAACAAAGGTCTGAAAAAAGCGAAATTAATAGAAAAAATCGATATTATTGAATAGTGAAACTTACTACCATTATCCATTAAAAAATCGACTAAAAACTGCCAAAAAAAATCAAAGCTTTGACAAAAAACACTACAAACTCCCTATAATAACGGGAAATCAGACAAATCTCAAAATCAGACTATAAAGGCTTTTACGCATTTTTCATTTTCAAACTTTCGTCATTCATAAAAGAAAGTGTGCTCTTTTCAGTGCAGGAGCCGCCATCGCTCTATCTGCGCTAGTTTAGGTAGAAATAGAGTGTTTTGCACCTCAGTTGCTCTTTCCACTTAACAAAAATCATTGCAAAATATCGGGAAAATATCGGGGAAAATTCGGGAACGCAGTTGTGAACATTTGCCCCAAGAAAACGCGTTTGTGTCCAACTTCTGGTTACTAAATCAAAACTCTTTCGGTGTTTCAACTAAAAAATCGCTTGAAAATTAATGAGATTGCACGAGAAATGCACGATTTGGTTGATGGAAAAATGAAAGTACGACCCAGTTTCAGTTCAGTTTAATGCCAAACCATTCATGAACCGAACTGGTTTGTATTCACTTGAAAATTGCSGTTTTTTCAAAGTTTTTTAATTTTTTTATTAAAAGATTTATTAATGAATTCCTAACCTTAAAAAGTATGRAATACAGTGAGATTCTCAAATTTTAACATGYCTTTGAAGTTGAAGCTTCTAGATCTCGAAACTGGTTGAAAATGTCCAAATAAKCAATARAACTTTTCGATAGAGCGTCTCAAAAACTGTCAATAACAATCGGGTCTTTATCAGAAAATCCTAACCTGYAAAAAGATTGAAAAGAAAAAAAAGARAATTGTCAAACATCARCAACACCGTTACAGTTTGAGGGCGCATAACTCCAAAACGCATAAAAATATCAGCAAAATCATTAGAACTTTTTTGATAGAGCGATTCGAAAGCTCCATTTTCTTTCCTAGCAATTTTTTTGTTAATTCTTAACCTGTAAACAGATAGAAGTGAAATTCTCGAAATTAAAGTTTGAGTTCGAGATTTGAGCCTCAATATTTGAATAATCAAAAGCATCTTTTCGATAGAGGGCTTTGAAAACTGTCTTTTGTTTAGTCGGTTTCATCCGATATTTATAACCTCTAAAACGATAGAAGCAACAATTAATTAACTCTTGAACTGATCGAAAACTGTTCATTCTTTGAACAAAACAATATCTTTTTATCTAATTCGAAGCTGTTTTCTCTTTTTTCAATTTTTTTCTTGTTTGCGTTTTTTGTACTTTTTTCCGAATTTTGTTCCCAGATTTTATTTTTTTTATTTTCAACTCTATTATTTTTATTTAATTCTTGTCAACAGAGTTTGGAAATTGTTGTTTTTCTTTGATTATTACTTCCTTACTWTTRGGGCAAATGTATTTTTTGGGCACTTWATAGTAATAGAATTWWTTTTTAWTTTTGAATCAAATTTTTTTWATTTGTCACTTTTTTCTTCCTTTCTTTATCTTYTTTTTTTTAATGTTTTTAATAGTTGTGGGTTTTCTTGGTGTTGTCTCCTTTTAATTGAAATCTAATTATTCTTCTAATTTTTTAAAAGATTTTCTAATTTCTTTTCAACTGTTATTTTTATTTAATTCTTGTCTACAGATTTTGTAAATTGTTATGTTATCCTGTGATATTTTTACCATTTAATAACTTTTTCTCAACAGAGTTTGTAAATGATTGTTTTTTTATGATTGTTTTATCATTGGAGCAAATGTATTTTTTCCACATGTTTATAGTRATCATTTTTATTTTTGAATAATTTTTTTCATTATTTTTATTTTTTTTTCAATTTTTTTATTAGTTGTCTGCGTTTTTTGTACTTTYTAGGATTCGCCCAAATCTAAATAAATCGAATTATTCTTCTACWTCTTTTTACATTTTCTAATTTATTTTCAATTGTTRTTTTTATTTAATTCTTKTCTACAGAGTTTGTAAATTGTTATGTTATCCTGTGATATTTTTACCATTTAATCAATTTTTGTCAACAGAGTTTGTAAATGATTGGTTTYTTATGATTGTTTTATCATTGGAGCAAATGTATTTTTTGCACATGTTTATAGTAATYATTTTTATYTTTGAAGCAATAATTTTTWTCATTATTTTTAYTTTTTTTCWATTTTTTTATTAGTTGTCTGCGTTTTTTGTACTTTTTAGRAYTCGCCCAAATCTAAATAAATCGAATTATTCTTCTACTTYTTTTTACATTKTCTAATTTATTTTCAAYTGTTATTTTTATYTAATTCTTGTCTAYAGAGTTTGTAAATTGTTATGTTATCCTGTGMTATTTTTTTCATTTAATCAATTTTTGTCAACAGAGTTTGTAAATGATTGTTTTCTTATGATTTTTTTTATCATTGGCTCAAATGTWTTTTTWKYAYRTWTTAAATGTAGTAATMATTTTWTATTTTTGAAACAATAATTTTTTTTCTTTATTTTTTACTTTTTTTCAATTTTCTTATTAGTTGTCTGYGTTTTTTGTATTTTTGTGGATTTGTCCKAATCTAAATAAATCTAATTATTCTTCTACTTTTTTTTACCTTTTCTAATTTATTTTCAACTGTAATTTTTATTTAGTTCTTGTCAACAGAGTTTGTAATTTGCTATGTTTGTTGCTCTGATTGTTTTACCATTGGACCAAATGTATTTTGGACGCAATGTTATAGCAATAGAATATTTTTTATTTTTTTTTGACTTTTTTCACTTTTATTTAATTTTCAAAAATTTACAAAAAAATAATTTGATTTTTTTTGTAATTCTATTTATCCATCGAATATTTTTTTCTCTGATTTATTTAATTAATTTTATTTATTCACTTCTTTGTAGGTCGATTGTCGAGCGACCAGACATGAGCCCTGCAAAAACGAAACCATCGACTTACTAACAGATTTGAAATTAACACCCTCTCAGATGACGTAATGGTGTGAAACGATTCGCACAACCACAATGGCGGAATCATTGAGCTCGTTCGTGGAGAAACACGAGCCGAAATCGTGCGAATTCGACAAAATTCTTGGACGTGACGTGCTGGTGGCGCCCTCTAGCGAACAGTACACTCTATTAACCAAGCGACTCAAACAGCAACTGGGCGAAGGACGTGGAGAGGTTATTATAGAGGTGAGCGTGATTGATCAATCATTTGACATTGACATTGACGGAACTTTTGACAGTTTGCAACCAAAAAGGCTTTTACTATTAGTTTTATTTGACGTTAAATGTCGCAATTGATTGACATTTGTCTTCTGTTACAATGACATTTTAAGTTGATTTGGGCTTTCAGTGTAAAAGTCAAGCTGAATTTTCAATGTTAATTGATGTTTTTTAGCCAATTGTCTGAGAAACTGCTGATTTTTTTTCTCAGAAATTGAAGCTTTTTACTTTAGCAGTGCAATCAATCGCTTTTGAATTGTAACTTTTGACATTTCGAATCCAAAAAAGCTTTCACTACGTGTATTTCATGTTAAATTACTCAATTAATTGACATTTGACATGTGTCATTGTGACATTTTGAGGTGAGATGGGCTTTCAATGTAAAAATTCGGCTCAATTTTCACTCAAAGCCAGTTGTAAGCTCTCCGTAGTGACAGAGATGACTTCAACGTCAACTTGACATGTCATTATCAGTCAACGTCAGCTGCATCGTGTTTGTATTGATGTGGTTGTCATGGGAGCAGTCCACCTTGACACTTTCGAATCCGTTTTGATGACATTTCTTGACAAATTACCTAGAGTTTTGACATATGTCAATCGGATTTATCACTGATTTAATGGTTTTGTTAGAGTTTTTCATTTTGTTTTCCATCAATTTGCCCGTTTTCAGATTGGAGCCTCGGAAGATGGAAGCGAAAGCGGTTTACTGGCGGACGAACTGGAAGCGGCTGCAGCCACTTTGCATTCATTGGCTGACAATCTGAACTGCTCATGCGTACGGCTGCGCGAACGAAAGGAAAGGCGCGGATTGGTCGTCCAGTATTTGATTCGGCGTGTTCTGGACCAATCAGGTGAGTGTTTAAAGAGAGTTTTCCAGTATTTAMGGAACATTTATGAACAATCCAGCCTTCCTCAGGCAATTTAGAATCCAATTGGTTTTTTTATTGAGACACCCAGTATATTATTGTATATTTGAAMTCTGAAAAACTGAAGAAAGTTTGCACGTTTTTCTATTGTACTACTACTATACAATGGAAAGTACTGAAAWTTTTTCAATTGTACAAACCACTGAAAAGACAGCCCTGGACAAGTGGAAATGTACAAAGTCKATAAAATTAAAGAATGTTTGTACAAATGTTTGGTTTTCAATTCATTTTRGTAAAGTAGTACAATTAATGTMAAWAATGTTCAAAGTTTCACCGTGTRTCTATTGTAGCACGACTAYAGAATAAAAAGTACTGAATGTTTTTTAATTGTACAAACCACTGAAAAGGACACCTGCCGACAAGTGAAAATGTGAAAGGTAAAACTTTGTACAAACTCGACAAACRTTTTAAAMATCTCGATCAATAAACCATTTGACTGWTTGCTTTTCACTTCCTTCAARTGAAATAGTACAATTAATATTAAAAAAYCTACAAAGGTMATTCGTTTTTCTATTGTACTACTAAACAATGAAAAGTGTTGGAAGTTTTTAAATTGTACAAACCGCTGAAAAGCACAACCCAGGCCAAGTGGAAATGTACAAATTGGAAGCTGAGAAAAATTCAAATTTCCATTTGTGAATGAACCTTTTAGCTAATTTGGTTTAAAATTTCTTTAAGTGAAATAGTACAATTAATGTGAAAAGTTGTGCAAAGTTTGTTCGCGTGTCTATTGTACTGCTATTCAACGAAAAGTACTAAAAGTTTTCACGCGCTGTCCAAACCACTGAAAAGGCTAATCAAAATTGTACTAAGTAAAATAATCCATCGATRCCAAATTTTGCAATGAAAAGTATCCGTTGKGAAATCTAAAATTGTACAAACCACTGAAAATGGCATCCCTGGACATGCAAAAATGTACAAAGTGACACTTCATATACGACTTCAACGAAACTTTATTTATCTGCTTGTAGTGAACAATTACTTTTGCAATTGTACTATTTTTCATTATTCTTGATAAATTGTCCTGAAATAAGGTTTCGTCTAAGCCACTTTTTTCCTTTAGCTATGCAAAGCGCTGCAAATGACAACTCTGGATACGCAAAATTGTACAAAGTGAAACTCAATATTCAAATTGAGCAAAATTTCATTTATCTGCTTTACGTAACGTTTGTGTCATTTGGTTTCTCAACCTTTAAACAATGTACAATTTATGTTTAAAAATGTACAATATTTAGTCGGCCGTTTTACTCTAATTGTACTATTGCTATTGTATTAGTTTAAGATTGTTTTTCTTTAGTTGCACAAAGCACTGAAATTGACAACTCTGGACAAAAAAGTGTACAAAGTGGAACTTCATGTTCAAGTTGAGCAGAACTTCATTTGTCTGTTTGTAGTAAAAGTACAGAGGTGAACCGTGCGTTTTGCTCTAATTGTACTGCTTGCAAAACATCTAATCAAAATATGATTTTTTAAACTTTTTTTAATTGTACAAATAGCTGTACAATGCACCACAACTGTACACTAACTGTATTGCTGTAACAAAAGAAATTTTATTAAAATTTCTCAGAAAGTTGCAACTTTGTACAATTAACATAATATCGCTAGTTAAAATATAATTTTTATTGTACAAACTGAAATATTGGAAGGACAAATTAACCAGTAAACTTGATCAAAAACCATGACTAAAAAACTTTTATTAAAATTAGTTTAAAATTGTACTGCTCCTTGTACTACATATTAATGACTGGGATCAGGATCCAACCTTTGCCGGAACTTTCACTTTGTACATTTAGGCGGTATTTTTCACTCAATTGTACAATTTTTAGAAATTCTGAGACGTTTATTGTTTATGGAATGTACTGGATTTGGTACAATCATCTTACAGACCACCTGTATAATTTCATCTATGGCGTAAGTTATAAAGCGTGCGAAAATCCAGAGGTTGCGATAATTTTTATGGAAAAACTTGAGTTTGTACATTTATTGCAGAGCTGTAGATGTACTTTGTACAAATAAAAAGCGTTTATTTATTGAAATTAGATCTTCGATTATTCTGCTTGAGCTAACTGTTGCTTGCACATTTTCAATTTTTTAAGGTTGCGATTTTTCAACAATTGTACAATATTTGTATTTATTCCAAAAGCCACGTTTGCATGATTTAAATGACATTTTAAAACTCTTTATTGCCAATATTTCAGTTTTGTACAATTTTCCAATAGTCAACAGTATACTGATGACTTTTTCATATATACAGGGTTGCTCTTTGCGTCGAGTTGTACTTAAAGAAAGGAAACAAACATTTGAAGTGTCAATTGGGAAACGTTTCGAAGTACTCTGAATCGATTAATGAATTATTTTATTTAACGTTAATTTGCCTTCAATAACGTTACACATTAACGTTCCATAACGTTAACCATAACGTTCTGAGTCTCGGATTTTCCTATTTGTACAAATAGTTATACAATTGCATTTTCAACTGAAAAACAGTACTAAACTTTAGTAGTTAGTTAGTAGTAGCAGGCCTGCACAATTATTGTTGTTAGTTTTGGTGTTTTCCAAAAGAACTTTATTTTTGACATGTAACAGCGTTGCCATTTCTATCCGAATATCTGAGATGTCCAGAACCTTTGTTCAAATTGCAGATTTCTTGGAGATTCGGGTGGCGGTAGTGGGAAACGTTGACGCAGGCAAATCCACCTTATTGGGCGTGTTGACGCATGGAGGTCTTGACAATGGGCGTGGCACCGCTCGGCTAAAACTCTTTCGGCACAAACATGAAATGGAATCCGGCCGAACCAGTTCAGTGGGAAATGACATTCTCGGATTTGATGGCGAAGGTTAGTGACAAAGTATGGGTTTTGCAGTTTTTATTCACCAGTTGGCAACAGCGCCATTATACCGAATGGCTGAAAACGGTCCATGTTCTGTCGAAGCATGTGGGCGGTGATGAAATGGACTCGGTGGAGAAATTTTTCATTTTCCATCGGTTTCGGTTTGCGAGAAAATCGCAAAAACCAAATTTTCGAAAAACTGAAAATATCTCGAAAAGCAAACACCGTAAGGGAATTCCGAGCACGCCACTGGATAGAGAGACCCAAAGTCCATGAAAAATGTGGTATTTACTTTTTCTCTAACGTTAACAGCAAACAAGTTATTCGCGATTTTGTTTTTGTACTGTTTTAATACTTCAGGGTTGTCATTTTTCAACAATTGTACAATTTTTAATTTACTTTAAATTTCATATATTTGGGTTTTTGAGGAATTTTATTACTGGCCAATATTTGCAATTTGTACAATTTGACAAACACCAACGGAATGCTTTGTACAATTGCGGTTGTTTTGCATCCGAAATTTTTCAATACAAATGGGGATTTGGAGGCTTACTTGTGCACTTTGAACAAAATTTGAAGTTTGGACTAATCAACTATTCAGATTTTGTACATGGTGCAATTTGTAGTTCGTGTGCAATTACTTTGTACATTTCTATATATCTAGCGTAATTTTTGACAAGCGTAAAATTTTGTACAAATTTGGAGTACAATAAAATTGTACACATTTTAGGATACTTTTAAATTTCAAAACAAATAAAAATGTCCAAAGTGAAGCAGTTCAGTTTTCAATTAACTGCTTACAAGAAAAGACTTGTACAATCGTCTGAAAATGACAGTATTGAAGAACTAAAATGCTAATTCTATTAAGTCTTGGCCTTAAAAAAAAAGGTGGAATGTTACAAAGCACGGCATTTTGTACGGGCCCTATCCAAGTTTCAAATTGTACTACATTAGTACATTCAGTAGATACAAAAAATGTATAACGGCTTTTCGACAAATTGTACAAAATTTAACATTAGCATTCAACAAATGCCTCAAAAAGTTTTGCCTCACATTTTCAATTCTTCAGGGGTGTCATTTCTAACAATTGTACAAATATAGTACTTTTCAAAGGCGCGCTCTGAGCAAAATCCCGATTGATTGCAGGCAATGTGGTGAACAAGCCGGAACA
>NW_026017316.1:415150-418626 GCF_020466585.1 Dendroctonus ponderosae
TGACGTAAAAAACTTTAACCCCGAAGAGCAATTAACTGCAAATTTGCATGTTAGACGGCCAACCTTGGCGGTATGACGTCACTCGCGAGTAACTCATTGTATTTGTACGCAAAAAAAATATATTGTACAACCCAATGAAAGGTGTACATTAACAAAACGAAGGTTTCGAAATTTTGAAAAACAAATAAAAATGTCCAAAGTGAAGCAGTTCAGTTTTCAATTAACTGCTTACAAGCAAAGACTTGTACAATCGTCTGAAAATGACAGTAGTGAAGAACTAAAATGCTAATTCTATTAAGTCTTGGCCTTAAAAAAAAAGGTGGAATGTTACAAAGCACTACATTATGTACGGGCCCTATTCAAGTTTCAAATTGTCCTACATTAGTACATTCAGTAAATTAAAAAATGTATAACGGCTTTTCGACAAATTGGACAAAATTTAACATTAGCATTCAACAGATGCCTCAAAAAGTGTTGCCTCACATTTTTAATTGTTCAGGGGTGTCATTTCTAACAGTTGTACAAATATAGTACTTTTCAAAGGCGCGCTCTGAGCAAAATCCCGATTGATTGCAGGCAATGTTGTGAACAAGCCGGAACACGGCGCACTCGACTGGGTGAAAATTTCCGTAAAAAATTGTACAACTGGAATTTTTCAAATCCCATCAAAAATTTCATTGTTCCAAACGGTATTTATTTAAAAATTGTAGAATTAATTTCAAATTGTACTACGTTTGTACATTTAGCAAATATGCGAGTTTTACCGCCAGTTTTTTATAGAAATGTACAAAATTAAAGTATACGCCCCAAACCATTGAACCTTCAAAATAATATCCAAGACAATCGCAAACAAAACAAAATGAACGTTTCCCCCAAACTTTTGAAAAATAAATTAATAGTCTTTTAATGAAAAACTAGTACTACACAAATACAGAGCACAAATGGCGTAGAAAACTTTAACCCCGATGAGCAACTATTTGCAAATTTGCATGTTAGACGGCCAACCCTGGCGGTATGACGTCACTCGCGAGTAACTCATTGTATTTGTGCGCAAAAAAATGAATTGTACAATCGAATGAAAGGCGTACATTAACAAAACGAAGGTTTCGAAATTTAAAAAAAACAGATAAAAATGTCCAACGTGAAGCAGTTCAGTTTTCAATTAACTGCTTACAAGAAAAGACTTGTACAATCGTCTGAAAATGACAATATTGAAGAACTGAAATACAAATTCTATTAAGTCTTGGCATTAAAAAAAAAGGTGGAATGTTACAAAGCACGGCATTTGGTACGGGCCCTCTTCAAGTTTCAAATTGTCCTACATTAGTACATTCAGTAAATTTTAAAAATGTATATCGGATTTTCGACAAATTGTACAAAATTTAACATTAGCATTCAACAGATGCCTCAAAAACTGTTGCCTCACATTTTCAATTCTTCAGGGGTGTCATTTCTAACAATTGTACAAATATAGTACTTTTCACAGGCACGCTCTGAGCAAAATCCCGATTGATTGCAGGCAATGTGGTGAACAAGCCGGAACATGGCGCACTCGACTGGGTGAAAATTTCCGTAAATAATTGTACAGCTGGCATTTTTCAAATCCTATCGAAAATTCCATTGTTCCAAACGGTATTTATTTAAAAATTGTAGAATTAATTTCAAATTGTACTCCGTTTGTACATTTAGGAAATATGCGATATTTACCGCCAGTTTTTTATAGAAATGTACAAAATTAAAGTATACGCCCCAAACCATTGAACCTTTAAAATAATATCCAAGACAATCGCAAACAAAACAAAATGAACGTTTCTCCCGAACTTTTGAAAAATAAATTAATAGTCTTTCAATGAAAAACTCGGACTATACAAATACAGAGCACAAATGCGTAAAAAACTTTAACTCCGAATAGCAATTAACTGCAAATTTGCATGTTAAACGGCCAACCTTGGCGGTATGACGTCACTCGCGAGTAACCCATTGTATTTGTGCGCAAAAAAACAATTTGTACAATCGAATGAAAGGTGTACATTAACAAAACGAAGGTTTCGAAATTTTGAAAAACAAATAAAAATGTCCAAAGTGAAGCAGTTCAGTTTTCAATTAACTGCTTACAAGAAAAGTCTTGTACAATCGTCTGAAAATGACAATATTGAAGAACTAAAATACAAATTCTATTAAGTCTTGGCCTTAAAAAACAGGTGGAATGTTACAAAGCACAGCATTTTGTACGGGCCCTATTCAAGTTTCATATTGTACTACATTAGTACATTCAGTAAATATAAAAAATGTATAACGGCTTTTCGACAAATTGTACAAAATTTAACATTAGCATTCAACAGATGCCTCAAAAAGTTCTGCCTCACATTTTCAATTCTTCAGGGGTGTCATTTCTAACAATTGTACAAATATAGTACTTTTCAAAGGCACGCTCTGAGCAAAATCCCGATTGATTGCAGGCAATGTGGTGAACAAGCCGGAACACGGCGCACTCAACTGGGTGAAAATTTCCGTAAAAAATTGTACAACTGGCATTTTTCAAATCCCATCAAAAATTCCATTGTTCCAAACTGTATTTATTTAAAAATTGTAGAATTAATTTCAAATTGTACTACGTTTGTACATTTAGCAAATATGCGATATTTACTGCCAGTTTTTTATAGAAATTTACAAAATTAAAGTATACGCGCCCAAACGATTGAATCTTTTAAATAATATCCAAGACAATCGCAAACAAAACAAAATGAATTTTTCCCCCGAACTTTTAAAAATAAATTAATAATCTTTTAATGAATAACTTGGACTATACAAATACAGAGCACAAATGACGTAGAAAACTTTAACCCCGAAGAGCAATTAATTGCAGATTTACATGTTAGACCGCCAACCCTGGCGGTATGACGTCACTCGCGAGTGACTCAAGGTATTTGTGTGCAAAAAAAATAAATTGTACAATCGAATGAAAGGCGTACATTAACAAAACGAAGGTTTCGAAATTTTTAAAAAACAGATAAAAATGTCCAAAGTGAAGCAGTTCAGTTTTCAATTAACTGCTTACAAGAAAAGACTTGTACAATCGTCTGAAAATGACAATATTGAAGAACTAAAATGCTAATTCTATTAAGTCTTGGCCTTAAAAAAAAAGGTGGAATGTTACAAAGCACTACATTATGTACGGGCCCTATTCAAGTCTCATATTGTACTACATTAGTACATTCAGTAAATATAAAAAATGTTTAACGGCTTTTCGACAAATTGGACAAAATTTAACATTAGCATTCAACAGATGCCTCAAAAAGTTTTGCCTCACATTTTCAATTCTTCAGAGGTGTCATTTCTAACAATTGTACAAATATAGTACTTTTCAAAGGCGCGCTCTGAGCAAAATCCCGATTGATTGCAGGCAATGTGGTGAACAAGCCGGAACATGGCGCACTCGACTGGGTGAAAATTTCCGTAAATAATTGTACAGCTGG
>NW_026017316.1:419625-426957 GCF_020466585.1 Dendroctonus ponderosae
CTTTTCAAAGGCGCGCTCTGAGCAAAATCCCGATTGATTGCAGGCAATGTGGTGAACAAGCCGGAACATGGCGCGCTCGACTGGGTGAAAATTTGCGAAAAAAGTTCGAAAGTGATCACGTTCATTGACCTGGCCGGGCATGAGCGATATTTGAAAACGACCGTTTTTGGCATGACTGGGCATGCGCCCGACTTTGGAATGCTGATGGTGAGTCTCGGGAATTTTCGCTTGGGCAAAACGTTTCGTCCCCATGACGGGCGGGCATCCTCAGTGGCTAAACTTCATTTTTCAGGTCGGGGCCAACGCTGGCATCATCGGCATGACTAAAGAACACTTGGGTTTGGCTCTCGCCTTGTCAGTGCCAGTTTTTGTTGTCGTCACGAAAATTGACATGTGTCCAGCCAATGTGCTTCAGGATAACCTCAAAATGCTGGTGCGCATCCTCAAATCGCCCGGCTGTCGCAAAGTGCCCGTCATGGTCAAGACGCAGGATGACGTAGTGTTGAGTGCGACCAATTTCGTCTCCGAACGGTACCGATTTTCTTCTGCAGCATTTCCCGAAGATTTTCCACAGTTTTCGTCGTTTTCAGGTTATGTCCGATCTTCCAAGTGTCAAATGTGACAGGCGAAAACCTGCCGATGCTGAAAATGTTCCTCAATCTGCTCACCACCAAGATGGAGTATCAGGAAAATGAGCCGGCGGAGTTTCAGATCGATGACACTTACTCGGTTCCGGTAAGTCACTGTCATTTTTTTAAGTTTTTTAATTAATCTAACCTAATTTTTCTTCTTCTTTTTTTTTTTTTTTGATATAGGGGGTGGGCACAGTGGTGTCCGGGACGACCCTAAAGGGCGTGATTCGTCTGAATGACATTTTGATGCTGGGACCGGATCCGCTCGGCCGATTTGTGCCAATCGCTGTCAAAAGTATCCACCGGAAGCGGATGCCCGTTAAGGAAGTGCGCGCAGGTCAAACGGCCAGTTTCGCCCTGAAAAAGGTACGCATGTACAAGGGTGAGAAAAATTGTACAATTATTTAGTCCAGTGAATTTTCTAGGTGAAAAGGTCGCAGATCCGCAAGGGAATGGTGATGGTTTCGCCCACATTGAATCCGCAGTCCTGCTGGGAGTTTGAGGGCGAAATTCTCGTTTTGCACCATCCGACAACGATTAGTTCACGGTATCAGGCGATGGGTGAGTTTTCTTTTAATGAACAATCGAAATTTTAATTTTTTTGCGCACAAATGCAATGAGTGGAGTTACTCGCGAATGACGTCATACCGGCAACGTTGGCAGTTTGACATGCAAATGCGCTAATTTTAAATATTTTTGCGGTCGGTTCTGGTCTGCAATTTTATTGTGCCAGTTTTCCATTGAAAGAATATTAATTTATTTTTCAGTTTTGGGTCCGAAACGTTGATTTCGATTTGTTTGCGCCTGTCTTGGAAACTGTTTTAGAGATTCAATAGTTCGTGGCGAATACTTGAATTTTGTGCGTTTCTATCAAAACCTGGCAGTACCACTTTGCATATTTTTTAAATGTACAAACATAGTACAACTTGAAATAAAATGTACAAATTTACAAAAATCACCAACACTATTTTGTATTGTTTGAAGATGCGGCAAAAAAATGTTAATTTAAAAAAGTGGCAACAGTAAGGTTTTTCAAGTAAATGTCAACGTCAATGTCAATTACATTGCCCTTTTTCCTGCTGGAAAACATGAATCAAAGTTTGGCCTTTTTTTCGCCAGCGTTGCCATTTTTAGGCGGTTGTACAACTTTGTAGAGGTTTGGAACATTAATTGTGTACACTGGTAAAGGCATTTTGACGATTTTGTACAACTTTTCAATTTATTTATGGGCTGCTTTTTATTGAGAACTTAACTGTTTGTCAACCATTTGTCGAAAAAGCGGCATAAATTTCGGATATTTGCTGAATGTACTAATGTGGTACAGTTAGACACTGGAATAAGACCTGTTCAAAATGCCGTGTTTTGTACAATTGTATTTGTAAAAGTCCAACCGATTGCATTTTTTTTATTGTGCAAAAACTTTTAATGGAATTTGTATTTTAATTGTTCAATGTGGCGATTTTCCGAGATCTACTCGCAAATGACGTCATACCGGCAGGGTTAGCAGTTTAACATGCAAATTCACAAGGTGTTTTGAAAATGCCAGTTGTACGATTTTCTCGGAAAGGAAATTTTAACACTGCACTTTTTTATTACTAAAACATTTAATACAATTTGTACAAGTGAATAGTACAATTTTTCAGACGATTCTACAAGTTTTAACAAGTTTGGAGCAATTGTACAATGTTGAAGGCATTTTGAAGCCTGGACAGTTTTAGCTTGTATAATTGATACCGAAGACTTAGGGACAGTTTGACTTTTTTGTGTATTGTACAATTTGGTTTCAATCGAAATGTGAATAGTACAATTTTTAAGTAAATTTCAATAAACACATTGCATCTTTTTTTTCAAAAACATTTGATTGAATTAGTATTTTTATTGTCCAAATTTTCCATTTTGGGACGATTGTACAACTCTTAAGAAATTCGGGACATTAAAAGTACATGTTCGAAGGTATTTAGAAAATGCCAGTTGTACAGTTTTGTCAGTACATTTTTGCAACACATTGCACTTTGGTTCCTACAAAAACATGAATTCGAATTTGCATTTTTATTTGCCAGGGTTCCCAGTTTCAATCGATTGTACAACTTTTTAGATCTTTGGCCCAATAATAGTGTACTTGCCTGAAGGCATTTTGAGGATTTTGTACAATTTTTCGGTTGACTAATTGAATTCACTGTACAACCTCTGTCATATTTATATTTTGGAATTTATTTTTCCTTGTTTCAGGCGTTTTAGCCGAACTTGTCGAAAAGCCGTCATACATTTTTTATATTTGCTGAATGTACTAATGTAGTACATATTGAAAATTGAATAGGGCCTGTACAAAATGCCGTGTTTTGTAACATTCCACCTTTTTTATTGCCAAGACTTAATAGAATTTGTATTTTAATTATTCAATATTGTCGTTTTCAGACGATTGTACAAGTCTTTTCTTGTAAGCAGTTCATTGAAAACTGAACTGCTTCACTTTGGACATTTTTCTTTGTTTTTCAAAATTTCGAAACGTTCATTTTGTTAATGTACACCTTTCATTCGATTGTACAATTTATTTTTTTGCGCACAAATACAATGAGTTACTCGCGACTGACGTCATACCGGCAGGGTTGGCCGTTTAACATGCTAATTTGCAGTTAATTGCTCTTCGTGATCAAAGTTTTTACGTCATTTGTGATCTGTATTTGTATAGTCCAAGTTTTTCATTGAGTATTGATTTATTTTTCAAAAGTTGGAAATTATTTTAAAGATTCAATGGTTTGTGGCGTATACTTTAGTTTTGTACATTTCTATCGAAAACTGGCGGTAAATATTGCATATTTGCTAAATGTACAAACGTAGTACAATTTGAAATTAATTGTACACCTTTTTAAAAATTTTCAAACTGCGTTATCTATGGTTTTGAAAATGACCCGAAAATTGCAATAATTTTTTGACACATTTTCTGTGTATTGTACAATTAAGTGTCAATTTTAAATGTTAGTAGTACAATTTTTAAGTAAATGTCAACACATTGCACCTTTTTCTACTGCAAAAATGTGAATTGAAATTTGACTTTTTATTGCCCAAAGTTTCCATTTTTAGGCGATTGTACAACTGTGTATCTTCACACCGGCAGGGTTGACAGTTTCACAGTCAAATTCAAAAGGTGTTTCGCAAATTCCAGTTCTACAATTTTTTACGGAAATTTTAACATATTGTACTCTTTTATAGCTAAAACATTTAATAGAATTTGCACAGGTCAATAGTACAACGCTTCGGACGATTGTACAAGTCGTAACAAGTTTGGAACAATTGTACAATGTACAATTGGCCTTTTGAATATCGCACATTTTCGCTTGTAAAATTTTTTACTGACTACTTGAAAATCTTAAATTTCGTACATTTGAACCAGAAACTAGCGGTAATTTTTGCTTAGTTGCGTATTGTACAAATCTAGTACAATTTGAAACTGTATTTGTAAAATGATAAAACACCAATTGCATTAAACATAATACGGCCTGCATAAAATGAGCCTAAACGCGCAATCAATTAATGGCACTTTTGTACAAAATTTGACATAATCCTCCACGGCAGAACAGACACTAAACTTTGTACATTTGATAACATCAACTGTACATTATTTATAGAACTTGGCAACCAAAGGCAAAAGACTTCATTATAATAATAACTCAATTCAATGAAATTTTGTTGAATTGAAATGAAGTTTGACTATGTACTTTTTGTTTCTCCAGGGTTGTCATTTTCATTGGTTTGTACATATAAAAAACGTTTTAAACAGCAATTTTTGGTCTTGCAGACGGAGCAATGACATTTGTGTATAATTTGCATTTGAGCCTTTTCTAGTATAATTGTACAATTCTTCTTAGTGTATTATAATGTACAACTATTTGTACAATGTACTTAATGTACTTAATGTACAATTAAAATTGACTCAATTAAAGCTTATTTTTGGGCGTTTTGTGGCGGACATTTTTCGTTCTATGGTAGTCCGGCTAGAGTGACAAGAGGGTCTAAATTTTGTACATTTTAAAAGGTCAATTGTACAATGGTTAAAGAAATTGGAACCTAAATTGCAGAAAGGTTTTCTATGTGAACAAAGTTTTATCGAATTTAAATTTTGTTGAGTTTCACTTTGTACATTTCGACTTGTCCAGGGTTGTCATTTTTAGGCGGTTGTACAATTTAAAAATCCATCTTAAATTAGACATTGTTTCACTGATTTCACAATGGTGGGCTTCGAGTAGCAAGGCCGAAATTTCGTACATTTGTACACGATCAATTGTACATTGTTTAAGGGAATTTGAAGTCAAATGGCAAAAAATTTATTTATGTAAAAAAGTTTTGCTAAAAGAATTTTGAATTTTGTAGACTTTAACTTAGTACATTTGTCCTTGTGCAGGGTTGTCATTTTCAGACGATTGTACGATCAACTGTACATTATTTAAAAAACCTCTAAATTATGTTTACCTATTGGACGACTGAATTTGACCCTTGTTTTCAGTACATTGCGGCAGCATCAGACAGACGGCCAGCATAATTTCCATGTCGAAGGAGTGCCTGCGCACTGGTGACAAGGCGCTGATTCACTTCCGGTTCATCAAACATCCGGAATACGTAACGGCCGGCCAGCGAATGGTGTTCCGAGAGGGACGCACCAAGGCTGTAGGCAACGTGGTATGTTTGTACAATTCGTTGTACAACTGGAAATTTTGTAAAAATTGGTGCAGGTGCGCATTATCACTCAAGCCTCCCCAAGTCATCATGCCGCCCGCTCGAAACAGAACAACAGCAAACAGCAACAGCGCCAGAAGCAAACGAAAGAAGTTCTGGGTGAAGATGGGCCGGCCGGTGATGGGGAGGAAAAGGAAAATTGCCCGAATGAGGTTAGTTAATCCTGCACAGTTTTAGTCGTGCAGCTGTGCTGCGCACGCATGCGGTGAGCAGCCTCTAAATGGGTGTGTGCGGCTGCTCACCGCATGCGTGCGCGCGTTTCAAAGCCGATTGACAACTGTTGACGTTTATCCTGTCAGTTCCAAATGACTGACGAGCACTTTCAAACGGGCGATTCGGCGCACGAGGGCACCAAAAGAGGGCGCGGCCGTCGTGGGACGGGCGCCACTGGGCGTGGCCGGCCCCCAGCCGACCCCACTTTATCGTCCCACCGCCCTCCAAAGCGTGTGCAATAGAGTTCAGTATTTTTGTGTTTTTGACTTGGTTTTACCCCCCCCCCCTTAAAAGAAAAATAAAATTTAGTCGGTGTTTTTTTTAATTTTTTTATTTATGTCCCTTCCATACACAGTTTGTACCAAAAATTGCTAAAAACCCATCCACGATATTTACACGCAAAAGAACTGTCTGGGAACGTGGCGGGGGGTGATTGGTTGGTAACAAAGAAACCTGCAGCCACGTTCCTGTAAAAGTGATGTGCGCAACTCGATAAACTGTCCACAATTTGTCAAGAACACAAATCCGGCCAATCCAGGCACGTGCTTAGAAGGCGCCCTCTTGATGCGAATCAGTCGTCGGTCCGGTTGACGTAGGCGCGGTTTTTCAGCCGTGACGTCGTGTAGGAGTTGCGCAGTTGCTTGGTGGGGGCGTGGTCGTCGTACAGCTCGCTCTGGCCGGCAAAGCAGATCGCGACTTTGCCGAACTTCGACGCCGGCACCTGAAACGAACGGAACGTGAACCGAACTGTCAACGGCCCAGTGACGTACGCACTTTGACGCCATTTTGGTTCTTCTGCTGCTTGTAGGTTTGCTTGTAGAACTTGGAGAAGAGAAAGTAGAACATGAGCGCATGCATTCCGATGAACCAGACGAAGGCTTTCGGGTAGTCGCAGTCGATGAAGAGCAGTTGGAACGCGTGCGCCATCACCAACACGAACTGCACCTGAGGACGGACAGGGGCAATCAAGAGAAACGTTTGCCGGTAAAAACGCGGGCACAAGCTTACCATTTGGATGGCTGTTAGGTACTTTTTCCACCACAGGTAGCGCTGGTAGCGCTCGCCTAAAGCCGCCACCAGGTAGTACGAATACATGACGACGTGCACGAACGTGTTGAGGAAGCCGAAGAACGTCGAGTGGCCGCCTGGCGTGAACTTCACCCCAAACCACACCGACATTGGCATGATGCCGTGATGGATCACGTGAAGGGTCGAAACGTGGTCGAACTTTTTCCGCATCACGAAGAAGAACTGCAAAAATGTAATCTGTGTGTTAGTGGTGCGGTCAGCGGCCAGATGGCGCCACAGGCAGTGCTGTTAGCTACGGCCTGCAATGGTAAGTAGATGGTGATAACCTGACATGGTTTTAAGGTTATGTTGACGCTGATTGAGTGTTGGTCTGAGGCACTTAGGCTTTAAACTTCAGTTGTACAATTTGACTTTTGCCCTAAAATACCCTTTTAACAACTTTCGGCGCTTCAGCCGATAAAATCGGTTGTAAAACCTGTTGGTTATGCGACAGTGTCCATAGAGTCGGAGTTTTATGCGAATTTTTGAGGACTTTATGCGTTTCCCTCGTCTATATGAAGCGTTATTTGACAAAAAAATAATTTCAAAATAGCGACTCTATGACTAATAACTCGCTTGTTATTGGTCGCATTTTCAAAAATCAAAATGTGCTTCAAAGGCGCTTGGTTTCGCAAACTTTTAGCGTTTCGATCACTAAAATCTGGTAAAAACCCTAGAAGATATGCGA
>NW_026017316.1:427956-435743 GCF_020466585.1 Dendroctonus ponderosae
GATTTTGAAAAATCAAACTGCATTGTAAAGCCGCTTGGATAATCAAACTTTCAGCATTTCGGTAATTAAAATCGGGTAAAAAAGTAGTTCGTAAACAGCGACTCTACGGCTCATAACTCGCTTATTACTGGCCGTATTTGCAATAATCAAAATGCATTTTAAAGCCGGCTAGATTATCCAACGTTCGGCCTCTCAGCCGTTGAAACCGGTTGTTTGGGTTGCAAAGTTTGACAATTTTCTGCTCAGCACCTGCCGAAGCCAAAAACGCGTTTTTTCCACCATTTTCAAGGACAGCGTCTCTTCTATGATCAACCAAAATTTCGAAGCGACGTCGTCATCAGGCAATTTTACTGACTTCGTCACATTTGCGTCTGACTTTGCTCAAAGAAAAGTGCTATTTAATGGCCGTAATAATCGACACTCTCTGGCACCGTTTGCAATTAGAGATCGTTATTTTTCCATAATAAATCGATAATAATCAAATTACGAAAACATTAGAGTGATTTAATAATTATTTTTGAAAATGCGCGCCGTTCCATCGAAACAGTCAAGGAAAGTTGCTGAACATTTTGCACCAGTAAATCGCTTCGTAATTGTTGTTAATTTTTTGCAATTAGTTTCAATGATAATGGCGATTCTTTGAATTCCACAGGGACATTCCATTAAAGTGCCTGATGATGGCATGCATTCGAAACCTTTAAAACAAGTAAACGCGGTTTTTGCACACAAAAATTATACAGAAATAAGAACTTGCGTTCGCTGATTGATCAGGAAAAACAACGTCAAATTGGGGCCAGCAGGAATAAACCTGAATATCGAACAAAAATTACCTGATGATGAGAGAAATTCGAAACTTTTTTTAAACGAAACTGATTTTTTTTTATGCAGAAACGAACGGGATCATTCAACGTAGATGGAAAAAATTCGATAAATTTGCCTGATGATGGCGTAAATTCGAAACTTTTGCAACTTAAAGAAGGGGCTGTTTGCTACCAAACGCTGGCGAAGACTAGTTTTCATCTTGCGTAGGTGTTGAGAGAAAATTTCAAGTTTTCGGCGTATCGAAACAGACCAGACAATTCAGAAAAATTCTGTGATATTCTCCCGGACGATGACGTAAATTCGGAAGTTTTGCAACATCGGAAAGAGGCGTTTGGCTTAAAAATGCAGGAACAAACGCGCAAATCGAACGCAATTTTGTCAAAATTCCATTATTGGTTGTCTGAAGGGGGCATGAATTCGAAACTTTCGCGGGCTGTGGAAGATGCGTTTCTCTTAAACCTGCTGGTGAGGACAACTTTTGGTCTTGGCCGATTGCTGCAAAGAAAAATATCACCATTTGAACTGGCGAAGCAAACGAGAAAATTTGCATGCGAAAAGTTGAAAAAATTTGGAAAAATTGTCTGAAAATGACGTAAATTCAACACTTTTCCTGCTTATAGAAGAGACTTTTATCTGGAAAATGCTGATTAATACGAATCCGCATCTGCGCAGGTTCCGGAGTAAAAAATTTCCAAAATTAGCCTTCACAGATACGCAATTTTGAAAAATTCCATAAAATTTCCTGATGATGACGGAAAATAGAAACTTTTGCTGCTTATAGAAGAGACTTTTCACAATTTTTGTGATTTGTCTTCGCACACACTTTTCTCCTTCCATTCTGGTCTTATGCTATTTTTCTGACGAGCGCTTTGTTCATTTTAGTGTTTCTGTTTAATGCACCAAAGTTTTTCCGTTTTTGTTGGCTTCAAAATGGCCTTTTGGGATGAATTTGAAGAATTTTCTTGGGTTCTTTGGTGGGTTTCCAAAGAGTGTCTCTGCTCTTTATTGGCCTATTTTGTGTGTCTTTTCCTCGGCAATTTGTTATTTAAAATCGCTCTTTCTCACGTTCTGTTTCTCCTCTGCTAATTAAGATTTAAATTTTTAGTTTTTCATTCAGCAAACCTGAATTTTCTCTGATATTTTTTGCTGTTTCCGATAACCTTGTTTATTCATTCCTTACACCGCTTTTTCTTCCTTTAATCAGTTTTCTTAGATTTTTCTAATATGAAACACGAATTGAATGGAAAATTTTAAAAATCTTTGTGGCATTGAAGGAGAGTGAGAAAAACAGCCAAAATGATGCCTGATGATGGCGTAAGTTCGAAACTTTTGCCACTTATAGAGGATACTTTTCTCTTGAAAACGCTGACAAAACTCAGTTTTTCCATTGGTTTTTTTTCACACGCATTTTTGCACACTTTGGCAACTTGGTAAAAAGACCAAAAAGCAGTCAAAGAAATTACACTAAAAGGAGTTTTTAGTGAACGTTTGGCAACAAGTTGAAAACAAATTTTTGCGGAAACCTTGGAAATTCTCAAAGACTATCATACTTGTGTGTGCCTTTAACGCCTTAAACAATGTGCTTACGTCAAACGTGTGCAAAAATCGGTTGTTCCCATAAGATAACAAAGGACACCGTCATAGCGCTCACTCATGCTGCTCCAAACATGTTGCCAAATGTCCCACGAAAGTAGCAAATCTTTCGAAATTTCCATCTTGGCGGTTTATCATTAATGTCATGTCAATTCAATTGACAAATGCGCAGAATTTCGCGTCCTGTCACATCATGACAACAGCCTGACAGCCAGCGGGCACATAATGGCGTCCCCATTATGAGAAAGTGTCAAATTTAAATCGGTGAAAAGTGATGGAAAACCGCATTTTCGCACAAAACACCGCTAGGAAAAGTTGTTGCTAAATCCATTTTCTATTAGGTGAGCACATAAAAGCCCTAAAATTCGCCATAACCAAACTTACCGTGTCGAAAAACTCGGAGAACTTTGATATGTAGTACCACCAGCAACCGTGCACCATCTGCAGGAAGAATAAGTTAACATAACCTGAAAAAACCTGGAAAAAACAGATGCAAAACTCACCCTCACAGCCAATGGCGATAGAGAATAGTCGACCGGCTGGCACTTGAGGCTGTAATGATTGAGCCATCCAGACACTGACGCCTAAAAACGGTTGAAACCGATTAAAGAGATTAGCAGATTTTTGGTTGGAGGTTGGCAACACTGCCCTTCATGGGAGCCTAACCTCAACCGAGCTGCAGAAATCGCAACACGCTGGACATGGTCTATCGGGAAATTTACCTCATAAAACAGCCACGTGCTGAAAATCACTTGGAACAAGTTGTAGTAGATGAGAACCCGTTTCAGTTCGAACGGTTTACGGTTCTCCATCAGTTTGGGGCCGAGAACCTTCACAATGTAAACGTAGGTGAGACAAATGCATAACGTTGGCAATGGGGAGCTCATTAGGAACCATCCTTTCACTCGCTGATCTGAAACAGACAGAAAAAACCAATTAGTTCGCTTCCGTTGCGCGGACGACACCTGATTCATTGCAGCAAACTGCACATAACCACAAAATGTGTTCGGGCCGCCCCTCGACAAGAAACCACATCAACAAGAGCATCAGAAAGACAACTGTGGAAGACCATACATGCGAAGCGCAAAAATGGCCATTGCTAAGCTCATTTTCTGAGGTTTGCGGAGTGAAAACTGCATTTCCCCCCCAAAAGTCATTAGGAAAAGTTGTTCGCAACGAAATTATCTATACGACGCACATATTTTGGACTTCGAAGGCCAGGGCCTGATCAACTACCAAATCCTTTTCTAACGCGAAAATATCCTGAAACGGACCAAAAAACTGTGGGAACTCCAATTTCCAATTACTTGAGGTGTTTTGAAGCCCCCAATTGCGTTAATTTCCATACGAAAAGTGTTGATTTGATCAAAATTTGTTTGACAGCTGTCATTCTGACAGGTCAGATTTAGTTCCCCCGAGAAGCTAACCAAAACGTCAAATTTTCAAACGTTTGACGCATTATGATCCTGCTAAAAGTGACAGTTGCTGTCATCTCACGGGCGGTCGAGTTGCCTTGCGCCTTGCTGCTGCACTGTTGCCGCATTTCGTATCAATTAATCGTGCACACATCGACATCGACGCTTATACATCATAATCTATACCATCTATACCTACATAATAAGTGTGCGTGGTCTAGTTAAGGAATATTTACGCAACTTGGCAACAATGGTGACCGAATTAGTTGATTTTCTTACCGCTTTTGTTGTCCAACAAGTCCCTGTAAACATCGTAGATTCCTCCTAGGATGGTGGCCATTTTGTCGCAATAATCTGAAAGAAAATACAACAAAATATTAGACGAATTATTAGACTACAGTATATTTTGGACGGCTGGCAACAGTGCACACCAATACACTGTTCTTTGCCATATGTCAATTGCGCTAAGACTGTTTTTTTTTGCAATTTTCCCTCTAATTAAGCAGAAGCTTAATCGAACAAAATCTGGCAACAATGTGATTGAAAACCGCAGTCGATGTTACCGCGTTCAGCAGTTTCATAAAATGTTGACAAAGTGGACGTTTTAAATTTTGACCTCGTATCAGATCAGTATGGCAAATTTGGCAACAACGCAACTCTAAACAAATCAAAAATGTGGTTAACAGCAACCCAAGCCAAACAGATTTGATGATTTCAAGGTAATCTAGACATCTTAGTCCACAATTGAAATGTGGCAACAATGCAAATGTGACAACCAACTGGAATACTGCAATCGCAATGCGAAAAAATATTCACCATATTTGACCATTGACTAAAATTACTGGGAATGTGGGAAAAACATTCGGCAACACTGTGAGCGTTAGATCATTAGCCTATGAAGGCGAACGAATGTGAAGAACATTCGCCAAGAACTCCCTTGATGAAAGTTTAAGTCAACAAATGGCTAAAATGCGGCAACACTGTAAATTACTAAAAATATGCTTGAAGCCAATTCAGTACCAAAGTCCAACTGTCTCGCTATGAAGTGTGATGGTTTCTAACTTTGGCAACAATGTTTGGAAGTTTAACAGTTAAAAAACTTGGTTCGCTGTTGTCAAATGTTCATTATGTTCCGATTTTCGTCAATTTTTTTCGGTTAAAGCTGGCTGGGCTCCAGTATTTTTCAAGTATCTTTTGTTCAATTGACATGCTAATGTGGCAGCAGTGTTGCAAAATCTCGTCAATTTTCTCAAATGTTTAAAGTTGCCACATTTCGAGGTGACCTTCGAACTGTTTTGCTTTAAAGTTTGGTGGTTTATAACTTTGGCAACAACGTTTGGAAGTTTAACAGTTGAAAACTCTGGTTCGCTGTTGTCAACTGTTCATTATTTTCCGATTTTCATAATTTTTTTTCGGATACACCTGGCTGGGCTCAAGTACTTTTTGTTCAATTGACATGCTAATGTGGAAGCAGTGTTGCAAAGTCTCGTCAATTTTCTCAAATGTTTAAAGTTTCCACATTTCGAGGAAACCTTTCCGATGGCTTGAAGGGGCGATAACAGTTTGGTTGCACCTTGCACTGTTGCCAAATTTTCAAAACGTTTCGATAGCGACATTTCCGGTTGGTGATTAAGATTTTGCACCTTTTAACACTGTTGCCAAATTTTTAAAATCCTCCCTGTTAAGCGTTGCAAGATTGCCAACACTGTCTGATTTCTAACTTGTTTGACAGTGTTGCCAAGTCTTTTAAAAATACTACGTTCCTAATAATTTTAGTGATCAACCATGGATTAAGCATCACCAGCCTAAACCAACACGAAATTCAGTCTGCTGTCATAGCTGTCAAACGTCAGCAAAACTGAATGTTTGACAAATGTCTAAAATGCGGCAACACTGTTAATTACTGAAAATATGCTTGAAGCCAATTCAGTACCGAATTCCAACTGATTCGCTATTAAGTTTGGTGGTTTCTAACTTTGGCAACAACGTTTGGAAGTTTAACAGTTGAAAACTGTGGTTCACTGTTGTCAAATGTTCATTATTTTCCGATTTGCGTCATTTTTTTTCGATTACAGCTGGCTGGGCTCAAGTATTTTTCAAGTATTTTTTGTTCAATTGACATGCTAATGTGGAAGCAGTGTTGCAAAGTCTCGTCAATTTTCTCAAATGTTTCAAGTTGCCACATTTCGAGGAAACCTTTCCGATGCCTTGAAGGGGCGATAACAGTTTGGTTGCACCTTGCACTGTTGCCAAATTTTCAAAACGTCTACAATATTTCGAAAGGGCATTTTTGAAGCTTGTTGATGACTTATTTGAAACTGCTAATAAATGTTTGTGCTTTGCCCCGTTGCCAAAGTTCATTAATTTTCAAAATCATCAGCTCTTCTCATCTCGATAGCGACTCTCAGACTTTTAACACTGTTGCCAAATTTGTAAAATCCTCCCTGTTAAGCGTTGCTAGATTGCCAACACTGTCTGATTTCTAACTTGTTTGACAGTGTTGCCAAGTCTTTAAAAAATACTACGTTCCTAAAATTTTAGTGATCAACCATGGATTAAGCATCATTAAAGTTTAGTGGTTTCTAACATTGGCAACAATCTTTGGAAGTTGTTTGAGCAGTGTTGCAAAATTTCGACAATTTTCTCAAATGTTTAAAGTTGCCACATTTCAAGGTAACCATTCAGATGCCTTGTAAGGGCGATAACAGTTTGGTTGCACATTGCACTGTTGCGAAATTTTCGAAAAGTCTACAATATTTTAAAAGGAGCAAGCTATTCTGCTATTTTCTATTATTCTATATTCATTCTGCTATTCAAGCATTTTTGAAGCTTGTTGATGACTTAGTTAAAACTGTTAATAGATGTTTGTGCTTGGCCCCGTTGCCAAATTTACTCAATTTTCAAAATCATCATCATTTCCGGTTGGTGATTAAGATTTAGCATCTTTTAACAATGTTGCTAAGTTTGTCAGATTTCCCCTGTTTAGCATTGGAAGATTCCCAACATTGCCTGATATTGTTTGAATTTGTTTGACAGTGTTGCCATGTACAGTGTTAAAATACTACGTTCCTAATAATTTTAGTGATCAACGCTGGATGCAGGGTGTTTAAGCATCACCAGCCTAAACCGACACGAATTTTAGTCTGTTGTCATAGCTGTCAAACTTCAGCAAAAATTGAATGTTGCCATACCTCGCAAATTTTCCTGGTTAGATCGCAATTATGTCGGAAAATAGAAAAGTTTGATCAACACAGGTGATTATTAACTTAAAAGGCTGACATGGCTTAAAGGATGGCGACTTGGCAACGTCGCCTGCGTACAGGGTGGCCACTTTGCTGCAAAACTGTATTATTTACAATGTTTTTACTTACTTTTATGTGGTTTTTCTGCTGATTTTCACTAGTTTTAGGGTTTTACTAGGAAATAAAGTAAAACGGGAATTGGACACCCTTAAGTCGGCACAGTCCTGTTTAAACTGCGAGTTTGGCCGTCGAAGGTTCAGAACAATTTATGTATTACATTAAACATGCTTTATCGACAAACCGTTTTATAATTTAGCTGATAACAAAAAAAAAATTGTTATTTAAATGTTGATGTTATCTGCAAGCGTGCAACACTGTACTTTATGTATCACTTTAATTGGTAATTTTTTACCAAAAACATTTAAATGCTTTTAAGGAAAAATTTGGAGTTTTTGCCTCAGAAACAATCAAATTTTTTCAGCCAGTCGCGCGTACAGCGTTGCACTCGGCGGCGTATTTTTTAAGAAAAAACTGGCGCGCCGCTGGATTTTAGTCAAACAAAAACCAGTTTTGAATTTGCTATTGAATTTAGAAGAAAAAGGCTCACTTGCAGAGTTATAGGCTTTAAGCGCAGAGGGCGCAGCGGACTGAAAACAAGCATTTTGAGCTCGAATTTAACTTTTACTCGTCGGGCAAAAATCAAGATTTAAGAGGA
>NW_026017316.1:435843-437138 GCF_020466585.1 Dendroctonus ponderosae
AAAATCAAAATGCATCGTTAAGCCGCTTGGTTAATCAAACTTTCAGCATTTTTATAATTAAGATCGGGTAAAACGGTGGGAGTTATGAGAAAAATGTCGAAAACGTAACAAAAATAGTTTGGAAACAACGACTCTATGGCGCATACCTTGCTTGTTATTGGACGGATTTTGAAAATTGAAAGTGAACTTTAAAGCTGCTTGGTTTCTGAAACTTTCAGCGTTTGGATCATTGACATCGCGTCAAAACCTTGGAACTTATGCGGAAAATTACAAAAAAGCAAAAAAATTGGTTGGAAACAGCGACTCTACGGCTCATAACTAACTCGTTTGCTATTCGTTGCATTTTCAAGAATCAAAATGCACTTCAAAGACGCTTGGTTTCTCAAACTTTCAGCGTTTCGATCACTTCAATCTGGTAAAAACCCTAGAAGATATGCGAGAAATGACGAAAAGGCAAAAAATAGTTTGGAAACAACCGCTCTATGTCGCATACCTTGCTTGTTATTGGAGGGATTTTGAAAATTCAAAATGAACTTTAAAGCTGATTGGTTTCTGAAACTTTCTGCGTTTGGATCATTAACATCGCGTCAAAACCTTGGAACTTATGCGGAAAATTACAAAAAAGCAAAAAAATTGGTTGGAAACAGCGACTCTACGGGTCATAACTCGTTTGCTATTCGTTGCATTTTCAAAAATCAAAATGCACTTCAAAGACGCTTGATTTCGCGAACTTTCAGTGTTTCGATCACTTAAATCTGGTAAAAAGCCTAGAAGATATGCGAGAAATGACGAAAAGGCAAAAACAGTTTGGAGACAGCGACTCTATGCCTCATAGCTGGCTTGTTATTATTCAGATTTTCAAACCCATAATTGCACTTTAAAGCAGCCCAGCCAACCCTGGACGTTATGCGAAAGTTGTCGAAAAAGACAAAAAATTAATTTGAAAACAGCGACTCTATGGCTCATACTTCGCTTGTTACTGGTCGGATTTTCAAAAATTAAATTGTACTTAAACGCCGCCAAATTCCTCTAACTTTCAGAGTTTTGATTACTAAAATCGGGTAGAAGCCCTGAAAGTTATGCGAAAAATGATGCAAAGGCAAAAAATAGTTTGGAAACAGCGACTCTATGGCTCATAACTCGTTTTTTATTGGTCTAATTTTTAAAAATGTAAATGCACTTTGAAGACGCTCAGTTTTCCTAACTTTCAAAGTTTCCAACACTAAAATCGCGTAAAAACCCTGGCAGTAATGCGAAAAATACAGAAAAAGCAAAAAAATTGGTTTGTAAACAGC
>NW_026017316.1:437238-438346 GCF_020466585.1 Dendroctonus ponderosae
ACATTTTGGCAATAAGAAAAGGTGCAATGTGTTGACATTTTCTTAAAAATTGTACTATTAACATTTAAAATTGAAACTAAATTGTACTGTACACGGGACATGTGCAAAGGGATCAATTATATTTTCAGGTCATTTTCAAAACAAAAAATACCAAACGGTATTTATTGAAAAATTGTACATTTAATTTCAAATTGTACTACGTTTGTACATTTAGCAAATATGCAATATGATGCCTCAAAAAGTGTTACCGCACATTTTCAATTCTTCAGCGGTGTCATTTCTAACAATTGTACAAATATAGTACTTTTCAAAGGCGCGCTCTGAGCAAAATCCCGATTGATTGCAGGCAATGTGGTGAACAAGCCGGAACAGGGCGCGCTGGACTGGGTGAAAATCTCCGTAAAAAATTGTACAGCTGGCATTTTTCAAATCCCATCGAAAATTCCATTGTTTCAAACGGTATTTATTTAAAAATTGTAGAATTCATTTCAAATTGTACTCCGTTTGTACATTTAGGAAATATGCGATATTTACCGCCAGTTTTTTATAGAAATGTACAAAATTAAAGTATACGCCCCAAACCATTAAATCTTTAAAATAATATCCAAGACAATCGCAAACCAAACAAAATAAACGTTTCTCCCGAACTTTTGAAAAATAAATTAATAGTCTTTTAATGAAAAACTTGGACTATACAAATACAGAGCAAAAATGACGTAGAAAACTCTAACCCCGAAGAGCAATTATTTGCAAATTTGCATGTTAGACGGCCAACCCTGGCGGTATGACGTCACTCGCGAGTAACTCATTGTATTTGTGCGTAAAAAAAATGAATTGTACAATCGAATGAAAGGCGTACATTAACAAAACGAAGGTTTCGAAATTTTTAAAAAACAAATAAAAATGTCCAAAGTGAAGCAGGTTGAAAATTTCCGTAAAAAATTGTACAACTGGCATTTTTCAAATCCCATCGAAAATGCACACCATGATGTTCCAAACTTCAAACAGTTGGACAATTGTCTGACTAAATGTAAACTTCGGGCAATAAAAATTCACATTTTGGCAATAAGAAAAGGTGCAATGTGTTGACATTTTCTTAAAAATTGTA
>NW_026017316.1:438446-444029 GCF_020466585.1 Dendroctonus ponderosae
AATGTTTTGGACAATTTGGCACCATTTGTATGTGGGATGCCCCGCGAAACTGCTTCGATGTGAGGTTAGATCGCGCACTGATTTCCACATCAAATCAGCGCAATTAATTGTACAACGCATCAATTGCTCGCGACAGTAAAACAAACCGAACTATCGACAATCTCAGGAAGTAGAGAAAATGAAAACGACTCAACAACACACGTCTTAGGCTCTAAAATTGGTGTTAACCGCTAAAAAATCAGTCGTTTTATTTATTTTCAACTATGTACACACATTGAAGATGGTGGTTCCCGAAACGATCCGAAACGTGTTTCCAATTCGACCGGAAAAATTGAACGAAAATTCCCGGTTAACTTTACTAAACGAATTGTACTATACGTGGGATAATGCGCCGGCGCCGCCTCCGCTACTGACTTCCATCATTTCGGGACAGTGCTGATGAGATAATGGCCGGCGAATCGGGATGCCGCCACCACTGGCGCCTGCAACAAAAATTCTACTGTCAGATTTTGTACAATGGATGCGTCAATGTCAACACATTCAGCAAATAAATCAGGAATGTCTAACGAATTTTGTTGTCAACTTGACAGATTGTCAGTTTGTTTAGGTGATGAATTATGGTGGAAAAATTGTACAATTGGGTTTAGTACATTTGTTCCGTCAATGTCCACAAATGCAGGAATTAAATCAAAAACCTCTGACTAACTTTATTGTCAACTCGACAGCGCACCAATTATTTTAGAAAATTAACTTTCGTAAACGAATGTACATTTTTTACGTCAATGTCAACTGTCAACTCGACAGCGCGTGTCATTTTGTTCTGCAAATGCACACTTGTTTTGTGAAAAATGGTTCTATTTTGTTAAGTAGATTAGACCAATTTTTCACAACAACAAGTCAGTTTGACTTGGCAAAGTACGCTAGCGGAAAAATTGTACTATTATATTTTGTACAATTGATGCGTCAATGGCAACACACGCAGCAAATTAACTCAAAATGTCTAACTAATTTTATTGTCAACTCGACAAACCGTCATTTCGTTCAGGAAATAAATTTTCGTGAAAAAGTTGTACAATTGGGTTTAGTACATTTGTTACGCCAACGTCCACAGATGCAATAGAAAATCGACGTCTAACTGACAGTCTAACTTACGGTAAACTTGAAAATTGCATAATTTCGTTTAGTACAATTGATGCGTCAATGGCAACAGACGCAGCATATTTTACTCTCAACTCGACAGACCGACATTTTGTTTAGGAAATCAATTCTCGTAAAAAAGTGGACAATTGGGTTTAGTACATTTGATACGCCAACGTTCACAGATGCAATAAAAAAATCGACGTCTGACTTATTTTTCATACCAAGTATTTTGACTTGAAAATGTACACTTGCGGAAAAATTGTATAATTAGGTTTAGTACAATTGTGCGCGTCATTGTCAACACATGCAGCAAATCAATTCAAAATGTCCAKCTAATTTTATTAACAAACTMGACAGACCGTCATKTTGTTGATGAATTGTACAATTGGGTTCAGTACATTTRYWWCGTCCATCCCCACATAMKYWGSAAATAACTSTACAACGTCCAACTAATTTSRTTTCAAGTCATTTTGACTGGAAATGTACAATCGCGGAAAAACTGTTKAATTAGGTTTAGTACAAATGACGCGTCAATGCCAAGACATGACGGAAMTGAATTAAAAATATGCAASTAATTTTATTGTCACTGGACMGACTTCATTWTGCTTAGRAAATYAATTATTGTACAAAYAATTGTACAATTGAGTTTAGTACATTTGYTACGCGAATGTCCACACATGCAGTACATCAACCGACAACGTCTAACWAWTTTTTTATTTCAAGTCATTCTGATTTCGAAATGCACACTGGCGGAAAAATTGTACTACCAAGTTTAGTACAATTGCTGCGTCAATGTCAACACATGACGCAAATAAATTGAAAATGTCTAACTAGTTTTATTGTCAACTCGAGCCACTAGCCATTTTGTTTATGAAACAAAAAAATTGATATTTGCGTTTAGTACATTTGTTACGCCAATGTYYACACATGCAGCAAATAGATCGACGACGTATAACTAATTCGTCATTTCAAGTCATACTGATTTGAAAATGTACWCTCCCAGACAAATTGTACTATTTGGATTAGTACAATTGTGCGCGTCACTGTCAACACATACAGCAAATAAATTCACGATGTCTAACTGATTTTATTGTCAACTTGATTTTGACTTGACTGCCATTTTGTTTTGCAAATGTACAATTAAGCAAAAATTGTACAATTGGGCTTAGTACAGTTGTTGCGTCAATCTCAACACATACAGCAAATAAATCAAGGCGGTTTGACTTATTTTAAAGCCAACCCGACCGCGTGCTATTTTGATTAGGAAATCAACTCTTGCGCAATATATGTACAAATAGGTTTAGTACATTTGTTGCGTCCATGTGCACTTCATTTCCACTTCCACTATCGCTTCACTTAAAAGGTGATTTCATAGATAATTTAACAGTCTTTCGCATTGTGCCTGCAAGTTTTCGCATGCGACGTTGCCATATGTCGGCAGAAGTCGGAGAAAATATCGATGCAGCAAATAAATCTAGCATTAAAAACTTCAATCGCGCGTCCTTCCTGAATCCTGAAAATCGCTTCGAGAGTCCGAAATCCTCAGTAATTCACCAACAAAACAACTTTTCCGGTGAGCCTGACGCGACATGTCACAGTTGACAGTTGAAGCCTCCTAGCGGACAAACGGCGCAACTGAGACACCAAGTGCGACACATCAAGTCAGGCTAGAATTGGCCGGGGAATTGAAAAATTGCATAATATACAGGGTGTCCCAATGAAAAAAATCCACTTTGCCTCCAAACGGTCGGAATTTTCGCCGTTTCAATGGATTTTAACGGCAATAATTGACGTCTGACTACTTACCGGACGAGTGTGCATCATAGGGGGCAGCCTGATCGTGAAAGCCGACATGATTGTGCCCGTGCTGGTGGAGATTGTGGTGGGGATGTGATGAGGAGGGCCCGAAACTCGGCAAATTGAAGCCAAAAGGATGCGTGGGCACACGATAGGAAGACGAGCCGAGTTTGCGAGGCGAACGCGACTTTAGTATCGACGGTTTGTACAAATCCTCCAAAATCGACGGTGCCACGTACGTGAAACCCTGAAGATGAAACACAGACGAAACGTCGTTAGCGTCAAAACGCCATCCGTCACATTGTCACTCACCTCAAAAATCATATTGACGCTTTCGCTCAAAAACGAGTCAACTGGCGAATCGACTGGCGTTTGCCGAGTGAATTTCGGATCGAACTGTGACACGTCATCTTCACTGGACTGAAATGGAGCAAACAGCTGGAAATGTCAAAGGCTGCGTGTGATGACAGATGACAGTGACTTACCACGCATGGTTTGTATGGGGGCTCGATTCGCTTGTTCATCACGTCCTCCCAGTTGATGTGTTTGAAAAATGGATGTTTTTTGATGGCTTTGGCGTCGTCCGGTGGCGCCCCCAGACGGTCTTGTGGCTTCTTTTTCAGCAGGCGACGCAGAATGTCCTTCATGTCAGTTGTCATATATTGGGGAAACGTCAGCTTGCCGCGCAGGATCAGTTCTATGGTGGCTTTGCGATTGCCGCCATGAAACGGAGGCTGGGGAACAAAAAAAAATTTTGAGGGTGCTACCAAGTAATATAATTTTTTTACATGCTCGTTTCTGCAATCAGTCATAAAAGATATCGAAATTGTAAGTGGTTGAAAAATTTCGTGAAAATCATCGTATTTCCGCTAGGTTGCTGCGGTAAGATGAGGGCAGTAACACATAATGAAATTTTTTTCTGTGAGTCCAAAAGACATTTGTTAGTCAAATATGAAGTTTCTGGCCTATGGAGCGCTGAAACCGGCAAAAAACCTCGAATTTATCAGCGCAGCAGCATAAAATCGTGATGTTTTAACAAAGTGTGAATTCCTGGCTGAGCAATTTGCCTTTTGGAACATGCGGATGGTACCATGTAACAAAAATTTCTTTAATTTGCTTTCCACTCGTTAAAAACTCAGCAGAAATAGAGGTTCTAGAATTTTCTGCCACGCCGGCAAAATTAGCCAAATGACATGTGGAAGGGACAAAAGACAATTTAAAAAATTCAACTGTGTGGTTTTTTGGCTTACGAAGTGCTCAAATTGGTGAGAAACTCGAAAGTTATTAATGTTTAAAAAAATGTGTTTTCTGGTTGGATTCCAAAAAAAAAACGAAAAATCCTAAATAAGACGACGTTTCTGGACAACTTTAATTTTTGAAAATCCATATTGCCATAAAATGTTGTTGCTTCAAGAAGAAATTGTTGAAATTTCGTCTTCAGATCTCTTTCCCATTATCTGCGGCCTTGTGAGAGTGGTACCATATTCTTGCATTTTTAACAACAGGCTAAATAATATTCCAGGAGATTCTACCAACCACGCACGTAAAATCTATCAAAATCAGCATCAAACAAAATATGAAAGTTAAAAAAAACAATTTTTAAAAATTCGGTTGAATTTCGAAAAAGTTCAAATCGGTAGAAAAACGTTGAAGTTGTAAAAGTAGCAACATGGAAAAATGTCTCAAAAATGTGTATCCAAATCGCAGGGAAATTTTCCTGATGACAATGTTGCCACAATTTCAAAAATTTCAATTTCGGAAAACAGTAAAATCAATGTAAAATTTGATTATGGATACATTTTCGTTTTTTGACTATCAAGAACCATGAAACTTACGAGGAGTGATTGCAAAGAATCTCTAATTTTCGTTCTGTTGGACTAATGGAAGAAAATATAAAGATTTTTTTAATATATGGTACCACTTTCGTAACTCAGAAGCTCATTTTTAGTCGACGAGTTTTTCAAGGGAATTTTTGTTTTTTGAAATCGAAGTCCAGATTGAAAGATGCATTTTTTTGGTTACGATCGAAAATCGATTTTTCGAAAATTCTTTCAGTTTCTTCTCTGAACGGCCTTCGAATGCGAAATTACATTTTAACCCAACAAAGTGGTTATCAAAAAGTGCCAGTAACTTTGGAGTTTCTGAACGGATTTTAGCTTTGAAAACGCTGATATTTAGAAAAAGTTGTTGGTTTTTGGATGCGTTTTGGATTTTGAAAATCAAGTTTTTTTTAGAGCACAAATTTTCGCGATCTTCTGTTGCCACGATGTTATTTACGTGGTGTAATTTCAAAGTGCATTTTTTCTTTTAAAAATGTCAAAAAATGTTTGACTAACAGATGAAAAAACTGTAAAGGGTTTAACATTATATGTTACCGCCCTCATAACTCGGTTCGAAAACTGAATATTTGCGAAGCTCCAGTGAGTTTATCACGTTGTTTAATTATTAGCACCATAATTCTTATTCCAGTGTTGCCAGAGTTGCAAAAATATCTTCTGCTCGATTACAAAATCTAAGTCGATATCAATTTTCAAAAATTAAAATTCTTAAGAAATTCGTCCTATTTTGAATATTTTTGAAACCGAAACAGCTACGAGGTGTTATTGCAAAGTACATTTTTTCAAAAAATTGTTTGTTTTGATCTTA
>NW_026017316.1:444129-445582 GCF_020466585.1 Dendroctonus ponderosae
CGATATTTTATCAAGAGCAACATTTTTCGCTGTAAGGCTTCGTTTTGAAAAAAAATAAAATGCGAATTTTCAGGCACGTTTAAAAGGTGAAGAAGATTAAGCTTGAGGATGGCTTATTTTTGAAATCTGTGTACTTGTTTCGGGAAAATTTCGTTACTTCCGACCAACTAAAGCCTGCCGAGTGAAGTTTGACCTGAATTTGATTTGGCAAAAATTCCCCAAATTTCGGAAATTTTGCCCAATATTCGCCCGGATTTCCGAAAACACCCAGTAACTCGCTTATTCGGAAATTCACGTGAAAAGTGAATATCAGCTTTACTATGCATTTTGTCCTCCTCTATCCAGTGGGGTGCTCAGAATGTTTCCATCGTTTTTACTTTTGGGGATTTTTTTGGTTTTTTGGAAACAGCGTTTTTGTCATTTTTTTTGAGAACCGCCCATCTGAGAGGTTTGAAAAAAAATGCCATTGAGGATCTCGAGACCTATCGGACATTTTACCAAGAGTAACATTTTTTGATCAGAAGCTTCGTTTTGAAGAAAAAAATTAAAATGTGATTTTCCAGCCAAATCTTTAAGGCTGGACCCAAAGAAATTTTGCGCAAAAAAATCAAAAGTGTTTTTGAATTTTTCATTGTGCATGCGTTTTTTGATTGGCAAAATGCGTGTCAAAGTGAGTTGGTTTGTTCCGCAACAAATTTCCCAAGGGCGCTACATGGAAAATAAGGAAACTTTGACACAGACTCTGGTAAAAAGAGCCTCAGGGTGGCGTATTTTTGAAATTTTTTTATTCATTTTGAAAATTTTCCTTGTTTTCAACATACTAAAGCCTGCCAAGAGAAAGTTTCGCTCCAATTCCATTCACCAAAATTGGGGCAAATTTCCGAAAATGTTTCCAAAAATCGTCCGGAAATCCAAAAATGTCCAGTAGCTGGCGGATTTGGCACTTTAAGGAAAAACTCAATATAAAGTTTTTTATGCATTTTTGCCTATTCCATCCAGATGTGTGCTCAGAAATGTTCCATCGTTTTTAGTTTTGGGGATATTTTCGGTTTTTTGGAAACAGCGTTTTTGGCATTTTTTCGAGAACCGCCCATCTGCGAGGTTTGAAAAAAATGGCATTGAGGATCTGTTGACGCATCGGACGTTTTACCAAGAGTAATATTTTTTGCTCAGAAGCTTCGTTTTGAAGAAAAAAATTTAAATGTGATTTTTCAGTCAAATCTTTAAGGCTGGACCCAAAGAAATTTTGCGCAAAAAAATCAAAAGTGTTTTTGAATTTTTCATTGTGCATGCGTTTTTTGATTGGCAAAATGCGTGTTAAAGTGAGTTGGTTTGTTCCGCAACAAATTTCCCAAGGGCGCTAGGTGGAAAATAAGGAAACTTTTACACAGATTCTGGTAAAAACAGCCTGAGGATGGCGTACTTTTGAAACTTTTTGATTTATTTTGGAAAA
>NW_026017316.1:445682-449788 GCF_020466585.1 Dendroctonus ponderosae
TTTGTGCTGAGTTTTTAACGAGTGGAAAGCAAATTAAAGAATTTTTTGTTATATGGTACCACCCGCATAACTCGGCAGCTAATTAGCGCACTGAAATGTTCCAAAAGGCAAATTGCTCAGCCAGGAATTCCACTTTGTTAAAACATCACGATTTCATGCTGCTGCGCTGATAAATTCGAGGTTTTTTTGCCGATTTCAGCGCTCCATATGCCAGAAACTTCATATTTGACTAACAAATGTCTTTTTGACTCACAGAAAAAAATTCCATTATGTGTTACTGCCCTCATGTTACCGCAGCAACCTAGCGGAAATACGATGATTTTCACGAAATTTTTCAACAACTTACAATTTCGATATCTTTTATGACTGATTGCAGAAACGAGCATGTAAAAAAATTATATTACTTGGTAGCACCCTCAAAACTTTTTTTTTCAGCCTCCGTTTCATGGCGGCAATCGCAAAGCCACCATAGAACTGATCCTGCGCGGCAAGCTGACGTTTCCCCAATATATGACAACTGACATGAAGGACATTCTGCGTCGCCTGCTGAAAAAGAAGCCACAAGACCGTCTGGGGGCGCCACCGGACGACGCCAAAGCCATCAAAAAACATCCATTTTTCAAACACATCAACTGGGAGGACGTGATGAACAAGCGAATCGAGCCCCCATACAAACCATGCGTGGTAAGTCACTGTCATCTGTCATCACACGCAGCCTTTGACATTTCCAGCTGTTTGCTCCATTTCAGTCCAGTGAAGATGACGTGTCACAGTTCGATCCGAAATTCACTCGGCAAACGCCAGTCGATTCGCCAGTTGACTCGTTTTTGAGCGAAAGCGTCAATATGATTTTTGAGGTGAGTGACAATGTGACGGATGGCGTTTTGACGCTAACGACGTTTCGTCTGTGTTTCATCTTCAGGGTTTCACGTACGTGGCACCGTCGATTTTGGAGGATTTGTACAAACCGTCGATACTAAAGTCGCGTTCGCCTCGCAAACTCGGCTCGTCTTCCTATCGTGTGCCCACGCATCCTTTTGGCTTCAATTTGCCGAGTTTCGGGCCCTCCTCATCACATCCCCACCACAATCTCCACCAGCACGGGCACAATCATGTCGGCTTTCACGATCAGGCTGCCCCCTATGATGCACACTCGTCCGGTAAGTAGTCAGACGTCAATTATTGCCGTTAAAATCCATTGAAACGGCGAAAATTCCGACCGTTTGGAGGCAAAGTGGATTTTTTTCATTGGGACACCCTGTATATTATGCAATTTTTCAATTCCCCGGCCAATTCTAGCCTGACTTGATGTGTCGCACTTGGTGTCTCAGTTGCGCCGTTTGTCCGCTAGGAGGCTTCAACTGTCAACTGTGACATGTCGCGTCAGGCTCACCGGAAAAGTTGTTTTGTTGGTGAATTACTGAGGATTTCGGACTCTCGAAGCGATTTTCAGGATTCAGGAAGGACGCGCGATTGAAGTTTTTAATGCTAGATTTATTTGCTGCATCGATATTTTCTCCGACTTCTGCCGACATATGGCAACGTCGCATGCGAAAACTTGCAGGCACAATGCGAAAGACTGTTAAATTATCTATGAAATCACCTTTTAAGTGAAGCGATAGTGGAAGTGGAAATGAAGTGCACATGGACGCAACAAATGTACTAAACCTATTTGTACATATATTGCGCAAGAGTTGATTTCCTAATCAAAATAGCACGCGGTCGGGTTGGCTTTAAAATAAGTCAAACCGCCTTGATTTATTTGCTGTATGTGTTGAGATTGACGCAACAACTGTACTAAGCCCAATTGTACAATTTTTGCTTAATTGTACATTTGCAAAACAAAATGGCAGTCAAGTCAAAATCAAGTTGACAATAAAATCAGTTAGACATCGTGAATTTATTTGCTGTATGTGTTGACAGTGACGCGCACAATTGTACTAATCCAAATAGTACAATTTGTCTGGGAGWGTACATTTTCAAATCAGTATGACTTGAAATGACGAATTAGTTATACGTCGTCGATCTATTTGCTGCATGTGTRRACATTGGCGTAACAAATGTACTAAACGCAAATATCAATTTTTTTGTTTCATAAACAAAATGGCTAGTGGCTCGAGTTGACAATAAAACTAGTTAGACATTTTCAATTTATTTGCGTCATGTGTTGACATTGACGCAGCAATTGTACTAAACTTGGTAGTACAATTTTTCCGCCAGTGTGCATTTCGAAATCAGAATGACTTGAAATAAAAAAWTWGTTAGACGTTGTCGGTTGATGTACTGCATGTGTGGACATTCGCGTARCAAATGTACTAAACTCAATTGTACAATTRTTTGTACAATAATTRATTTYCTAAGCAWAATGAAGTCKGTCCAGTGACAATAAAATTASTTGCATATTTTTAATTCAKTTCCGTCATGTCTTGGCATTGACGCGTCATTTGTACTAAACCTAATTMAACAGTTTTTCCGCGATTGTACATTTCCAGTCAAAATGACTTGAAAYSAAATTAGTTGGACGTTGTAGAGTYATTTSCWRMKTATGTGGGGATGGACGWWRYAAATGTACTGAACCCAATTGTACAATTCATCAACAAMATGACGGTCTGTCKAGTTTGTTAATAAAATTAGMTGGACATTTTGAATTGATTTGCTGCATGTGTTGACAATGACGCGCACAATTGTACTAAACCTAATTATACAATTTTTCCGCAAGTGTACATTTTCAAGTCAAAATACTTGGTATGAAAAATAAGTCAGACGTCGATTTTTTTATTGCATCTGTGAACGTTGGCGTATCAAATGTACTAAACCCAATTGTCCACTTTTTTACGAGAATTGATTTCCTAAACAAAATGTCGGTCTGTCGAGTTGAGAGTAAAATATGCTGCGTCTGTTGCCATTGACGCATCAATTGTACTAAACGAAATTATGCAATTTTCAAGTTTACCGTAAGTTAGACTGTCAGTTAGACGTCGATTTTCTATTGCATCTGTGGACGTTGGCGTAACAAATGTACTAAACCCAATTGTACAACTTTTTCACGAAAATTTATTTCCTGAACGAAATGACGGTTTGTCGAGTTGACAATAAAATTAGTTAGACATTTTGAGTTAATTTGCTGCGTGTGTTGCCATTGACGCATCAATTGTACAAAATATAATAGTACAATTTTTCCGCTAGCGTACTTTGCCAAGTCAAACTGACTTGTTGTTGTGAAAAATTGGTCTAATCTACTTAACAAAATAGAACCATTTTTCACAAAACAAGTGTGCATTTGCAGAACAAAATGACACGCGCTGTCGAGTTGACAGTTGACATTGACGTAAAAAATGTACATTCGTTTACGAAAGTTAATTTTCTAAAATAATTGGTGCGCTGTCGAGTTGACAATAAAGTTAGTCAGAGGTTTTTGATTTAATTCCTGCATTTGTGGACATTGACGGAACAAATGTACTAAACCCAATTGTACAATTTTTCCACCATAATTCATCACCTAAACAAACTGACAATCTGTCAAGTTGACAACAAAATTCGTTAGACATTCCTGATTTATTTGCTGAATGTGTTGACATTGACGCATCCATTGTACAAAATCTGACAGTAGAATTTTTGTTGCAGGCGCCAGTGGTGGCGGCATCCCGATTCGCCGGCCATTATCTCATCAGCACTGTCCCGAAATGATGGAAGTCAGTAGCGGAGGCGGCGCCGGCGCATTATCCCACGTATAGTACAATTCGTTTAGTAAAGTTAACCGGGAATTTTCGTTCAATTTTTCCGGTCGAATTGGAAACACGTTTCGGATCGTTTCGGGAACCACCATCTTCAATGTGTGTACATAGTTGAAAATAAATAAAACGACTGATTTTTTAGCGGTTAACACCAATTTTAGAGCCTAAGACGTGTGTTGTTGAGTCGTTTTCATTTTCTCTACTTCCTGAGATTGTCGATAGTTCGGTTTGTTTTACTGTCGCGAGCAATTGATGCGTTGTACAATTAATTGCGCTGATTTGATGTGGAAATCAGTGCGCGATCTAACCTCACATCGAAGCAGTTTCGCGGGGCATCCCACATACAAATGGTGCCAAATTGTCCAAAACATT
>NW_026017316.1:449888-452080 GCF_020466585.1 Dendroctonus ponderosae
ACCCACTTGCTGAGTTAGAGGCTTTAAGCGCAGAGGGCGCAGCAGACTGAAAACGCGCATTTTGAGCCCAAACTTTACTCGCCTGGCAAAAATTAGGATTTACGGGGATTTTTGAGAAATTTTCGACACTGCTAAAGCCGACGATCTGCTAAGAAACGTTGAACGTTGCCAACTTTAGCTGAAAATCTTGCACTCAAAAAATCAAAATTTCTCAAACTTCCTCCTCAAATGCAACGCTCTCTGTGAAAGCCCCAGATCGATCTTTTGCCCAAACGATAAGCAATAGAAGAGTGCAATTTGCTGTCGAAATCCCCATTTGCAATTAGCCTTAAAGCAATCGCATTAATGCATAAAGGCACGCCAGTCTTAGCAGCATATTTATGTGTAAAAGCCATTAAGAAGTATCGAAATTTTCGATTTGCCGATCGTTTCTATTCCGGTCAAATGCGCCAATATCGACTGTTCAATGCTAATCGAACGATTTAGCTGAAAAACACAAATTAAACATGCGGAAAAATCGTCTGCCAGAGCCGGTAAAGTCAACACGTCAAGGCCGCCAAACTGTGCAGAAAATCGCTTGCTACTTCCGCATTCAAAGCATCTTTGTCTGGCTTAAAAGCACGCGGTTTTTCCCCAGTTGCTGCCTTGTTTGTTGCCATAATTGTTTTCGTTCTTATTTTGGTTCTTTTCAGTCAGTCAACAAGTCTGCTGCTGTTTGAAAAAACTGAATACAAATACGGGGTTAAGGGTGGATGCCCTCGCTGCGCGAAAAAGTCAATCATTCCTAAACCGATGGAGATGGCGCAACGGGAGTCTTTGCGTTGGAAAGAGACGGGTTTTGTGTTTGCGAGCTGAAACTTTCGCTACCCGGTCGTCCTCAGGGTGAGAGTGGCGAATTTTTAAACTCCCCCAGTTTGCTTAAGGGTGACTCGTCAAGCTGTCTAAAAAAGCGAGCTGTCGCTAACTCGATAGAGATCGGGCGACGGAAGTTTCGGCGTTAGAAAGCCACATCTTTTGGGTGCGAGTGTTGAAAGTTTCACTTACCTGCCACCATCAGGTTAAGCGTGACGAATTTTTAAATTCTGGCGGTTTTTTTTAACGATTCCTCTCCTAGCAGTTTGAAAAAGTCAAATGTTGCTAAAGCGACGGCGATGGACTGATAGCAACGCTAAGGTTGGAATGGGACGATCCCCGTGTATAAATGCTGAAAGTTTCGCTTGCCTGCCATCATCAGGTTTAAGGTGACAGTTGTTAAACTGCTGACGCGATCCTAATTGTGCATTTCCTTGCTGTTTAAAAGAGTAAGTTTTTGCTAAATCGAGAGAGACAGAGCTACGCGAATTCTACAGAAATCTGCAATATTACACACACTATCTGTCTCTTTCAAACGCAAAAATCCCCATTGCGCTATCTCGCTTGGTTTACTAAAAATTTGCTGTTATAGACAGCCGGGGGACTCATCATTAAAAATCCTTCGGGAGTTTAAAAATTCGCCACGCTTAACCTGATGATGGCAGGCAAGCGAAACTTTCAATACTCCCACCCAAGAGATGGGGCTCTCGAACGCGAAAATTCTCGTCGCGCTGTCTCTCTCAGATTAATGACAGTTGACTTTTTCACACAGCTAAGGAAGTCACCCTTAAGAAAACTGCACAGATTGAAAAATTAGTCAATAAAAGTCTGAAGATAGCAGAGAAACGAAACTTTCCACGCTCAAACACACTGTGCGTCTCTTCCAAACGCAAAAATTACCGTCGCTTGATCTCTAATGGTTTAGCAAAAATTGTTGCTTTTAGACAGCCGGGAGTAACACACTTAAGAACGCTTCGGGGGTTTAAAAATTCGTCACTTTAAACCTGATGATGGCAGGTAACTGAAACTTTCAACGGTTATACACAGGTATCGGCCCTTTCTAATCCAAAAATTCACATCGCTTCATCTTGGTCGGTTTAGTAACAATTGACTTTTACAGACAGCTAGGAGAGTCACCCTTAAAAAAACCATCGGGAGTTTAAAAAATCGTCACGCTTAACCTGATGATGGCAGGCAAGCGAAACTTTCAACACTCCCGCCCAAAAGATGTGGCTCTCGAATGCAAAAATTCCCGTCGCGCTGTCTCTCTCAGGTTAATGACAGTTGACTTTTTCACACAGCTAAGGAAGTCACCCTTAAGAAAACTGCACAGGTTCAAA
>NW_026017316.1:452130-456537 GCF_020466585.1 Dendroctonus ponderosae
ACAGCTAGGGGAGTCACCCTTAAAAAACCTTCGGGAGTTTAAAAAATCGTCACGCTTAACCTGATGATGGCAGCTAAGCGAAACTTTCAACCCTCAAACACCCTGTCCATCTCTTCCAAACGCAAAAATTCCCGTCGCTTGATCTCTAATGGTTTAGCAAAAATTGGCGCTTTTAGACAGCCGGGAGTGACACACTTAATAACGCTTCGGGGGTTTAAAAATTCGTCACTTTAAACCTGATGAAGGCAGGTAACCGAAACTTTCCGTTCTGATCCATAGAGTCCGTCTCTCTCGAATGCAAAAATCCCTGTCGCCCCATCTCTTTTGGTTTAGTTCAAATTTACTCTTTCAGGCAGCCGAGGAAGCCACCCTTAACCAAGCTGCGGGATTTAAAAAATGCGCTACGCGACACCTGAAGATGGCAGGAAAGCGAAACTTTCAGTCTTCGATTGGGAACAAATTTTTGTAAATTTTTCTATCAACACACCAAACTGACCTCAACACTCGTTATTCAACATTCGCACTTCTGCGATCGATTTCGCAACGAATCATTTAAATCGTTAGCTGCCGTGTTGCGAAATCGTCGAAAAAGTTGTGAAAACTGAGAAGAAATCCCAATTGACCCCGATTCTACACAACTGAACATCTTCGATTTTCTAGTTCACGACATGATTATGCGTACGGAAAATGATGAAATTATGCAAATCCATCATTACACGTGCGGCTGTGCAACGGTTGACATTTAAAAACCACTGAACGGTACCTGTTTTACCGACCAAAACAGCATGCGTTAATCTAGTGACCGGCAAAAGTCGTTTACCTTTTCACGGAATTCCTTAGTTTCACCTGCCGGTTTTATTGCCTAACAAACGAAGAAAAGTGACCAGCCTTGGCACTGTTGCCAGAGCTTCGCGTTTTTCCTAAAATATCTACTATTGGAATTCGACTGTTTCTATTGCTAGAGCAACAATGTCAAATTATGCTGACAAGAATGACAAATTGATGACAGGAATGACAAATAATAAAGTATCACTAATGAGAAAAATCCCTATCCAATGTTGCCAGGTTTTCAACTTGTCAGATCACTAGCTCCATTTTTTGCGTTCAATTATCAAGATTGTCGTCCAGTAGGGATTTTATTTGGATTTACGAAAACTGTATTGTTGCGTGCAGCGTTGCCAAATGTCCATGATGTTTTCCAAACATTTCCAGTAATCAAACTTGGCGAATATTTTAATTTCTCTGTTTTAATTCCCTCGCCATGGTTGCCAAATTGCAAGAAATTCACGTTCAATATTTTCAGACGTTCTGCGCATTCACACTGTTGCCAAGTTCTGATAGAATTTTCAAAGTTGTCGTTAAGTAGACTTTGTTTGGGTTTCTAAAAATTCGGAATTGTTGCCAATTACAAATCGAAACGCTATACAGTGTGCAGTGTTGCCACTATTTCCGAGATATCTCAACTATAATTGAAATTTTTCAATACTCCGTAAAAAAATGCTTCCGCTTCAACTGGTGCCAAATATTGCCGTTTGCTGGTGATTTTCACATTTGCCCGATTTCCAATATTGCCAAGTTGTTGTTTTCTATTACTATTACAGATTCTCTTTCACCAGTTAACTTTATCCAACAAACAATCTATTGATTCAAATGATATGTTTTCCAGCTTTATCTACTGCCAGCGTTGTAAAATTTACAATTTTCCCCCGAAGCCTGATAAAAAAGTCGAATTTTCCATCGCTGTTAAATTCGGATTTTGGTCTTTCTCGATTTATTCTCGATTAAAATCGAAATTATCACACTTGGACGGCACATTGACAACGGTGCGATGTTGTCAAATTTTTGCCATTCGATTGAGATTCTCAACCTAGTTGATCACTAATGACAATAATCCCGATCCAATGTTGCCAGATGTTCAATTTGTCGGAGCACTAGCTACATTTTTTTGCGACGCTATCAAGCCTCCAAAGTTTGACGTACTTTACGTAGTTTCGATTAGCTAAAAAATCCAATCATTTGCTTGCGACGTTGCCAAATGTTCGACTATTTTAGTCAACTTACATCAGCACACGATTGCCATATTTCCTCAATCCAAGCAAAACGAGGCCTTCTACTTTAAATTTACAACGGTCTTCACCGTTGCAGTGTTGCCATATTTTTTATACTTCCACAAATTGAGCCAACCAGTTAAGCTTAGTGGAGACGTGGGCCAATTCAACATGGGGCATTGCTGCCAGATTTCATCTTCTTCAATGTCAATTTAAGTCCGATTATGCAAACGAAAATAGTTTCGTGAGCAATGTTGCCAAAACATCCACATTTTTTCACACACTGAGAATGTAGCGTTGGCTCTTTCAATGTTGCCAGACGTTTTTTGTTTGTTTCGCCAATTTCGGTTCGATGGAACGCAGCAGCATGAAAACAGATGTTAACGAACCATTAGCGAACAACGTTGCCACATTTTCATAATGTTTTTCCACTATTTGAACTACTGAATTAAACTGGGCGCACATTTTCATTAAACGACTATGATTTCCTCGCCGTGGTTGCCAAGTTTGCCACCAAATTTACTTCAGTATTTTCACATGTTTTGTGAATACACTGTTGCCAATTTCTGTTAAATTACCAAGATTATCAAGTAGGGATTTTGTTTGGATTTAGGGAAAATTTGCAATTATTTCCAAATGCATATCGACTCGTCATACGGTATTATTGCACGCAGTGTTGGCAAATTTCCATGATTTCCCGATATTTCCAGTATTCAAACTTGGCGAATATTTTCATTTAACGATTTTGATTCCCTCGCCATGGTTGCCAAATTTTCAAGCAATTCTCCTTCAATATTTCCAGACGTTTTGGGCATTCTAGTTCCAATGTTGCAAAATTTACAATTTTCCCGAGCAGCCTAATAAAAGCAGTCGCAATTTTCATCTGTTAAATTCGGATTTTCGGAATCTTTCACGATTTATTTTCAATTAAAAGCGAAATTCGACGGCACATTGATCACAGTGCGATGTTGCCAAAGTTTTGCAATTTGATTGAGATTTCCAACCTAGTTGATCACTAATGACAAAATTCAATTTCCTTTGGAACTGCTGAACGTTCCATTGTAAATTTTTTGAAACTCTATAATAAGTGTCATATTCCGTTGATGCCAAATTTCAAAAATATTTTCAAGCTTCAATTTATTTGCGACATATTCGATCAAAAAWTTGGAAAATTAGTRACACTCCGTCTACACTGTGGCCGGATTTTKAAATATTCGTAAAATTCTATAAAGTCGGCACTACTATTTATTTCGGCTTTGAAAGGAACGTGAAAGATTTAGCTCCGCTGTTGCCAGATTTCCAAAATATCATCCCAATGATGAAATTATGTGTTTTTCATTAAAATAGCTTTGTCTGGTTAAGGATGTGGCTTGTTATTGTAGTTTACATAGTTGCCAGGTTTATACAGTCTCTCTTAGACATACTGAAAAATATTTCAAATATTTAAAATTGCCGAATATCAAATTTGCAGTTCCATGAATATCCGAAATTCTTTGCGATTTTKGCATTTCTTCAAACCKAGCTGTTAACACTGTTGCCAAATCTTCAGAATTATTCCCGAATCGATTAAAGTTGCAAAATTTGAAAATCAGTTGTAATTAGGAACGTCGCCACAGTGAACGTGTTAAAATATTTTCATGTATTTATCGGTGCAATGTTGACAAAATTCAAAATTTGGCAACAATGCAAATAAAGAAACCGTATATTTTACGGTAAAATGGAGAAATCGGAGCCGTTTAAAGAGATAGACAATACCAGAAATTGAAAACCTTTGGGAAGTTTCACAACAYTGCGGACCAATCTAGAAAAACTCTGTTCAATTATTATTAAACKTGCAGTAAATGTTGCCAAGTCTCCAATTTGTTTTGCTTTACATAAAAGATAAATTGTGGCCTCCCATTGATGACATTGCGATGTTGCTATTCAGCTTGTGGTTTGGAGAACAGTGTTGGTTGGCACCCTTTCAGAAGCTTTCTAGAAATGTCCTCCTGGAAATGTCGTCCACTGTTGCCAAACGTTTGAAAAATTCTTTAAGTCGCAGAAATTCGTTGAACTATTCAATAAAATGCGATTATTCAAGTGTATTTTCAACGATGATGAGACGGAAAAACACTAAATAGCTCAGTTTACGCCTGCTGCCGTCACTGAGTGTCAAATCAGCAGTTTGATCGGGAATAAGTTTTCCGAATTGCGGTAAAATCGCCCACATTTCAATTCATTTCCATTTAAAATGCTCGCAGTCATCATTGCACTGCCAATATTAATGATAATTGGAAATTTAATAATTTTTTCATAATTGCCAATTCAAGGTTTGCATGGAATTAAAAAAAATCGTTAATCACTGTGGAAAACCAGTTGG
>NW_026017316.1:457536-462848 GCF_020466585.1 Dendroctonus ponderosae
AGTCATTTTAAATATTTTTGTTGACTAAACCAGATGAGCTAAAAATGTGGTTGTTACGCCACTGGATCGGGTGGGTTTGACTCTTTTATACCTGCCAAGTGTGCTTTAGTGGCATTTTTTTCGAATTTTCAACTGTTTAAACTGAAATCGCAGTTTCATGTTAGCTCGTAAATAAATAGGTGTAGATCCCAAACGCCGGCAAATATAACCTTGAATTTTTTTACCTGCCTGCCCATCAACAGTGGCTAAAGTTCTGGAGAGTTTGGACGTGATCCATTAATCCGGCGAATTTTCGCGATTTTTTAAAGCGTGAATCGACATTGAAGTTTTGGTGCCATTTGAGCGCGTGAACAAAGTGATATAGGTTATGAGCGCAACAAGGTGCGGTGTTGCCATTTTTCCTGCAAATTCGCAGCGCCAGTGGCAAAAAGCGCCATTTTTCGGCTTTTCCACCAATTGAAACAGAGGATTTCTGAGAATTTTTTAACTTTCTACGTGACACCAAAATCAAAGTTGCATGTTTGTAAAAGTTGTAAAAAGTGGCTGTAGATCCGAAACGCCGATAGTTTCAACCTTGATACTTTTCCTGTGCGTACTCATGAACAGCATCTAAACGTCCTGCGAGTTTCACATTTTTGAGTTCATTACCAAAATTTTTAGAATTTTTTAAAAATTTGAATCGACATTGAAGTCATCGTGCCTTCTTAGCTCGTCAAAAAAATGGCCTGGAGCATCAACCTGTCAAGGCACAGTGTTGCCATTTTTGCTGCAAATACCCAGAAGTAGTGGCAAAACGACCCAGAGGTCGGATTTTTCACAGACTCAAACAGAGAATTTCTACAATTTTTTAAATGGTTGCTCGACGCTAAAATCGCAGTTCCATCTGAGCTCGTAAAAAATGGCTGTAGATCAGAACCGCCGCTGAGCACAACTTTGATATTTTTCCCTTGCATACTGATAAACAGTGTCTAAAGGTCTGGCGTGTTTGGATTCTAACAGTTGATTACAAGAGTTTTTACAATTTTTTTAAATTTGAATCAACATTGAAGTCGACGGGCCAAATTAGCTCGTAAAACTAGTGACCTCGAACGTAACGGTGTCAAGGTGCGGTGTTGCCATTTGTTCAGAAATTAGCCAGAAGCAGTGGAAAAACGCCCCATGTGTCCGGCTGTTCATTAGCTCAACCCAAGAATTTCTGAGAATTTTTTAAATTTTTACTCGGCGCTGAAATCGCAGTTGCCTGTTAGCTCTCAAGGAAATAGCCGTAGATCAGAAACTGCAGCAGCTGGAGATCAAAAAATTTTTCCTGGTGTACTCAGAAGCAGTGGCTAAAGGCTCGAGAAATTTGGATTTTACCGGTTAACCACAAGAATTTTTACAATTTTTTTAAATTTGAGGCCACATTGAAGTTTCCCGCCATTTGAGCTCGCGAACAAAGTCATGTAGATCACGAACGGCTCAAAGTGCAGCGTTGCCGGTTCTCCCTAAAACACTCAGAAGCGGTGGGAAAAAACCACCGGAGTCGCAACTTTCACAGACTGACTGAGAGAATTTTTGAAACTTTTTTCGCCACTGAAAAAACTGTTAAATGCCAGCTCGTTAAAACAGCTCTAGTTCGGAAACGCTCAGAGCTGAAGATCTGCGATTTTTCCTCAACATCGCCGGCAACAGCGGGAAACCTCTGGGTAAGTTGGAGTTTTCTAGCTTTACCACCCGAATTTATGCACATTTTTGATCATCGTACCACAAAAGCTCGTGAACAAACTGACGTAGCTCATAAACGTTTCAAGCGACAGTGTTGCCAGTGTTTCTCCAAATATTACGGGGCAGTGGCAAAAAGCCCCGATGACTGGATTTGTAGTGGCTCAGTCAGAGAATTTCTCAGAAAATTTTCAACTTCGACTCGTCGTTGAAGTTACAATCACACGTTAACTCGAGCAGCCGATCAGAACCGCTTGGAGCTAAAGATCGGGAATTTTTCACCGCATCGACATCAACAGCAGCTAAACGTGGCGAAAATTGGGGCTTTCTGGTTCTACCAGGAGGGTTTTGGCGATTTTTTAAAGTTCAACTCGATATTGAAGTCAACGTGTCTTATAAACGTCTAAACAAAGGAGCGCAGGTCATAACCCGGTCACGCGACAGCGTTGCCAAATTTTGCGCGACTACCTAGAGGTAGCAGCAACAGATCGCAGTAGTCGCGTGATTTATAACTCGATCAGGCAATTTTCGAGAATTTTTTCAATTTTCACTCCACCCAGAAATCTTCGCTGCAAACTTCCTGTGGAAGAACTGGTACTGGTTCGTAAACCTCTTCAGCTGGAAAGTTGCAAAAATTCCTCCAGATGCCCAAAATCAGTGGTGAGCCCGAGCAAAAGTTTCAATGGTGCAGCTCCGCAGGAAAATTTTTGGCAAATTTTTCATTTTCGACTTTCCAGCAGCCAAAAATGCTCCTTCTGCTTGCTCTTGGGCCTACGATGCAAACGCCCGGCCAGAACATGAAGTCGCCGGCATTTTCCTCTTCCTTTCTCTCATCAGGAGAAGAAATGCAGAAAACAACCGATAATCGAGTCAAGGTAGACTGGATCTAGTTCAAATTCGGATTCGTCCTTAATTAAGCGACATTCTTTAGGCAAGCGCATAGTCATAACAGTTCTACCATAAAACTTAAGTAGTTTTTATGGTTTTTTACGTGTTTTGTCGTCGTCTCTTGACCCAGTTTGACGATTTTTAACTGGCTTTCCGCTTTTTTCGGGCTTTTTTGCCGGTTTCGCATGCTTTTATTAGACCCAACAGTGCCATTTATTCTTTAATGGTTTTGGGGAGGTTGATCGCTTCAAATCTGGCCTGCCTTGGGCAAGGACGATCTTCAATTATTTTTTTTTTCAGTTCGGATAAATAAACAGGTTAATTGAGTTATTAAAACGAAAATTTGTCGGAAAAACTCAAGAATAAAGTCGCAATAAACCTCCGAAAGGAATCCTTCCAAGTGCAGCCTCACTTTGCTTGATCCTCCGCCTAGAAAAGTGTGTTGGGATTTTTTWATAGCAAAAGAAAAATTATTTTTAGACTTAGACRATTWATCAATTTTGSGTGTTTTTGCCTACAATTCAACACCTACTTTCAGCCAATCACCTGCACAGCTKCAGGCGGTTTCTTCAATGTCTTCGAATGAAGATARTTCGACCTGTTTTTCCTGCCTTTCTGGRCACAATTTTTATKTTTTTTTTTGCTGGCAATTCTTGGTCGATRGGGGATTATTGRAAATGTGGCAACATTGCTGCGGGAAACTAGTTGAGTTTGGAGATTAAAACACGCTGAWATTGACCAAACCAAACGAATCATTTTCAAACATGTCCTAACTGTGGTTTTTTGCGATAAACCTGGCAACCTGGCAACSKGGTACGCCAAAAATTAAATTAASCTGCGATTTTTAAACCAACATTCGAATTTTTCTGAAATGGTTGTTATTSAAGYTGTTTCCAGAAAATTTTAGAAACTTGMCAACACTGTTTTGCCCTTTTTYAAATAAAARATTTTTAGTAAAAAWGTTCAAGTTTTTTCGCGTGAAAGTGAAGTGAATAMACAAAAACCGGTTTTAAGCTGAATCATGATAATTCGACCTGTTTTTCCTGCCTTTTTGTACACAATGCCTGGTAATTCTTGGTCGATAGGGAAKTATTGAAAATGTGGCAACGTTGCCACGGGAAACTAGTTGAGTTTCGAGATTGAATCACGCTGAAATTGACCCAAGCCAACGAATGATTTTCAAACATGTCCTAACTGTGGTTTTTTGCTATAAACCTGGCAACATTGTACGCCAAAAATTAAGYTAAGTTGCGATTTTTAAACCAACATTGRAAATTTTCTGAAATGGTTGTTATTCAAACTGTTTCCAGAAAATTTTAGAAAGTTGACAACACTGTTTTGCCYTTTTTTAAATAAAAGATTTCTAGWAAAAAAGTCAAGTTTTTCCACGTTTTTCCGCGTTTCCGCTGAAATTGACCAAAGCAAACGAATCATTGTCAAACATGTCCTAACTGTGGCGTTTTGCGATAAACCTGGCAACATTKTACGCCAAAAATTAAGTTAAGTTGCGATTCTGAAACCAACATTTCCTGGAATGTTTGTCATTCAAACTATTTCCGGCAAATTTTTGGAATTTGGCAACACCGCATGCAACGAAGTAAATTTGGGAAACGAAAACGATCATATTTCCAGCATTGAACTGTTTTCTCTAATCAAGATTTTTAAATTTCAGTTTCGAGAATTGTTGAAAAGAAGGTTTTTTGAAATTTGACAACGCTAAATCAGGTACAGAAAAATTCAGATCTGAATTTAAATATTTTTGTTAAAAAACGTCGGGTTTTTATCGCGTTTACCAGTTTTATTAAGTAAAAATCCACTCAAATGAAATTTTTTCAGAAATTTTCCTTTCCGAATTCGCAAGATGTTTGAGAAATTTGACAACGCTTCATTTAATACAAATTGCAAAATTTGGTTGCACTTAAAACGAAACTGCCACGATAACAAAAACATTTCTATGAAGAAAAATGCATGTGTTTTTCGAAAACATGACAACGTCGAACACCAATAGAGTAGTAGAATGCAAAGCAATGCGACGTTGTCTTTTTAACTAACGATTATCCTATTGGAACTGCAATGTTTTCGGATCAATTGCGATCCGAAGTGTTTCAAAGATATTGTAGGAGCTTGACAACGCTGCGTGCAACACCGCAGAACGTAGCTGTATCGAAACACTGTTTCCATCGATTAAAATGCACTACTGAAAATAGTTTCGACCTGTTTTTCCTGCCTTTCTGTACACAAGTTTTTTTTTGGCTGGTAATTCTCTTTCGGTAGGGAATTATTGAAAATGTGGCAACACTGCCGCGGGAAACTAGTTAAGTTTGAAGATCGAATCCCTCTGAAAGTGACCAAAGCAAACGAATCATTGTCAAAAATGTCCTAACGGTGGTTTTTCGCGATAAACCTGGCAACACTGTACGCCAAAAATTAAGTTCATTTGCGATTTTTAAACCAACATTGGAAATTTTCTGAAATGGTGGTTATTCAAACTGTTTCTCGAAAATTTTAGAAACTTGACAACATTGTTTTGCGCTTTTTTCAAATAAAAMATTTTTAGTCAAAAAGTMGTTTTYTCGCGTGAAAGTGAACTAAATACACMAGAACCGTTTTTAAGCAGAATCATGATAATTCGACCTGTTTTTTCTGCATTTCTTACACAATTTTTTTTGCTGCTAATTCTTGGTCGATAAGAAATTATTGAAAATGTGGCAACATTGCCGCGG
>NW_026017316.1:462948-463050 GCF_020466585.1 Dendroctonus ponderosae
GAAACTATTTTTTTGTCAAATGCATGCAAAAGTTTCATGTAGACGAAATAAACGCATTAAGTTCTCAAAAATTCGCATAAAACTCTGACTCTATGTAAACTC
>NW_026017316.1:463075-464358 GCF_020466585.1 Dendroctonus ponderosae
TTTTTTTTTTCAAGTTTTCGATTTTAACTGCTGAAACACCGGAAGTTGTAGAAACGAGCCGGCTTTAAAGTGCATTTTGTCATTTCTAAATCGGCCTAATATCAAGCGAGTTATGAGCCATAGAGTCGCTGTTTCCAAACTAATTTTTTTGCTTTTTCGATATTTTTCGCATTACTGCCAGGGTTTTTACGCGATTTTAGTGTTCGAAACTTTGAAAGTTAGGGAAACTGAGCGGCTTCAAAGTGCATTTTAATTTTTAAAAATTTGACCAATAACAAACGAGTTATGAGCCATAGAGTCGTTGTTTCCAAACTATTTGTTGCCTTTTCGTAATTTCACGCATATCTTCTAGGGTTTTTCCCAAATTGAAGTGATCGAAACGCCGAAAGTTTGAGAAACCAAGCGTTTTTGAATTGCATTTTGATTTTTGAAAATGCAACAAATAACAAACGAGTTAGTTATGAGCCGTAGAGTCGCTGTTTCCAACCAATTTTTTTGCATTTTTGTAATTTTTCGCATAAGTTCCAAGGCTTTGATGCCATGTTAATGATCCAAACGCTGAAAGTTTCAGAAACCAAGCAGCTTTAAAGTTCATTTTGAATTTTCAAAATCCGTCCAATAACAAGCAAGGTATGAGCCATAGAGTCGTTGTTTCCAAACTATTTTTGTTACGTTTTTGACATTGTTCTCATAACTCCCACCGTTTTACCCGATCTTAATTATAGAAATGCTGAAAGTTTGATTAACCAAGCGGCTTAACGATGCATTTTGATTTTCCAAAATCTGACCAATAGCAAGCGAGTTATAAGACATAGAGTCGCTGTTTCCAAACTATACCTTTTGCGTTCTCGACATTTTTGCAATTCCATGATTTTTTACAAAATCAAGAAAACGCTAAAAGTTAGAGAAACTGACTCTTTAAAGTTCATTTGCGTTTTCCAAAATCACAACGAGTTATCGAGTCATAGAGTCGCTATTTTGAAACTATTTTTTTGTCAAATTCATGCAAAAGTTTCATGTAGACGAAACAAACGCATTAAGTTCACAAAAATTCGCGTAAAACTCTGACTCTATGTAAACTCTAGCTTAATTAACAGGTTTTTCAATTTTTTTTTCCAAGTTTTCGATTTTAACTGCTGAAACACCGGAACTTGTAGAAACTGGCCGGCTTTAAAGTGCATTTTGTCTTTTCTAAATCGGCCTAATAACAAGCGAGTCATGAGCCATAGAGTCGCTGTTTACAAACCAATTTTTTTGCTTTTTCTGTATTTTTCGCATTACTG
>NW_026017316.1:464458-465404 GCF_020466585.1 Dendroctonus ponderosae
ATTGGAAAACTTACTAAAAATTTCCTGATGAGGCTGAAAAATCGAAACTTTCTTGGTTAGTAGACAAGTGCGTTTCAAAAGAGAAACTCCAAAAAATTCGAACCTTTCACATGAGAAACAACGACTAGGTGAACTGGAAATTCGGCAACACTGTCAAATAAAAAAAAAACTGCGTGAAGATGGCGCAAAACCGACACTTTCCGAACAAATATGATCAACTTTCAGCCATAAAATGTGAAAACTTCTCAATTTTTTCCATGAAAGAATCGAAAAATCTACGAAATTCAACTCAAAATTTGTCTGATGATGGCGCACAAATTCGAAACTTTATGGACCAAAGTAAAGTCCACCGAAAGTCGAAACTTTTTGGACATAACATCGAATCTTCAAGTTGGGATCTTTAAAAAATTGGACAATTCCCCAATAATCTTCTGAGGATGGCGAAAAAAACGAAACGTTCCAGATGCATGTAGACATGTGAAATCTGTCAAAAGCGAAACTGCAAAAATCTGCGAAGGTTTCACATGAAAAACAACCATTTGGCTAAACTGGAAATTCGGCAACACTGTAATATTCACAAAACTCCCTGAAAATGGTGCAAAATCGACACCTTTTCCAATAAGTCGACGAACCACGAGCCATCAGATGCTAAAACTTCAAAGTACCCCCATTTTTTAAGAAATTTGTCTGATGATAGCGCACAAATCCCAAACTTTCGGGCTGTGCGTGCAGACTCAAGTAAAATCTACCGAGTCAAAAACGACAGAACTTCAACTTTTTGGACAAAAAACGAACCTTTAAGTTGGGATCTGCGCAAAATTGGTGACTTTACCAATAATCTCCTGGGGATTGCAAAAAACCGAAACTTTCGTGACGCATGTAGACATTTTGAATATGTCAAAAGCGCAATTACAAAAATCTTCGAACGTTTCACATGAGAACCAAC
>NW_026017316.1:466372-466468 GCF_020466585.1 Dendroctonus ponderosae
CGTTCCTCCTTTTAAAAAATTCGTATTTTTGAAACTGATGAAGATACAAACCGGAAATTTGCACCACCTTTAGCAAACAGTGTACGCAAAAAAACC
>NW_026017316.1:466568-476460 GCF_020466585.1 Dendroctonus ponderosae
CAAAAAAAAAAAAAATACTCACTCGTTTCCATAACAGACGATCTTGGTGGCGTCGTTGGGGAACTGCATGAAAAGGATGCGTTCCAATGGGCAGTACGACTTGAAGTGCCCGAAGATGCGATGTTTCGAAACGTGGCGCAGCGGCACGCCCGGACTGAACAGCCACACGTAGAGCTCGTACTCGTAGCTGAGCGAGTAGATCGGATGGCTGGATGCGACGTTGCAACTTCGTGTCGTGTAGCTGAGCATGTACTGGCCGCATTGCGTGAAGCCCATCAGTGTGTGGTCGCTGTCCAAAAGAAAACATTTTATTTCGTTTCATTTTAATTGAGACACCCTGTAGAGTGTTCGGGCCTATGTGGGGCAGGTTTCGGATTTTTCCGGTCCCCCTTCAGGATCTTGTCGCTCTCCATTCAGTGGCGTTAAAAGGAAAAACGTGCAATTTTCGATGTTTTTTTCGGGTGTCAGCGCAAAGTTCGAAACACACTTGGCGCGCTCTTAGACGCTTAATTCGAACGCGAAACTTAAAAAACAATTGCGGAAAATTTTTTGAATTTTTCTGGAAAAATGGGCAAATTTTCTAAACTAAGATGAAAATCCTCCAGATTTGCGGATTTTTTCATTGGCACAAATGCATTTGATTCTTGTGTAGTCTTGCAGCTAAAACCGAACAGACTATGGCCAGCTGTCATTCACACTTCAACCTGCATTATTTGCACGCTCCACATCGGTATAGTCCATTCACGATCAGTGCAGACCCTTGAGGGAATATCAGCACGACCGTTTTCAGTTTTTTGCCCGTAACTCGGCCAATTTTCAGTATTTTCCGGAAACTCAACAGGCGTTTAAGAGCAAATTGCCGAGTCTATAAAGTCGACTTCGAGCCGTTAGTTCGTATCTGCATCTGTTTGGGAAATAACAGTGTTTGAATGTAGGTGTGAAGGCGGCCGGGTTTATGCCTGAAGCTGGCCGCTGTCCGAAACTTGTCGGGCAATTAGTGGCTTCGTCTGGACTGCCGAATGAATAATTTGCCCCAAATGCATCGGTGCAAATGTGCCAAATTTCCGTGTTTTTCCCCCAAGACTTTAGGCTCAAATCCACAAAGTCGTCAGTGGTTCTTGTATTGTTCAATATGGAAAAAAGTGAATGGCAACTTTTCTGTACATTTCCGGAATTTGTCCAGCATTTGTGGCATTTTTGCGACAAACACTGTTGCCGGCGTTTGGCAAAAATCGCCACCAAGAGCTTTATCTGTGCAAAGGTACAAATAAAACTCCACAAAATTCGCCATTTTGAAACTGCATTAACCAGAATTTGGATGGTGGTTCCATGTTGTGGTGGAAGCTTCTTTTTTGGTTTCCGTAAAGTTTCACTCGAATAGGAGTTCAAGCGAGGTCAAGAGGAATTTTCAAAAACGAATTTACAAACTTGAAGGTGCAACTTAAGGAGTGAGGATTTTGAAAAATTCGCCATTTTGAAACTGCATTAACCACAGTTTGGATGGTGGTTGCATGTTGTGGTTGAAACTTCTTTTTTGGTTTCCCTAAAGTTTCACTCGAGTTGGAGTTCAAGCGGGGTCAAGAGGAATTTTCGAAAACGAGTCTGCAAACTTGAAGGTGCAACTTAAGGAGTGAGGATTTTGAAAAATTCGCCATTTTGAAACTGCATTAACTACAGTTTGGATGGTGGTTCCATGTTGTGGTAGAAACTTCTTTTTTGTTTTTCCTCAGTGGTTCTTGTATTGTTCAATTTAGAAAAAAGCGAATGGCAACTTTTCTGTGCATTTCCCGAATTCGACCAGCATTTGTGGCATTTTTGCGACAAACATTGTTGCCGGCGTTTGGGAAAAATCGCCACCAACAGCTTTATCTGTCCAAAGGTACCAATAAAGCTCAACAAAACTGGCTTAAAAAAAGTTTTCTCGTGGCAAATTTGAGGATGGCTCATTGTCGAAACGTGCCCACTAACACCAATTTTGCGGCGCCCAAATTGGCCCACTAAAGCCACCGAAAACTGAAACTGAAACTGAAAAATGCCCGTAACTCACTCACTCCCCAACTGAGCAAAACTCCTCGTGGAACCGTCTTCATTGAGACTCAGCCGCCGGCCTAAAGGCCTGAGGATGGCGGCGGAGGTTTCGAAACTCTGACCTTTCCTGGCGGGGCCTACTTCTACTTAAACCCCTAAAAAGTTACTTCAAAATCGTTTAGCGGTCGAAGGAAGCCGCCAAATTAGCAGGTTCCGGGCTACTGAAAGGGGGCGCAAGGAGAAGGAAAACGGCCTTTGCGGCAAGGCCCTGTTGGAGAAAACTGTGACTAGCAATTAAGGGGCTCGGCCCCTTCGGGCCCTAAATCACGCCCAACCAAACAGGCCCCAAAACCGCCTCCCACAATACTTACAGTGCACTGGCCTGGCCAACCAACAACAACAGAGAATACTCGCGCGGCCTGCAAAGCGTCCTCTCAAGGGGAGCCCTGGGGCTGCGGGCAAAGCGGCCGAACAGCTAAAATTCCGTGAAAATTCAGCCACTGTTGAGGTTAGATCGCCGCTGCTTACCTGTCGATCGCGGAGGTTTTGGACGAGATTGCGCCGCCCCCGGGGGCCCCAACCGCTCGCCACTGGCGAGGGGGCCCTTATGGAGGGCGCGCTGGCGCCCCCCGAGCCGCTCGACCCCGACAACGACGAGGAAACCGATAAATTGTCGTCGGAATCGTCGTTTTCCGACGTGATCGACGCCATATTGTTTGTGTACTATTTGCAGTTGTTTGCCTGGTTGCCGCCGATTGCCCCCGCCTGGACGGGCTCCAGTTCATTATTTTTTTTTAATTAATATTTTTATGTAATTTTAACTAATTAACTGGTCAACTTGGTTAATTACGGCCCAATTTGATTAAGTTGAATGTTCTGATCGACTGCATGGGGGCTTGCGGGTAAATGCAGCAGCGGCCTGGTTAAATGCGTTATTTCATTTAGGTTCAGCAAGAGACCTCTACGCCTCGCGGGTGACGTCACTGGCCGGCCACACTGCATTCAGCGAAGCAAAGCGCGGGTTGCCCCCCCTTTTGCCCGCGCTGCCCTCTTGCGGCCCTCTGGGCACTGTTAGGGCCTGGTGGAGCGTGCGTGAAGTCACCAAGGGCCCCAGTTGGGGAAAATCGAGCAAAATCTCCCGAAAAGTTGAGGAGAACTCTCGGAGCAAGCCCCAGTGAGGGAGGTGCTGGCAACGCCGCGGCCAATCCATTCGCCCCAAGGCCATTTTCTGCCCTCCCATCGGCCTCCTGCCAGTGCAATTGTCCTCAATTGGACCCCAACCGTTGCCAAGTGTCCAGGACGCGTGCCGCTGTCCTCAATCAGCCTCAAATCGATGGGGAAACTCAAATTTCGCTTGCGCCTACTCAAATCTCCCGGCACTTGGGCGGACCAATCGCAATCGACCACGCCACTCGGCTGGATTGCGTCAGCCAAATCGCCCCTGGATACGCATAACAAAGCCATTGTTCGTTGAGATCAGAAGCGATTTGCTTGTTTGTTGTGGAATAGTGCGCGATGACGTCCACAGTGCTACCAGTGCCGGCCATTCTGAGCATTCTGAGCGACAGCAACTACCTTCTGGATCAGACTGCCGATGGGCAGATGCAGCGGGCGAAGAAGCGCCGTCTGGACCATCTCTCCTGGGAGGAGAAGATCCAGAGGAAGTAAGTAGCAGCTGGATGGTGTTTTGCCCCCATTTTCTTAGTCGAACTGACGATTTCCCCCCGGAGCCTTTCGCAGAAGCAGCCTAAGTTCGACGGCCCAACAGCTTCCAGATTGTTGCCATCAGGCAGGCTGCAGGGGGAGCTGGGGGGCCCTTGAAACACCTAAACCATCTTTTCTGGTTTGCCTGGAATCATCGGGAATTGTGGGGGAACGTTGGCGCATTCGCCCTTTCGTTCAGCGGTCCGGATGGCGCACRACACAAGCTAAAAGCCCGTCAACATAGGGAACAAACTGTCTGGGGGAACCMAAAAGGCGTTTTTTTAAGCMCTGWGATGCCTAGGCTKCTGGGGAAATCAGCCCAAAAAGCAAAAKTATGTAGAGAAAGCAGCCGTAGGAGCAGAGGAGAAGACGTGGCAAGGGCCCACTGAGAAAAGCCGTTTTGCCTGGCAAAATCCGGCCGATTGAAGCGTCTGGGGAAATTAGTCTTGAGGAAGTGACCGGAAGAGTTGAAAAAGGCGTTTAAGTGCAAGCCAAAGGACGGAGGACGAGGAAATTGCCTGCCTGTTGGCAACTCTGTACGCCCGGTTGATGTCGCGATTTTTTTGCAGTTTTGCGTTCTTTGGCCGGTTTTATCACCTCACTGGGTCCAGGAAACTTCGTTTTCCAGGCTCCGAAAGTTTCACCCGCATTGGAGTTCAAATGGGGTCTGGGGGAATTTTTTAAGTTCAGTCTGCAAGAAGGGGAAGGTGAAACTTTGAAAATTCGCCATTTTGAAACTGGAGCCCGGAAAGGTATTCCATCTATTTTGAAATTTTCCGGAGTGTGCCTTAAAAATTCCGCCATATTGAAACCAGGTCCAGCACAGTTTGGAATGTTCTTCCATCCTTGCGGGGAAATTGAGTTTTCAGTTTCCTGAAAGTTTTGCTCAATTTGGAGTCCAAATGGGACCAGGAGGAATTTTTAAAGTTGAGCGTGAAAGCGTAGGAGTTGAATTTTTCGAGTGTGGGTTTTCAAAAATCCGCCATTGAAACTGCATTAACCACAGTTTGGATGGTGGTTGCATATTGTGGTTGAAACTTCTTTTTTGGGTTTCCGAAAGTTTCACTCGAATGGGAGTTCAAGCGGGGTCAAGAGGAATTTTCAATAACGAGTCTGCAAACTTGAGGGTGCAACTTAAGGAATGAGGATTTTGAAAAGTTTGCCATTTTGAAACTGCATTAACTACAGTTTGGATGRTGATTCCATGTTGTGGTGGAGACTTCTTTTTTGGTTTTCCGAAAGTTTCACACGAATTGTAGTTCAAGCGCGGTCAAGAGGAATTTTCGAAAACGGGTCTGCAAACTTAAGGGTGCAACTTAAGGAATGAGGTTTTTGAAAAATTCGCCATTTTGAAATTGCATTAACTACAGTTTGGATGGTGAGTTCATGTTGTGGTTGAAACTTCTTTTTTGGTTTCCCTAAAGTTTCACTCGAATTGGAGTTCAAGCGGGGTTAAGAGGAATTTTCAAAAACGAGTCTGCAAACTTGAAGGTACAACTTAAGGAGTGAGGATTTTAATAAATTCGCCATTTTGAAATTGCATTAACTACAGTTTGGATGGTGAGTTCATGTTGTGGTGGAAACTTCTATTTTGGTTTCCCTAAAGTTTCACTCGAATTGGAGTTCAAGCGGGGTCAAGAGRAATTTTCAAAAAYGAGTCTGCAAACTTGAGGGTGCAACTTAAGGAGTGRGGATTTTGATTAATTCGCCATTTTGAAACTGCATTAACCACAGTTTGGATGGTGATTCCATGTTGTCGTGGAAACTTCTTTTTTGGTTTCCCTAAAGTTTTAMTCGAATTGGAGTTCAAGCGGGGTMAAGAGGAATTTTCRAAAACGGGCCTGCAAACTTGAGGGTGCAACTTAAGGAGTGAGGATTTTGATTAATTCGCCATTTTGAAACTGCATTAAGCACAGTTTGGATGATAGTTGCATGTTGTGGTTGAAACTTCTTTTTTTGGTTTCCCGAAAGTTTCACTCGAACTGGAGGTCAAATGAAGTCACGAGGAATTTTCGCAAAAGAATCTGCAARCTTGAGGGTGCAACTTCAGTAGTGAGGATTTTKAAAAATTCGCCATTTTGAAACTGCATTAACTACAGTCTGGATAGTTATTCCATGTTGTGGTGGAGACTTCTTTTTTGGTTTTCCGAAAGTTTCACTCGAATTGGAGTTCAAATGGGATCTGGGGGAATTTTTGAAAACGGGTCTGCAAACTTGAGGGTGCAACTTAAGGAATGAGGTTTTTGAAAAATTCGCCATTTTGAAACTGCATTAGCTACAGTTTGGATGGTGGTTCCATGTTGTGGTAGAAACTTCTTTTTTGGTTTCCCTAAAGTTTTACTCGAATTGGAGTTCAAGCGGGGTCAAGAGGAATTTTCGAAAACGGGCCTGCAAACTTGAGGGTGCAACTTAAGGAATGAGGTTTTTGAAAAATTCGCCATTTTGAAACTGCATTAACCAAAGTTTGGATGGTGGTTCCATGTTGTGGTAGAAACTTCTTTTTTGGTTTTCCGAAAGTTTCACTCGATCCCCAGTTTCAATTCTCCCAAGTCAATCAAAATCCCCACAATTCAATCAAAAAAAAATTGCAATCTTTTAAATACTTGTTTTTTTTTGCAGAAAACTAAAGAACCGAGTGGCGGCGCAAACGTCGCGCGATCGCAAAAAAGCCAAAGTGGAACAGATGGAAACCGCCATCCAGCAGCTGTTCAACAAGAACGAGACGCTGATTGGTGAATGCGACCGCTTGCGGGCGACCAATGAGCGCCTGCTGGCCGAGAACAGCGAACTGCATCGTCGCCTACAGGTGCGCAGCCCCATTTCCCAACCAATCGCCGAGCCTCATTGTTGACATTTCCCGCAGGAAACGCCCCCCTGCCAATGCCAGAGCCGGACTGTCGTGTGCGCGCCCGAGAGTGGATCAACCGAGTCCCTCCTTCGGCCGAAAGGAACGAGCGCCTACTCAGCAGCGGCTCTAGCAGACGCGCGGAAGCGCCACCTGTTGAGGACAGTCCTGATTTGCCTTCTCTTCCAGAGCTGCTTGACCAGCTGGAGTCGGACACGGTCGACCTCAACGCGCTCGAGCACTTCACTCAGACCCTACTCGAGGACATTGCCCGAGATCTGGAGAACGCTGCTCAGAAGACAACCGATCAAGTAAGCACATTCCTGTCCTGTTCTGATCCCCCCGACGTTTCTCCAAACCCGCTGGCGGTTCATCATCAAATTTACTCTTTTAGATCTGTTGGCCAGTGTGTTGAGTTAATTAGTAATGCGCCTTTTATCCAGAGGTAACTAATCAGTTCTTACTAGCGCACTAAACCGCTGAATCCCACCCTGCAGCTGCTTGAAACCGCACCCATTTTCCCAGCTCCCGGCTGAACCAATCAGCAGCTGATTATCCGTGGGCGTTTTGCAGGACCAGGAAGCTGTTCCAGACAAAATGGTGGGGGCGCCAGCAAAGCAGCTGGAACCCAGTGGCGGCGCAGCCGTAGATCCGGACATTTCGCAGTATCTGCTGCTGCACCACAACTACGCAAAGAGTCGGCCCGCGAAGGAGGCGCAGCCCCCCAGGAGGCTGAAGGCGCTGCGCCCCAAACCGCCCGCTTGCGCCCATCAGCCGCTCCTCCCGCGTGCTGAGGTCGCTGGAAATGTCTCGCCCAAGTCGGATATGGGCTACGAGTCCTTGGGGTCCCCCTTGAGCAGCTGCGAGCTGGACAGTTGGGACCAGAGCGTCTCGGGCCTGTTCCCCACCTTGTTTTAGATTTTTTTGAAATTTTCCCCGACGGGTTAAGTTTCTAATTTTAGTTGTCCTATTGGTTAAGTTTCTAGTTTTAAGGGGCGCAATATAATTGATTTTGAAGCACACGTCCAATTTGGGCGCGGCCGTCGGCCGCGTTGCCGCCCCTCCCTCACCGGCTCCAACCCCTTTTGTCCCCTTTTGAGTGGGAGGTTTGGCATCGTTGCGCTCTGTGGTGAGTGACAGGGTGCGTGTCGGCTCCGTTTGAATTTCGGAAAATTCGCATTTTTCCGAGTTTTCCGGCTGGCAATTGCGGCGTTTCCGGTCAATCAACCCTCCGGCTGCTGTTGGGGGGTGTTTTCCCGGTCGAAACGGTTTTTTCCGGGGAAATACGGCGATTTTACAGTGGGTGGTTTTTCAGACGTTTCCTGTCAGTGGTTGGCATGCGCCGGTCCAACAGGGCCGGACTGGAGGAGGTCGGGGCGCTTCCATGGATTGTTGAGGAGGCAAAAGCAGCCGGCAGAGGGTGAGGTAAGTGCCATTTTTCGATACTCTTCTGGCCGAAATTCACCTGCCAGCTTCACGAACGGAACTTTCCTTGTTTTGTGTTGTACAGAAACCCTTTTGCCAGTTTGTCAATGCGAAGTTGTAAACCTTAGATGCGGCTTTTTCCGATAAACCCAGAAATTCTGATTGGGGCGTCGAAATGTCGTGATAAGAACGTGAATATCTACTGGCCAAATGACGTGATGGGTGACTTTCACACGTCAATTCCCGACGGAAAATTGACAGTCCTCCCATGCTGCGTTGCCAACGTTTGCAGAAAATTGACATCAACAACTGGTGGTCAAATAGTATATTTGAAAAAATCTAGACTAAAATCACTGGGCAAGTTTCGCCGCAAATACTCATTTTTCGAATACCAGAACGTAATAAATTAGAGAGCCAAAAGAACACGCGGGCCCAGAGGGCGCCACCAACTAGAACATTTCCTAACCTAACATTGTAAATTCAACGTGAGTAAACGATTAAAACGAACGAAAAAAAACATAATACAGACTGAAACTCCTCAAGCCATATCACAGTTCAAGCAGCGCATGCCCTGCAGGGCTGTCACGTGTCCAAAATGGCCGACGCCGCCAATTCGAGGTTCCAGTTGCTGCGCTGCAGCGCCATCTCGCAGCCCGTACGATCGGCCAATCCTAACCTAAAAAAATCGAGTTTTTCACAACGATTCGTCATCAGTGGCTGGCAAATAAGACGGATGTTTTGCAATTATCTGATTCTGATCACTGATTTCGGAAAAATCGAGAATTTTCAATTAAAAATAAGTAAACACTGAAAATGCAAGCCTTTGCTGATCAGCTATCGCGCAACCTTTGGCTACCGCTGAAGATGCCAGCTAGTTGGGCAGGCGAAACGTTGCGCAAACATCCGTTTTTCCGCGGCAAAACGGGACTTACTTTAATAGGGCTGCGATTTTGAGGCTTTTGAGGGCCAAAGCGACGTCCCAGCCGGTTTGTTGGAGGGCCGTCATACATTCGTCGGCGCTGCAATCGGGGCAGCACTCCCTCACTTGGCCGATTTTACTGTTGCGATACTCGGGAGTCATCAGCCGTTCAGCGTCCGCGCTCAGCTGAGAACAGGGAAAAAAAGTGCGGTTAGAAAACGGGCTCAGAAACGGTTGCCGGCTTCAGAATGGGTGACGGAGGGATCAGAAATGCTTCGGGGTATTCGCAGTTTGCCGGCCAGGAGTCTCGCATCGAGCCTCAGAACTGGCACAGCAATCAGACTCGGCCTTTTTTCACATCATGGGTTTTCTCTTTGTCTTATCGTTGCGCATGTGCTACTGCGGGGGGGGGGATTTCTACGAAATTAAGAAGAAATTAATTCTTTTTGTTAGGTTTTTTCCCTGTTCCGAACAAGCCTTTGCAACTATTTCGATGGGCGAATTAAAAAAAAAACTATTTTTGGGTTCCAATTTTTTTTTTGTTGAATCACCCATCGACATGGTACTCATTTTCAGCTAAAATTGTCTCAAAAAGCCAAATTGGTGACCAGAAATTACCTGAAAATATTTACAAGCGAGCCAACTGCATTGAGGAACTTTTTATTGCATTTTCGAGCCAAAATCTTCAAGTTTCAGGAAAACCGTCAAATAAATAATTGATGGGTTTTAAAAAAAAAGTTTTTTTTGTTACGATTTCGAATTTTTTTTTGAGAATTACCCACCATCGATATGAGGAAATGGTCTCAGAAAGCGAATTTGCCGCTAAAATTCGTCCAGCGTGACGTCAAGCAAGCGAGTTGCAGAGTTGCCTAAATGTGAAAAATTTCGAGATTCTTATATTTTTTGAGGTAAATAATGGGAAAATCGCATCTTGAGAGTTTTTCACTAGTTTTTCTGTATATTATTAGCTT
>NW_026017316.1:476560-486573 GCF_020466585.1 Dendroctonus ponderosae
TATAAGAATCTCGAAATTTTTCACATTTAGGCAACACTGCAACTCGCTTGCTTGACGTCACGCTGGACGAATTTTAGCGGCAAATTCGCTTTCTGGGACCATTTCCTCATATATCGATGGTGGGTAATTCTCAAAAAAAATTCGAAATCGTAACAAAAAAAGACTTTTTTTAAACACCTATCAAGGTACTCGTTTTATGATGAAATTGACTGCAAAATTCAAATTTGTGATCAAAATTGCCAATGGTAGATACAGGAATTGCCATTTTTTCGAAAACCCTTGATGGAATTGCGAATAGAGATTTTTGGGTTTCCAACTTTTTTTTCAAAAAAAAAACGATCTTCATTGCAATAATAATAACATGCTAATCATTTTATGCTGAAATTGACTCAAAAAGGCAAAAATGTCATCAGAATAGCAATTAAGTTGACGGTTTTCCTGAAACTTGAAGATTTTGGCTCGAAAATGCAATAAAATGTTTTTTAAATTATTTTTTAATAAATTTGGTTTTTTGAGACAATTTTAGCTGAAAATGAGTACCAAGTCGATGGGTGATTTAACAAAAAAAAAATTGGAACCCAAAAATAGTTTTTTTTTTTAATTCGCCCATCGAAATAGTTGCAAAGGCTTGTTTGGAACAGGGAAAAAACCTAACAAAAAGGCCTTAATTTCGTAGAAATCCCCCCCCCCTAGTAGCACATGCGCAACAATAAGACAAAGAGAAAACCCATGATGTAAAAAAAGGCCGAGTCTGATTGCTGTGCCAGTTCTGAGACTCGATGCGAGACTCCTGGCCGGCAAACTGCGAATACCCCGAAGCATTTCTGATCCCTCCGTCACCCATTCTGAAGCCGGCAACCGTTTCTGAGCCCGTTTTCTAACCGCACTTTTTTTCCCTGTTCTCAGCTGAGCGCGGACGCTGAACGGCTGATGACTCCCGAGTATCGCAACAGTAAAATCGGCCAAGTGAGGGAGTGCTGCCCCGATTGCAGCGCCGACGAATGTATGACGGCCCTCCAACAAACCGGCTGGGACGTCGCTTTGGCCCTCAAAAGCCTCAAAATCGCAGCCCTATTAAAGTAAGTCCCGTTTTGCCGCGGAAAAACGGATGTTTGCGCAACGTTTCGCCTGCCCAACTAGCTGGCATCTTCAGCGGTAGCCAAAGGTTGCGCGATAGCTGATCAGCAAAGGCTTGCATTTTCAGTGTTTACTTATTTTTAATTGAAAATTCTCGATTTTTCCGAAATCAGTGATCAGAATCAGATAATTGCAAAACATCCGTCTTATTTGCCAGCCACTGATGACGAATCGTTGTGAAAAACTCGATTTTTTTAGGTTAGGATTGGCCGATCGTACGGGCTGCGAGATGGCGCTGCAGCGCAGCAACTGGAACCTCGAATTGGCGGCGTCGGCCATTTTGGACACGTGACAGCCCTGCAGGGCATGCGCTGCTTGAACTGTGATATGGCTTGAGGAGTTTCAGTCTGTATTATGTTTTTTTTCGTTCGTTTTAATCGTTTACTCACGTTGAATTTACAATGTTAGGTTAGGAAATGTTCTAGTTGGTGGCGCCCTCTGGGCCCGCGTGTTCTTTTGGCTCTCTAATTTATTACGTTCTGGTATTCGAAAAATGAGTATTTGCGGCGAAACTTGCCCAGTGATTTTAGTCTAGATTTTTTCAAATATACTATTTGACCACCAGTTGTTGATGTCAATTTTCTGCAAACGTTGGCAACGCAGCATGGGAGGACTGTCAATTTTCCGTCGGGAATTGACGTGTGAAAGTCACCCATCACGTCATTTGGCCAGTAGATATTCACGTTCTTATCACGACATTTCGACGCCCCAATCAGAATTTCTGGGTTTATCGGAAAAAGCCGCATCTAAGGTTTACAACTTCGCATTGACAAACTGGCAAAAGGGTTTCTGTACAACACAAAACAAGGAAAGTTCCGTTCGTGAAGCTGGCAGGTGAATTTCGGCCAGAAGAGTATCGAAAAATGGCACTTACCTCACCCTCTGCCGGCTGCTTTTGCCTCCTCAACAATCCATGGAAGCGCCCCGACCTCCTCCAGTCCGGCCCTGTTGGACCGGCGCATGCCAACCACTGACAGGAAACGTCTGAAAAACCACCCACTGTAAAATCGCCGTATTTCCCCGGAAAAAACCGTTTCGACCGGGAAAACACCCCCCAACAGCAGCCGGAGGGTTGATTGACCGGAAACGCCGCAATTGCCAGCCGGAAAACTCGGAAAAATGCGAATTTTCCGAAATTCAAACGGAGCCGACACGCACCCTGTCACTCACCACAGAGCGCAACGATGCCAAACCTCCCACTCAAAAGGGGACAAAAGGGGTTGGAGCCGGTGAGGGAGGGGCGGCAACGCGGCCGACGGCCGCGCCCAAATTGGACGTGTGCTTCAAAATCAATTATATTGCGCCCCTTAAAACTAGAAACTTAACCAATAGGACAACTAAAATTAGAAACTTAACCCGTCGGGGAAAATTTCAAAAAAATCTAAAACAAGGTGGGGAACAGGCCCGAGACGCTCTGGTCCCAACTGTCCAGCTCGCAGCTGCTCAAGGGGGACCCCAAGGACTCGTAGCCCATATCCGACTTGGGCGAGACATTTCCAGCGACCTCAGCACGCGGGAGGAGCGGCTGATGGGCGCAAGCGGGCGGTTTGGGGCGCAGCGCCTTCAGCCTCCTGGGGGGCTGCGCCTCCTTCGCGGGCCGACTCTTTGCGTAGTTGTGGTGCAGCAGCAGATACTGCGAAATGTCCGGATCTACGGCTGCGCCGCCACTGGGTTCCAGCTGCTTTGCTGGCGCCCCCACCATTTTGTCTGGAACAGCTTCCTGGTCCTGCAAAACGCCCACGGATAATCAGCTGCTGATTGGTTCAGCCGGGAGCTGGGAAAATGGGTGCGGTTTCAAGCAGCTGCAGGGTGGGATTCAGCGGTTTAGTGCGCTAGTAAGAACTGATTAGTTACCTCTGGATAAAAGGCGCATTACTAATTAACTCAACACACTGGCCAACAGATCTAAAAGAGTAAATTTGATGATGAACCGCCAGCGGGTTTGGAGAAACGTCGGGGGGATCAGAACAGGACAGGAATGTGCTTACTTGATCGGTTGTCTTCTGAGCAGCGTTCTCCAGATCTCGGGCAATGTCCTCGAGTAGGGTCTGAGTGAAGTGCTCGAGCGCGTTGAGGTCGACCGTGTCCGACTCCAGCTGGTCAAGCAGCTCTGGAAGAGAAGGCAAATCAGGACTGTCCTCAACAGGTGGCGCTTCCGCGCGTCTGCTAGAGCCGCTGCTGAGTAGGCGCTCGTTCCTTTCGGCCGAAGGAGGGACTCGGTTGATCCACTCTCGGGCGCGCACACGACAGTCCGGCTCTGGCATTGGCAGGGGGGCGTTTCCTGCGGGAAATGTCAACAATGAGGCTCGGCGATTGGTTGGGAAATGGGGCTGCGCACCTGTAGGCGACGATGCAGTTCGCTGTTCTCGGCCAGCAGGCGCTCATTGGTCGCCCGCAAGCGGTCGCATTCACCAATCAGCGTCTCGTTCTTGTTGAACAGCTGCTGGATGGCGGTTTCCATCTGTTCCACTTTGGCTTTTTTGCGATCGCGCGACGTTTGCGCCGCCACTCGGTTCTTTAGTTTTCTGCAAAAAAAAACAAGTATTTAAAAGATTGCAATTTTTTTTTGATTGAATTGTGGGGATTTTGATTGACTTGGGAGAATTGAAACTGGGGATCGAGTGAAACTTTCGGAAAACCAAAAAAGAAGTTTCTACCACAACATGGAACCACCATCCAAACTTTGGTTAATGCAGTTTCAAAATGGCGAATTTTTCAAAAACCTCATTCCTTAAGTTGCACCCTCAAGTTTGCAGGCCCGTTTTCGAAAATTCCTCTTGACCCCGCTTGAACTCCAATTCGAGTAAAACTTTAGGGAAACCAAAAAAGAAGTTTCTACCACAACATGGAACCACCATCCAAACTGTAGCTAATGCAGTTTCAAAATGGCGAATTTTTCAAAAACCTCATTCCTTAAGTTGCACCCTCAAGTTTGCAGACCCGTTTTCAAAAATTCCCCCAGATCCCATTTGAACTCCAATTCGAGTGAAACTTTCGGAAAACCAAAAAAGAAGTCTCCACCACAACATGGAATAACTATCCAGACTGTAGTTAATGCAGTTTCAAAATGGCGAATTTTTMAAAATCCTCACTACTGAAGTTGCACCCTCAAGYTTGCAGATTCTTTTGCGAAAATTCCTCGTGACTTCATTTGACCTCCAGTTCGAGTGAAACTTTCGGGAAACCAAAAAAAGAAGTTTCAACCACAACATGCAACTATCATCCAAACTGTGCTTAATGCAGTTTCAAAATGGCGAATTAATCAAAATCCTCACTCCTTAAGTTGCACCCTCAAGTTTGCAGGCCCGTTTTYGAAAATTCCTCTTKACCCCGCTTGAACTCCAATTCGAKTAAAACTTTAGGGAAACCAAAAAAGAAGTTTCCACGACAACATGGAATCACCATCCAAACTGTGGTTAATGCAGTTTCAAAATGGCGAATTAATCAAAATCCYCACTCCTTAAGTTGCACCCTCAAGTTTGCAGACTCRTTTTTGAAAATTYCTCTTGACCCCGCTTGAACTCCAATTCGAGTGAAACTTTAGGGAAACCAAAATAGAAGTTTCCACCACAACATGAACTCACCATCCAAACTGTAGTTAATGCAATTTCAAAATGGCGAATTTATTAAAATCCTCACTCCTTAAGTTGTACCTTCAAGTTTGCAGACTCGTTTTTGAAAATTCCTCTTAACCCCGCTTGAACTCCAATTCGAGTGAAACTTTAGGGAAACCAAAAAAGAAGTTTCAACCACAACATGAACTCACCATCCAAACTGTAGTTAATGCAATTTCAAAATGGCGAATTTTTCAAAAACCTCATTCCTTAAGTTGCACCCTTAAGTTTGCAGACCCGTTTTCGAAAATTCCTCTTGACCGCGCTTGAACTACAATTCGTGTGAAACTTTCGGAAAACCAAAAAAGAAGTCTCCACCACAACATGGAATCAYCATCCAAACTGTAGTTAATGCAGTTTCAAAATGGCAAACTTTTCAAAATCCTCATTCCTTAAGTTGCACCCTCAAGTTTGCAGACTCGTTATTGAAAATTCCTCTTGACCCCGCTTGAACTCCCATTCGAGTGAAACTTTCGGAAACCCAAAAAAGAAGTTTCAACCACAATATGCAACCACCATCCAAACTGTGGTTAATGCAGTTTCAATGGCGGATTTTTGAAAACCCACACTCGAAAAATTCAACTCCTACGCTTTCACGCTCAACTTTAAAAATTCCTCCTGGTCCCATTTGGACTCCAAATTGAGCAAAACTTTCAGGAAACTGAAAACTCAATTTCCCCGCAAGGATGGAAGAACATTCCAAACTGTGCTGGACCTGGTTTCAATATGGCGGAATTTTTAAGGCACACTCCGGAAAATTTCAAAATAGATGGAATACCTTTCCGGGCTCCAGTTTCAAAATGGCGAATTTTCAAAGTTTCACCTTCCCCTTCTTGCAGACTGAACTTAAAAAATTCCCCCAGACCCCATTTGAACTCCAATGCGGGTGAAACTTTCGGAGCCTGGAAAACGAAGTTTCCTGGACCCAGTGAGGTGATAAAACCGGCCAAAGAACGCAAAACTGCAAAAAAATCGCGACATCAACCGGGCGTACAGAGTTGCCAACAGGCAGGCAATTTCCTCGTCCTCCGTCCTTTGGCTTGCACTTAAACGCCTTTTTCAACTCTTCCGGTCACTTCCTCAAGACTAATTTCCCCAGACGCTTCAATCGGCCGGATTTTGCCAGGCAAAACGGCTTTTCTCAGTGGGCCCTTGCCACGTCTTCTCCTCTGCTCCTACGGCTGCTTTCTCTACATAMTTTTGCTTTTTGGGCTGATTTCCCCAGMAGCCTAGGCATCWCAGKGCTTAAAAAAACGCCTTTTKGGTTCCCCCAGACAGTTTGTTCCCTATGTTGACGGGCTTTTAGCTTGTGTYGTGCGCCATCCGGACCGCTGAACGAAAGGGCGAATGCGCCAACGTTCCCCCACAATTCCCGATGATTCCAGGCAAACCAGAAAAGATGGTTTAGGTGTTTCAAGGGCCCCCCAGCTCCCCCTGCAGCCTGCCTGATGGCAACAATCTGGAAGCTGTTGGGCCGTCGAACTTAGGCTGCTTCTGCGAAAGGCTCCGGGGGGAAATCGTCAGTTCGACTAAGAAAATGGGGGCAAAACACCATCCAGCTGCTACTTACTTCCTCTGGATCTTCTCCTCCCAGGAGAGATGGTCCAGACGGCGCTTCTTCGCCCGCTGCATCTGCCCATCGGCAGTCTGATCCAGAAGGTAGTTGCTGTCGCTCAGAATGCTCAGAATGGCCGGCACTGGTAGCACTGTGGACGTCATCGCGCACTATTCCACAACAAACAAGCAAATCGCTTCTGATCTCAACGAACAATGGCTTTGTTATGCGTATCCAGGGGCGATTTGGCTGACGCAATCCAGCCGAGTGGCGTGGTCGATTGCGATTGGTCCGCCCAAGTGCCGGGAGATTTGAGTAGGCGCAAGCGAAATTTGAGTTTCCCCATCGATTTGAGGCTGATTGAGGACAGCGGCACGCGTCCTGGACACTTGGCAACGGTTGGGGTCCAATTGAGGACAATTGCACTGGCAGGAGGCCGATGGGAGGGCAGAAAATGGCCTTGGGGCGAATGGATTGGCCGCGGCGTTGCCAGCACCTCCCTCACTGGGGCTTGCTCCGAGAGTTCTCCTCAACTTTTCGGGAGATTTTGCTCGATTTTCCCCAACTGGGGCCCTTGGTGACTTCACGCACGCTCCACCAGGCCCTAACAGTGCCCAGAGGGCCGCAAGAGGGCAGCGCGGGCAAAAGGGGGGGCAACCCGCGCTTTGCTTCGCTGAATGCAGTGTGGCCGGCCAGTGACGTCACCCGCGAGGCGTAGAGGTCTCTTGCTGAACCTAAATGAAATAACGCATTTAACCAGGCCGCTGCTGCATTTACCCGCAAGCCCCCATGCAGTCGATCAGAACATTCAACTTAATCAAATTGGGCCGTAATTAACCAAGTTGACCAGTTAATTAGTTAAAATTACATAAAAATATTAATTAAAAAAAAATAATGAACTGGAGCCCGTCCAGGCGGGGGCAATCGGCGGCAACCAGGCAAACAACTGCAAATAGTACACAAACAATATGGCGTCGATCACGTCGGAAAACGACGATTCCGACGACAATTTATCGGTTTCCTCGTCGTTGTCGGGGTCGAGCGGCTCGGGGGGCGCCAGCGCGCCCTCCATAAGGGCCCCCTCGCCAGTGGCGAGCGGTTGGGGCCCCCGGGGGCGGCGCAATCTCGTCCAAAACCTCCGCGATCGACAGGTAAGCAGCGGCGATCTAACCTCAACAGTGGCTGAATTTTCACGGAATTTTAGCTGTTCGGCCGCTTTGCCCGCAGCCCCAGGGCTCCCCTTGAGAGGACGCTTTGCAGGCCGCGCGAGTATTCTCTGTTGTTGTTGGTTGGCCAGGCCAGTGCACTGTAAGTATTGTGGGAGGCGGTTTTGGGGCCTGTTTGGTTGGGCGTGATTTAGGGCCCGAAGGGGCCGAGCCCCTTAATTGCTAGTCACAGTTTTCTCCAACAGGGCCTTGCCGCAAAGGCCGTTTTCCTTCTCCTTGCGCCCCCTTTCAGTAGCCCGGAACCTGCTAATTTGGCGGCTTCCTTCGACCGCTAAACGATTTTGAAGTAACTTTTTAGGGGTTTAAGTAGAAGTAGGCCCCGCCAGGAAAGGTCAGAGTTTCGAAACCTCCGCCGCCATCCTCAGGCCTTTAGGCCGGCGGCTGAGTCTCAATGAAGACGGTTCCACGAGGAGTTTTGCTCAGTTGGGGAGTGAGTGAGTTACGGGCATTTTTCAGTTTCAGTTTCAGTTTTCGGTGGCTTTAGTGGGCCAATTTGGGCGCCGCAAAATTGGTGTTAGTGGGCACGTTTCGACAATGAGCCATCCTCAAATTTGCCACGAGAAAACTTTTTTTAAGCCAGTTTTGTTGAGCTTTATTGGTACCTTTGGACAGATAAAGCTGTTGGTGGCGATTTTTCCCAAACGCCGGCAACAATGTTTGTCGCAAAAATGCCACAAATGCTGGTCGAATTCGGGAAATGCACAGAAAAGTTGCCATTCGCTTTTTTCTAAATTGAACAATACAAGAACCACTGAGGAAAAACAAAAAAGAAGTTTCTACCACAACATGGAACCACCATCCAAACTGTAGTTAATGCAGTTTCAAAATGGCGAATTTTTCAAAATCCTCACTCCTTAAGTTGCACCTTCAAGTTTGCAGACTCGTTTTCGAAAATTCCTCTTGACCCCGCTTGAACTCCAACTCGAGTGAAACTTTAGGGAAACCAAAAAAGAAGTTTCAACCACAACATGCAACCACCATCCAAACTGTGGTTAATGCAGTTTCAAAATGGCGAATTTTTCAAAATCCTCACTCCTTAAGTTGCACCTTCAAGTTTGTAAATTCGTTTTTGAAAATTCCTCTTGACCTCGCTTGAACTCCTATTCGAGTGAAACTTTACGGAAACCAAAAAAGAAGCTTCCACCACAACATGGAACCACCATCCAAATTCTGGTTAATGCAGTTTCAAAATGGCGAATTTTGTGGAGTTTTATTTGTACCTTTGCACAGATAAAGCTCTTGGTGGCGATTTTTGCCAAACGCCGGCAACAGTGTTTGTCGCAAAAATGCCACAAATGCTGGACAAATTCCGGAAATGTACAGAAAAGTTGCCATTCACTTTTTTCCATATTGAACAATACAAGAACCACTGACGACTTTGTGGATTTGAGCCTAAAGTCTTGGGGGAAAAACACGGAAATTTGGCACATTTGCACCGATGCATTTGGGGCAAATTATTCATTCGGCAGTCCAGACGAAGCCACTAATTGCCCGACAAGTTTCGGACAGCGGCCAGCTTCAGGCATAAACCCGGCCGCCTTCACACCTACATTCAAACACTGTTATTTCCCAAACAGATGCAGATACGAACTAACGGCTCGAAGTCGACTTTATAGACTCGGCAATTTGCTCTTAAACGCCTGTTGAGTTTCCGGAAAATACTGAAAATTGGCCGAGTTACGGGCAAAAAACTGAAAACGGTCGTGCTGATATTCCCTCAAGGGTCTGCACTGATCGTGAATGGACTATACCGATGTGGAGCGTGCAAATAATGCAGGTTGAAGTGTGAATGACAGCTGGCCATAGTCTGTTCGGTTTTAGCTGCAAGACTACACAAGAATCAAATGCATTTGTGCCAATGAAAAAATCCGCAAATCTGGAGGATTTTCATCTTAGTTTAGAAAATTTGCCCATTTTTCCAGAAAAATTCAAAAAATTTTCCGCAATTGTTTTTTAAGTTTCGCGTTCGAATTAAGCGTCTAAGAGCGCGCCAAGTGTGTTTCGAACTTTGCGCTGACACCCGAAAAAAACATCGAAAATTGCACGTTTTTCCTTTTAACGCCACTGAATGGAGAGCGACAAGATCCTGAAGGGGGACCGGAAAAATCCGAAACCTGCCCCACATAGGCCCGAACACTCTACAGGGTGTCTCAATTAAAATGAAACGAAATAAAATGTTTTCTTTTGGACAGCGACCACACACTGATGGGCTTCACGCAATGCGGCCAGTACATGCTCAGCTACACGACACGAAGTTGCAACGTCGCATCCAGCCATCCGATCTACTCGCTCAGCTACGAGTACGAGCTCTACGTGTGGCTGTTCAGTCCGGGCGTGCCGCTGCGCCACGTTTCGAAACATCGCATCTTCGGGCACTTCAAGTCGTACTGCCCATTGGAACGCATCCTTTTCATGCAGTTCCCCAACGACGCCACCAAGATCGTCTGTTATGGAAACGAGTGAGTATTTTTTTTTTTTTTG
>NW_026017316.1:486673-491943 GCF_020466585.1 Dendroctonus ponderosae
AATTTTGATCACAAATTTGGATTTTGCAGTCAATTTCACCACAAAACGAGTACCTTGATGGGTGGTTTTCCAAAAAAAAAAAAACTTCAGAAAATTTGTTTAGTTTTAACCTCAAAAACGGGGTTTTCTGTGATGATTATCGAGCGGGCAGTGCAAAATGACGCAACTGTTGGCTCCACCCCCTCAGTAGCGCACGCCCACTAATACAAATCAAAACAATCGCCCTTACTTGGCCCTGTTGGATCTTGCGCTGAATCTGCTGCATGCTGATTGGCTGGCCCAGGAGCGCCGGCTTGGTGGGGGCGGGCCGATGCGGGCGCAGCTCCTCCTCCGGCACCTGACTGTACACATTGTCGGGTATCTCCTGATAGAGGGCGGCGCCCCCGTCGCTGTAGAGCCGCCCAGGGGCGGCCTCATGCTGCGCGTAGCTCTGTTCGATTGGCTGCGCATTGTTGTACAGGTTGCAGGCTGGCGGTAAGAGCAGAGCCAATAGAGGCGCGCTAATCTAGAGCGTGGACGACTTACCTTTGGGGTCGCCAAACTCGCTTACCGATTGGTAAACCGAGTCGTAGCGCCGGTTGCTCTTAAACTCGCCAAATTCCGAATTCACCACGTAGATTTCGTTGCGTTTGGCCGGTTCCGCCACACTGTTCGAATCGAACCAGATCTTGTTCACGATCGCTTTGGTGTCGGCCTGATGATGGCGCGCCGAATTGTTGTCCGAAACTTTCGCGTACAGGTCGCTGCTGCCCTTGGCGTAGAGGTTCGTCAGGTTCGCGTAGGAACCTGCAAAATTGGGCGGATTGCTTTTCCTGCGGACGATTTGCATCGGTCGAGCTCACTTTCGTTGACTCGCTTCACCTCGGGCGCGGTTGCCACCGTTTCCAGATTGTCCAGGAACGCCCTGTCCAGACCGGGAGTGGGGGCGGCGTCCTCGAACCTGATCAGCGCCAGATTGTTGGCGACCACGCCCACATCGGGGGCGGGGCCCTGCGCGGGCAACGCCCCCGCAGTGGTGGAGGGCGGCAAGTTCACGCCCCTATTGGCAATGTCGCTCATCACGTGGTTCTTGGGGGCGCCGTACTGCTGGATTTTCTCCATGATTTCCCTTTCCAGGCTCAGACTGGGGGCGGCTATGCGTGAGTACAGAGGGCGGCTCGGGAGGACTGCGGATGTGTCAAACGGGTCGTCCAGGTTGCAGTAGGCGGGCGGGTGCTGGTAGGGTGGCGGAATGACGTCCGCCGCTGTCACTGTCAAAGAACAGTCATAAAAACGTCAACGTCAAAGAATGCATGGTTTTCAATTACCTTCAAAAGCGTCCTCTTGCGGCACATCGATGGGTTCGTCCAGTAAACTGATCGCATTGGCGAGTTCGGGGCGTCGTAAGACGAGATCGAGCTCAGGGGGCGCCACATCCACTAAAATGGGCTGCGGCGGGCGCAGCGGTCTCTCCTCAGTGCCGCCCTCCGGGTTCTTCAGCTTGCGGTAGCTGAACTGCCGCTCGGCGGACAAATGGCGCAGCGAACCGTTCACTGGATTTATTTATTTGAAAAAATTAGAACCCAAAAAAAGTTTTTTCCAAATTTCACCCATCGACATGGTACTCATTTTATGTTGAAATTGGCTCAAAAAGGCAAAAATGTCGTTAGAATTGCAATTTAGTTAACGGTTTTCCTGAAACCTCAAGATCTTGGTGCGGAAACGCAAGAAAAAGTTCCCCAATGCAGTTGGCTCGCTTGTCAATATTTTGAGTTCAATGCTGGTAACAGATTTGGCTATTTGAGACAATTTAAGCTGAAAATGAGTACCATGTCGATGGGTGAATTTTCCCAAAAAAAATCATTTTTGGGTTCCAATTTATTTTTTTTTTCGAAAAACCACCCATCTTCATGTGACTCATTTTCAGCTAAAATTGTCTGAAAAAGCCAAATCTGTGACCGGAATTGACCTGCCACCACTTGCAATCGATTGGTTCCTGCTGTCCACATTTTTCAAAGCAAAATTCGCAGGTTTTCCGAAAACCGTTAAATTAATCGGAATTTTTCTGTCATTTTCGGCTTTTCCAGTCAATTCTAGCTGAAAACGAGTACCATGTCGATGGGCAAATTTTTGGAAACAAACTGCACTCTGGCAACATGGCACTTGACAAAACATTTTAGGCAAMATTTGYAAATCGCCTGCTTGATGGTCATTCTAARCCAATTCCGGTCGCAAATGTGACTTTTTGGGACAATTTCARTATAAAATGAGCTCATGTCGATGGGGTGATTCTCCAAAAAAAAAACACAAATATTTTCAATATCAGCTAATAATATACAGAAAAACTAGTGAAAATCTCTCAAGATGCGATTTTCCCATTATTKGCCTCAAAAAATATAAGAATCTCGAAAATTTTCACATTTAGGCAACAACTCGCTTGCTTGACGTCACGCTGGACGAATTTTAGCTGCAAATTTGCTTTCTGAGACAATTTCCTCATAAAATCACCTCCATATATCCGATGATGGGTAATTCTCAAAAAAATTTCGAAATCGTAACCAAAAAAAAAACTTTAGGCACTTAATGGCAGACTTTAGCATAAAATGAGCCCCATGTCGATGGGTGATTCTCCAAAATTGATTTTTTTTTTTAAAGAACCCCGTCGACATGGTACTCGTTTTATGTTGAAATTGACCGGAAAAGCCAAAAATGGCATCAGAACTGCAATCGGTTTGACGGTTTTCAAAAAACTTTAAGGTTAAAACCCTCTAGGTCCGATTTGGGCAATTCGCCTCCAAAAATATCAGGGCTCCACCCAAAATGTCTGGTGAAAATCTAGTTTTTTCCTATTTTGGCAACAAGGCAAGCGTTAATGTTCGTTCTGTACCCCATTTTGATGGGGTGATTCTCCAAAAAACGGCAATTCTAACCCATTTTTTTCCAAACCACTCATGAACATTGTGGCGGTTTCAGCTGAATTCGCCTCCAAAAAGCCCAATCTGGCAATTCACCCGATGATTTTCAAGAAATAACAAAAAATTCTTAACTTGGCGACTTTTGCGTCTCGCTTGAAAAACATCAAATTTTCCGGGTGGAGCACCAAAAATGTACGTGATAGGTTTGGCAACATGGCAAAAAAGTCAGAGTGGTTTGCTCCAAGGTCAACCAAAAGGAATTTCAATGGCAGATTTTAGCATAAAATGAGCCCCTTGTAGATGGGTGATTCTCCAAAATAATTTTTTTTTTTTTTAAAACACCGTCGACATGGTACTCGTTGTATGTTGAAATTGACCGAAAAAGCCAAAAATCGCATCAGAACACTAATCGGTTTGACAGTTTTCAAAAAAAATTAAGGAAAAACCTTCTAGGTTCGATTTGGGCAATTTGCTTCCAAAATTTCAGGGCTTCCACCGGAAATGTCTGGTAAAAATCTAGTTTTTTCGAATTTTGACAACAAGGCAAGTGTTTATGTTCGTTCTGTGCCCTCATTTTGATGGGGGTGATTCTCCAAAAAACGGCAATTCTAACCCATTTTTTTCCAAAGCACTCATGAACATTGTGGCGGTTTCAGCTGAAATCACCTCCAAAAAGCCCAATCTGGCAATTCACCCGATGATTTTCAAGAAATAACAAAAAATTCTTAAGTTGGCGATTTTCCCGTCTCGCGTGAAAAACATCAAATTTTCCGGGTGGAGCACCCATAATGTACGTGATAGGTTTGGCAACATGGCAAAAACGTCAGAGTGGTTCGCTCCAAGGTCAACCAAAAGGAATTTTAATGGCAGATTTTAGCATAAAATGAACCCCGTGCCGATGGGTGATTCTCCAAAATTATTTTTTTTTGAAAAAAACCCCGTCGACATCGCACTCGTTTTATGTTGAAATTGACCGGAAAAGCCAAAAATTGCATCAGAACTGCAATCAGTTTGACGGTTTTCAAAAAACTTTAAGGTTAAAACCCTCTTGGTCCGATTCGGGCAATTCGCTTCAAAAATATCAGGGCTTCCACCGAAAATGTCTGGTAAAAATCAAGTTTTTTCGTATTTTGGCAACAAGGCAAGCGTTTATGTTCGTTCTGTGCCCCCATTTTGATGGGGTGATTCTCCAAAAACCAGCAATTCTAACCCATTTTTTTCCAAACGACTCATAAACATTGTGGCGGTTTGAGCTGAAATCACCCCCAAAAAGCCCAATCTGGCAATTCACCCGATGATTTTCAAGAAATAACAAAAAAATTTTTAGTTGGCGATTTTCGCGTCTCGCTTGAAAAACATCAAATTTTCCGGGTGGAGCACACAAAATGTACGTGATAGGTTTGGCAACATGGCAAAAAACTCAGAGTGGTTCGCTCCAGGGTCATCCAAAAGGAATTTTAATGGCAGATTTTATCATAAAATGAGCCCCTTGTCGATGGGTGATTCTCCAAAATTGAATTTTTTTTTGAAAAAAACCCCGTCGACATGGTACTCGTTTTATGTTGAAATTGACCGGAAAAGCGAAAAATGGCATCAGAACTGCAATCGGTTTGACGGTTTTCAAAAAACTTTAAGGTAAAAACCCTCTAGGTCAGATTTGGGCAATTCGCTTCAAAAATATCAGGGCTTCCACCGAAAATGTCTGGTAAAAATCTGTTTTTTTCCTATTTTGGCAACAAGGCAAGCGTTTATGTTCGTTCTGTGCCCCCATTTTGATGGGGTGATTCTCCAAAAAACAGCAATTCTAACCCATTTTTTACCAAAACACTCATGGACATTGTGGCGGTTTCAGCTGAAACCGCCCCCAAAAAGCCCAATCTGGCAATTCACCCGATGATTTTCAAGAAATAACAAAAAATTCTTAAGTTGGCGATTTTCGCGTCTCGCGTAAAAAACTTCAAATTTTCCGGGTGGAGCACCCAAAATGTACGTGATAGGTTTGGCAACATGGCAAAAAAGTCAGAGCGGTTCGCTCCAAGGGCATCCAAAAGGAATTTTAATGGCAGATTTTAGCATAAAATGAGCCCCTTGTCGATGGGTGATTCTCCAAAATTAAATTTAAAAAAAAACCCCGTCGACATGGTACTCGTTTTATGGTGAAATTGACCGGAAAAGCCAAAAATGGCATCAGAACTGCAATCGGTTGGACGGTTTTCAAAAAACTTTAAGATAAAAACCCTCTAGGTCTGATTTGGGCAATTCGCTTCAAAAATATCAGGGTTTCCACCGGAAATGTCTGGTAAAAATCTAGTTTTTTCGTATTTCGGCAACAAGACAAGCCCCGTGTCGATGGGTGATTCTCCAAATTGTTTTTTT
>NW_026017316.1:492942-499268 GCF_020466585.1 Dendroctonus ponderosae
GGTACTCATTTTATGTTAAAATTGGCTCAAAAAAGCGAAAATGTCGTTAGAATTGCAATTCGGTTGACGATTTTCCTGAAACATCAGGATTTTGGCACGAAAATTCCAGAAAACGTTCCTGAATGCAGTTGGCTCGCTTGTTAATATTTTGAGGTCAATTCCGGTCACATATTTGGCTTTTTGAGACAATCTAAGCTAAAAATTAGTACAATGAAGTTTTTTTTTTTTTTTAAAGATGGGAACCCAAAAATATATTTTTTTGGAAAAATTCACCCATCGACATGGTACTCATTTTATGCTAAAATTGCCTCAAAAACGCAAAACTGTCGTTAGAATTGCAATTTAGTTAACGGTTTTCCTAAAACTTTATGACTTTGGCACAATAATGCAACAAAAAGTTAATCAAAGCTTCGCTTCTACAGATTTTCAGGTCAATTCTGGTCAGCGATTTGGCTTTTTGAGACAATTTAAGCTGAAAATGACCACCATGTCGATGGGAGCATTTTTCCACAAAAAAGTTTGAAACCCAAAAATCGTGTTTTTTCGGAAAATTTCACCCATCGACATGGCAGTCGTTTTATGCGGAAATTGACAAAAAAAGCCGAATTTGACATCGAAATTCACCTCAAGCCGGATGCCAACAATTTGGCGCGTTTTCCATGCAAAAATCGTCAAATTTCTCGAAAATCGTTCAACGAATCGCAGTTTAAGCTCAATTTTCGGTTAGAAACGAGTAACATGTCGATGGGTCTGTTTAAAAAATATAAATTTGGCAACACCTACAAAATAAATTAGTGGAGAATGGAAATTTTTCCATCGACTTTTTATGCGATTTCAGCCAAAAATTGCCCCAAACCGCAATCATCAGGCGCCTCCACGGGAGTTTTTGCGCGGCAACTCCACGCGTTTAAACTGCTCAAATGAGGATAGGAAAGTGTGCCTTCTGAGGAGGCAGAATTGTGCAAGAACGTTGTCAATTTGAGGATCCATTTGGAGTTAGTTCCCTCACGAATATTGAGGAGGAGGCATTGACATTTTCCTCAATTGAGGCAATTTTCAGGTTTCCAGGGCAGTTTAGAGTGGTTTTCCCGGCGAAATTTGGACGCCGACGTGTTGATGTTAGTGGAAACGTTTCGGCAATGCACCGTCCTCAAATTTACCATGAGGAAATCTGCTCCCGGCAAAACGTTGGCGATGTCGAAAGCGATTCAGTGGTGATTTTTCGGAAACGCCGGCAACAATGGTTTGCGGCAAAAAGGGCGAAAAATATACTTTTCGAAAATTGACAAAAACGAAGCAACCAGTTGCCCGGAAAATTGTCGAAAAGTTTCGAAAACCGGCCACCTTCAGGCATAAAGACGTCGTCGCAATTGGCAATTTCTGTGCACTTGCCCACATTACGGATATTTTCAAATTAACCTCAAAATATTGATAAGCGAGCCAACTGCATTGAGGAACTTTTTATTGCATTTTCGAGCCAAAATCTTCAAGTTTCAGGAAAACCGCCAACTAAATTGCTATTCTGATGACATTTTTGCCTTTTTGCGTCAATTTCAGCATAAAATGAGTACCATGTCGATGGGAGCATTTTTCCACAAAAACGTGGAACCCAAAAATTGGTATTTTTGAAAAAATTCACCCATCGACATGGTACTCATTTTATGTTGAAATTGGCTCAAAAAAGTGAAAATGTCGTTAGAATTGCAATTTGGTTGACGATTTTCCTGAAACATCAGGATTTTGGCACGAAATTTCCAGAAAACGTTCCTCAATGCAGTTGGCTCGCTTGTTAATATTTTGAGGTCAATTCCGGTCACATATTTGGCTTTTTGAGACAATCTAAGCTGAAAATGAGTACAATGAAGATGGCTTTTTTTCTGTAAAAAAAGTTGGGAACTCAAAAATATTTTTTTTTTTGAAAAAATTCACCCATCGACATGGTACTCATTTTATGCTAAAATTGGCTCAAAAACGCAAAACTGTCGTTAGAATTGCAATTTAGTTAACGGTTTTCCTGAAACTTCAGCATTTTGGCACAAAAATGCAACAAAAAGTTAATCAACGCTGTTGGTTCGCTTGTACAGATTTTCAGGTCAATTCTGGTCAGCGATTTGGCTTTTTGAGACAATTTAAGCGGAAAATGACCACCATGTCAATGGGAGCAATTTTCCACAAAAAAGTTTGGAACCCAAATATCGTGTTTTTTTGAGCCAACGCGTTGATGTTAGTGGAAACGTTTCGGCAATGCGCCGTCCTCAAATTTACCATGACAAAATCTGCTATTGGCGAAACATTCGCGATTTCGCAAACGATTCAGTGGTGATTTTTCGGAAACGCCGGCAAAAATGGTTTGCGGCAAAAGGGGCAAAAAATATACTTTTCGAAAAGTTTCGAAACCCGGCCACCTTCAGGCATAAAGACGTCGTGGCTATTTGCACTTTCTGTGCACTTGCCCACATTACGGATATTTTCAAAACGGTAGCAGATTCGAACCAAAGGCCCAGAAATTTGCTACAAAACGCCGCGGGAATTTCTGGAAAATGCTGAAAACTGGCCGAGTCAGGGGCGAAAAACTGAAACAGTTCGGGCCGATATTCCCCCAAGGGTCGGGCACTGATCGTGAACAGACTATACGCATCTGGAGCGTGCAATTAATGGCAGCTGACAGCCGAATGACAGCTGGCCATAGTCCGTTCGGTTTCAGATGCAAGACTCACAAAACGGGTTTTCGAGACGATTCCAGCATAAAATTGCGAAATTTAAGGATTTTTTCGGAAAATCTTCGCCTGAAAAGGCCGAATTTAGCATCGCATCTGCGCTAGACTGAGCTCACACAGCCTGAAATCCCCTAACCTTATCAACAGCGGCCAGCAGGACATTGCGACAGGCCAAATCCCGATGCAGGAACCGTTTGGTTTCCAAATACGCCATCCCATTGGCCACTTGGGTGGCGTACTCGCACAGCATCGGCACTGCCGTGTGTTGGCACTGTTTGCGCAGAAAGTCCAGCAGGGAGCCGAGCTGCGCCAACTCAGTCACCATCATCATCGGCTGCGACAGCACTACGCCGTACAACCTAAAAAAAGAGTGTGAGTAACTGCATAGAACTAGAATAAAGCGCGTCATCTATAGTGGTACCTGACCAGGTTCTGGTGGCTCAAACAGTGCATCGCTTGCACTTCTTTGATGAAGTCCTCGAACACGCCCGGTTGATTCAAAGTGTCCGCTTTCAGCACCTTAACAGCCACGGGAATTGATTTGCCTGCAGGACTGGCCCATTCGCCTGCAAAAATAACGATTTTTTTTAGTTTGTGGGCGTTGGAAGCGTGCAAATTTTACCTCGTTTGACCACGCCGAAGCTGCCATCGCCCAGCTTGACGCTGAGCGTGATGTTGCTCTCCTGGATCAAGCAGGAGGTGAAATCGCTGATCGACAAACCGTCGTCGCTTCGTTTGGAGGTGCTCGATCGGCTCGAGGCCGGAATCAGCTTGTTGATGAGGTTCCGCTTCCGCTGGTGCGCCCGCTTCTTCTTCACCGCCTCCAGGAGGCGTCGGGCGCCTGCAAAGACACAAATATACAGTGTTAATCAACTCGGAAAATGTGGCGTAGCGCGCATCCGCCAATTCGTCCAGACGCGCCCAGAAGTTTCCCCTTGCGCTCGTCCTCAGGAGGTTTGCCCAGAAAAATTGACGCAAAAATGGCTTCTTTGGGTCTAATCATTAATTTGAAGGTTTTGAAATGGTGCCATCATCAGGGATTTTTTGAGTTTCAACAGTTTCGCGAGTCAATTGCCGAACACCGAAAAAGCTGGAAATTTTCCTCTAGGGGTTCTAGAATGGGCACACTGTGCGCCATAAACCAGTGAAAGTTTCGAATCAGTGCCCTCATCAATTTAGTTCCAATTATTTTTTTCCCAACTGGCTCTTTCAGATCGTTTTCGAAGCGCATAACCTGATGATGAACCATCGGGAAACGAAACGCGCTTAACAATTCCCGAATGCGTCATTGGACGAAGCATATTTTGCTCTCTAGACGTTGAAAGTTTCGAGCCGATGTCTTCGTTAGACTTCCTGAAATTAATTCAAAACCAACTGGCTCTTTTCAGTTATTTTTGAAGCGCATAATCTGATGATGAACCTTCGGTAAACGAAACAGACTAAACAAATTTTGAAACCGGTAATGAATGTAGCACGTAGCAGGTTATGAACGAAGTTTCAATCCCGGGCCTTCCTCAGGATTTTTGCAATTCATTCAAATCCAACTGCCTGTTTTCAGGCGTTTTTGTAGAGCATTATCTGATGATGAACCATCGGCAAACAAAACCCGCTAAACAATTTCCCTTTCCCCCCCGCCGTTGGACCAAGCAGATTTTGCTAGACGAAAGCTGAAAGTTTTGAGCCGATGGCTTCATCAGGTTTTTGGCAAAAATTCAAAGCCCTACTTTTTTCGAGCGTTTCTCCCGACGATAATCTGATGATGACTCACCGAAAAACAAAACAAGCTAAACAAAATTTGAAACTGGAAATGGACGAAATGCAGTTCGCTTGTTGGTGGCTGAAAGTTTCGAGCCCGGGCCTTYATCAGGATTTTTGCAATTAATTTAAATYCAACTGGCKGTTTTCAGTCGTTTTTGMAGCGCATAATCTGATGATGAACCATCSGCAAACGAAACCCGCTGACCAATTTCCGTTTGCGCCGTTGGACGAAGCAGATTTTGCTTGATGAAAGCTGAAAGTTTCGAGCCGATGGCTTCATCAGATTTTTGGCAAAAAAATCAAAGTCAACTAGTTATTTTCGAGCATTTCTCCCGGCAATAACGTGATGATGAATCATCGGAAAACGAAACAAGCTAAACAAATTTTGAAACCGGAAATGGACGAAGCACAGTTCGCTTGTTGATGGCTGAAAGTTTCGAACCCGGGCTTTCATCAGGATTTTTGCAATTAATTTAAATCCAACTGACGGTTTTCAGTCGTTTTAGTAGCGCATAATCTGATGATGAACCATCGGCAAACAAAACTCGCCAAACAATTTCCCTCTGCGCCGTTGGACGAAGCAGATTTAGCTCGATAAAAGCTGAAAGTTTCCAGCCGATGGCTTCATCAGGTTTGTCGCAAAAAATTAAAGCCAACTAGTTATTTTCGAGCATTTCTCCCGTCAACAATCTGATGATGAATCATCGGAAAACGAAACAATCTAAACAAACTTTGAAAGCGGAAATGAACAAAGCACAGTTCGCTTGTTGGTGGTTGAAAGTTTCGAACCTGGGCCTTCATCAGGATTTTTGCAATTAATTTAAATACAACTGGCTGTTTTCAGTCATCTTTGAAGGGCTTTTTGTACAAATTCTTCAAATTGGAGCCTTAAATCTGCTCAAGTTTGCGAGTTGTAACTTTTCCCTACAAGCAACCCAAACTTCCAACTTTTTAGGGCACTTTTCTGTTCATTTCAGACCTCCCGGAAAAAGGGGCTCATTGTTCAAGAACTCCTCCAATGAAACCCTCTGCAGCAGACGCTCGGATCAGGGAGCAGCTGAGCTGGGGGAGGCCCCTCCGGGCAACCCCGAGAAGACTCCTGGGTCCGAAGAACCCACTGATAGTGAGCAGAGCCCCCAAAATACCCCTCAATTCGGCTGGAAGGCCCCCAGGTATTCTACTCTAACCTCTAGATTTAAGCTCGCGATACGTACCCGGCTTGCTCAAGCCGATATTCTCCAAATCCTCCGGCTTAACGAACTCGAAATGCTCCAATCGCGTGACCAGCAAATCGTCCCTGAGGGGCACCAGAAACTGGCCCAACTGCACGTCCAGCAGGATCTCCTTCAGCCACTCGATCCCATCCTCAGCCATCGTTCACCCGCCTGAAACCACACGCGACACTTAAGATGGAAATTACCACATCGGAAGTGAAAGTCCGCGAACAATAGCCGGATGAAACTCACCCGGAACTCCCAGAGGAGTCTTGCAATGTTGAGGAATTGTTGGTTAGAGCATCGGGGCTCAGGGCGCCGATCCAAAGGGGGCGTAGCCACGGCTCGCCCTCACTAGCGACGGGTGAGGCCCGATTTCCCGGAAAATTCGCGAAAACCGCCGGAAAATGGGAAATAAACAAACGCTTTGGCAGCTTCAGTGGCTGGGGCTGCTAACGATGACAGGCGACAGCCATTGTGCTCCAGCGCCAGTGTTGTCGGCTTTAGCCGTGCCTGCCAAGAGGAACAGAGAAGCGAAATGTGCATTGCTTGGGCTAAAGAGAGATGCGGCATGAGACATCGTGACAAATTGACTTTACTAATAACTGACAGAGATGCCGATAGGCAATTTAAGGAA
>NW_026017316.1:499368-500644 GCF_020466585.1 Dendroctonus ponderosae
TTCCACCGGAAATGTCTGGTAAAAATCTAGTTTTTTCGTATTTCGGCAACAAGACAAGCCCCGTGTCGATGGGTGATTCTCCAAATTGTTTTTTTTTTTGAAAAAAAACCCCGTCGACATGGTACTCGTTTTATGTTGAAATTGACGGGAAAAGCCGAATCTGGCATCAGAATTGCGATTGGCGCAACGGTTCTCCGGAAAAATCCTCAAAACCAACTCACAGCTCTTGCTGGTGGACTTGCGCCGGTCGCACAGCTGGGGCGAGGGCCTGGAGCGCCGCTGCGCCCCCATCAAATCGGGCGGATCCATCGGGTTCCTCAAGTACATCTCGTCGATGTGGGTGGGGCTGCCCCAGCTGTCCCCAAACGCCGAACCGTGGCCCGTATGGATGAAGGAATGGTCGAGCGGTTTGCTGATGTCGTCCGACTGTTTCGGGCGCAGCGGATCGACCAAACAGCGCGGAAACGCGCCAATATCGAACGTCCGCTGATTCTGGCCCTTCCACCAGTACAATTCGGCGCTGCCATCGATAATGGCGATCGGATCGCCCTCCTGGATCTGCAACTTATCGGGCTCGTCCTGTCTGGTGAGCGCGCGCATCACGGGCGTGACATTCTTGCGGAAAAACTCCCTCAGCGCGGCGAATGTGGGCCGGTCTTGCGGATTGCGCGCCCAGCATTGGCGCAGAATCGCATAGATGGGTGGGGGGCAGGCGTCCGGCTGCGCCAGCCGTTCCCCCTCTTTGTCGATCTTGCGCAGAATTTCCGAACCTGGAAAATGGTGAGGGTTGAGCGGGGCGGCGCCCGAGGGGGGGCCGAGGGCGCAGCATTTACCCACGAGCCCCATCCAGGGGTCCTCGCCGAACGTGAACATTTCCCAGACAGTGACGCCAAACATCCAGGTGTCAGAGGCGTGCGAGAACTGGCGCGAGCGCAACGACTCAGGGGCGCACCACGGGAACGGCACCTTCTTGTGCTCGGTCATCACGTAGCAGTCGTCCTCTTGCGGCAGCGCGCGCATCAGCCCAAAGTCCCCGATTTTTATCTGGAAAAATAACTTTTTTCTAAAACGAACGAAGAAAAAGCAATTTTTCATTCAAATGCATCAAAAAGTGCCATTTTGCGAACAGAAGCGATGATCAAAAAGAAGCACTTTTCTTTAGCGTTCATTTGTCTTACTTTTACGCACAGTGTGCGACAAAGTAAATGTGACACTTTGAACTTGCCACTGTCATTATATATTTTTTAGTATTTTTATTTAAAAATATCCGAAATGC
>NW_026017316.1:500744-501151 GCF_020466585.1 Dendroctonus ponderosae
CGGGGGCGGGAGATTCAAAGCGGCTCGACTTTCACCAACTAGTCTGTAATTTCCATAGTTTGAATGTACAAAATACAAATTTGAAACGAACGAACATCCTCCCTGGCCACGCGCTTGATGTGCGAACGATGGAAACTTAAAATAATAATGACAATTTCACGAGTAAAACTGATAGAAAACTGAACGTTGATCACACCGTTTGAGTCCATTTCTGCGCCACAATTGCACTTAAAACTACTTCATCTCCTTGCTGTAGGCGTCCAGTTCGGCGTCCAGGTCCTGGGCGGTGGGCTGTTTCCGGTTCTGGTTCCTGTTGAAGGCTCCTCTACGTCCTGCAACAAGGACAGTCGTCAGCATGGGGGCTGAGCGGCCGGAAATGGGGCACACTTACGATTGGGCTGGCCCCT
>NW_026017316.1:501171-502080 GCF_020466585.1 Dendroctonus ponderosae
CCCGCCACTCGTCTGGGCGGCACCGGGATCTCACTGGTCGTCATCTGGATGTTCATCGCTCGCCCATCCAGCGGCACCCCATTATACTGTTTCATCGCCTTGATGGCGTCGTTTCGGCGCTCGAAAATCACATCAGCGGTGCCCAACGACCGACCGGAACGATCGTAATGAACGGCGGCACTTTTCAGGGGCCCAAACTCGGCGAACAGCTCTTGGATATCGGAGTCGGAGACGCCGAAATCGAGATTTGAGACCAAGAGTTTCGTGGGCCCCATTGTGGCCTGAACGGTGGCGCGGGCGGCCGCCACCTTGCGAGCACCGTAGCCCTCGAAGAGGTCGTGCTTCCATGCACTGTTCACGTCGCCCTAAACGGAAAAATTGTGGTGGTCAGCTGGCGTCCAGGTGGCCTTCGGGGCTCCTTGATTAAATGCAAAAATAACAATGTGGTGCAATTTACCCGAGTGTAGGAGCGCGAGATGCCTCCTCGGCCTCGGCCCCTTTGAATTGTGCCGCCCGATCGGCGGAAATTTGGCGCGCCGCCCCCACGCCTCGGCCCCGATTGGCCGCGGGCGCTTGGGGCGCCGCGGCCGCCCCTTCTAGCGCCGCGACCGCGCCCTTTGCTCGTCTTGATTATGTCGTCGAGACTCATGTCGATTTTGTCGACCATTTTCACGAATTCACGGTGAAACTGGGAGAAAACGAACCCACTTTAAGCACGCACACAAATGGCACTTGGTCAAAACAAAATGGCCGCGGCGAAACCTAATACGACAAGCGTCAAAAGTCACGCTGGGCGCTGCGTTGCCGGCTCTAGTTGCAGCGCCCCCACGCACCCGGCACCCACACCACTGCAAGCGTGAAGCGTTCAAGGCCACAGTTAAAAGCTCGCTGATGGAATACAAGCGTCTA
>NW_026017316.1:502180-505202 GCF_020466585.1 Dendroctonus ponderosae
ACTGCCCATTGGAACGCATCCTTTTCATGCAGTTCCCCAACGACGCCACCAAGATCGTCTGTTATGGAAACGAGTGAGTATTTTTTTTTTTTTTGTTAGTGAGTAGTTTTTTACTTGCGTCTGCAGCGTTTTTGGGCATTTTTCGAGTAGGTTTTTGGGGACTTTTTCGCTTTTTTTATCCATAAAGTTTGGTTTTATTGTTATGAAACGTTGTGAGTGAAGAGGGCGTTTTCTCGCAAAAATGCCCAATTTTCAAGATAATTCCCAAATTGCGCTGTTGTAGGCGGTTTTTCGCTTTTTAAGGCGCAAATTATTTAAGGATTTTTTCAAATTTTGCCAGCCATTGAGAATGTCGCGCGGCTTTTTTTACAAGAGTGGATTTTTTGAAAAAATGCCCAGTTTTCCAGATATTCGCAAAATTGCGCTGTTGTAGGCAGTTTTTCGCTTTTTGCATGCACAAATTATTCAGGGATTTCTTTCAAACTTTGCCAGCAATTGAGGCTGTCGAGCGGCCATTTTTTCGCAGGAGTCAGTTTTTTTTATACAATGTCCAGTTTTCAAAATATTCCCGAAATTGCGCTGTTGTAGACAGTTTTTCACTTTTTTTAAGCACAATTTATCCAGGGATTTGTTTCAAATTTTGCCATTGATTGAGACTGTCGAGCACCTATTTTTTCGCAAGAGTCTATTTTTTTCAAGAAATGCCCAATTTTCAAGATATCCCGAAATTGCGCTGTTGTAGACCGTTTTTCGCTTTTTTTAAGCACATTTAATTCAGGGATTTCGTTCACATTTTGCCATTGATTGAGGCTGTCGAGCGACTATTTTTTCGCAAGAGGGGGCTTTCTCTAAAAAATGCCAGTTTTCAAGATAATTCCAAAATTCCGATGTTGTAGGCAGTTTTTCGCTTTTTTCTTGCCCAAGTTAGTTAACGATTTTGCTCAAATTTTACCATCGATTGAGGCTGTCGCGCGGCAATTTTTTTACAAAAGTCAGTTTTTTTGAAACAATGTCCAGTTTTCCAGATATTGCCGAAAATGCGCTGTTGTAGACAGTTTTTCGCTTTTTTTAAGCACAATTTATTCAGGGATTTCTTTCAAATTTCGCCATTGATTGAGCATGTCGAGCGACTATTTTTTTGCTAGAGTCAGTTTTTTGAAAAAATGCCCAGTTTTCCAGATATTCGCAAAATTGCGCTGTTGTAGGAAGTTTTTCGCTTTTTAAGGCACAAATTATTTAAGAATTTTTTGCAAATTTTGCCAGCGATTGAGGTTGTCGCGCGGCTATTTTTTTACAAGTGTCAGTTTTTTTGAAACAATGTCCAGTTTTTTCAGATTTTGCCGAAATTGCGCTGTTGTAGACAGTTTTTCGCTTTTTTTATGCACAAATTATTCAGGGATTTCTTTAAAATTTTGCCATTGTTTGAGGCTGTCGAGCGGCTATTTTTTCGCAAGAGTCCTTTTTTTCAAAAAAATGCCCAATTTTCAAGATATCCCCGAAATTGCGTTGTTGTAGGCAGTTTTTCGCTTGGTTTAGGCACAAATTTTTCAGGGAATTTTTTCAAATTTTGCCAGCGTTTGAGGCTGCGCGTGGCTGTTTTTTCGCAAGATGATTTTTTTTCGAAAAATGCCCAATTTTGAAGATTTTCTCGACATTGCGCTGTTATAGACAGTTTTTCGATTTTTTAAGTACAATTTATTCAGAGAATTCTTTCAAATTTTGCCATTGATTGAGGCTGTCGCGCGGCTATTTTTTCGCAAAAGTCGGTTTTTTGGAAAAAGCCCAGTTTTCCAGATATTCGCAAAATTGCGCTGTTGTAGGCAGTTTTTCGCTTTTTTCATGCACAAATTATTCAGGGATTTATTTCAAATTTTGCCAGCAATTGAAGCTGTTACGCGACTATTTTTTCGCAAGAAGGCGCTTTCTCGAAAAAATTTCCAGTTTTTAAGATAATTCCAAAATTGCGCTGTTGCAGGCAGTTTTTTGCTTTTTTAATGCATAAATTATTCAGGGATTTATTTGAAATTTTGCCAGCAATTGAGGCTGTTGCGCGGCAATTTTTTCGCAAGAGTCGGTTTTTTGGAAAAAATGGCCAATCTTCAAGATGTTCCCGAATTCGCGCTGTTGTAGACGTTTGTGAAGCACAATTTATTCAGGGATTTCTTTCAAATTTTGCTATTGATTGAGGCTGTCGACCGACTAGTTTTTTGCAAGTCAGTTTTTTTGAAAAAATGCCCAGTTTTCCAGATATTCGCAAAGTTGAGCTGTTGTAGACAGTTTTTCGCTTTTTTCTTGCCCAAATTATTTAAGGATTTTGTTCGAATTTTGTCAGTGATTGAGGCTGTCGTGCGGCTATTTTTTCGCTAGAGGGCGTTTTCTCGAAAAAATTGCCAATTTTCAAGATATTCGCAAAATTGCGCTGTTGCGGGCAGTTTTTCGCGTGTTTTAAACACAAATAATTCAGGGATTTATTTCAAATTTTGCCAGCGGTTGAGGCTGTAGCGCGGCTATTTTTTCGCAAGAATTTTTTTTTCCGAAAAAATGCCCAATTTTCAAGATATCCCCGAAATTGCGCTGTTGTAGAGAGTTTTTCGCTTTTTTGAGCACAATTAATTCAGGGATTTCGTTCACATTTTGCCATTGATTGAGGCTGTCGCGCGGCTAATTTTTCGCAAGAGTCGGTTTTTTGGAAAAAAGCCCAGTTTTCCAGATATTCCCGAATTTGCGCTGTTGTAGACAGTTTTTCGCGTTTCTGAAGCACAATTTATTCAGGGATTTCTTTAACATTTTGCTATTGACTGAGGCTGTCGACCAACTATTTTTTTTCAAGTCAGTTTTTTTGAAAAAATGACCAGTTTTGCAGATATTCGCAAAATTGCGCTGTTGTAGACAGTTTTTCGCTTTTTCTAAGCACAATTTATTCAGCGATTTTTTTGAAATTTTGCCATTGATTGAGGCTGTCGCGCGGCTATTTTTTCGCAAGAAGGCGCTTTCTCGAAAAAATGCCCAGTTTTTAAGATAA
>NW_026017316.1:505302-512077 GCF_020466585.1 Dendroctonus ponderosae
ACTGCCCATTGGAACGCATCCTTTTCATGCAGTTCCCCAACGACGCCACCAAGATCGTCTGTTATGGAAACGAGTGAGTATTTTTTTTTTTTTTGATAGCGAGTAGTTTTTTACTCGCGTCTGCAGCGTTTTTGGGCATTTTTCGAGTAGGTTTTTGGGGACTTTTTCGCTTTTTTTATCCATAAAGTTTGGTTTTATTGTTGTGAAACGTTGTGAGTGAAGAGGGCGTTTTCTCGAAAAAATGCCCAGTTTTCAAGATAATTCCAAAATTGCGCTGTTGTAGGCGGTTTTTCGCTTTTTAAGGCGCAAATTATTTAGGGATTTTTTTTCAAATTGTGCCAGCCATTGAGGCTGTTGCGCGGCTTTTTTTCGCAAGAGTCGGTTTTTTGGAAGAAATGGCCAATTTTTAAGATATTGCCGAATTTGCGCTGTTTTAGACGGTTTTTCGCGTTTTCAAAGCACAATTTATTCAGGGGGTTCTTTTGGTTGGGGGTTCAAAATTTTGCCATTGATTGAGGCTGGCGAGCGACAATTTTTTTGCAAGTCCGGTTTTTTGAAAAAATGCCCAGTTTTCCAGATATTCGCAAAATTGCGCTGTTGTAGGCAGTGTTTCGCTTTTTTCTTGCCCAAATTATTTAAGGATTTTGTTAAAATTTTGCCGGCGATTGAGGCTGTCGCGCGGCTATTTTTTTGCAAGAGTGGGTTGTTTTGAAAAAATGCCCAGTTTTCATGATATTCGCGAAATTGCGCTGTTGTAGGCAGTTTTTCGCTTTTTCTAAGCACAATTTATTCAAGGATTTATTTCCAATTTTGCCATTGATTGAGGCTGTCGAGCGGCTGTTTTTTCGCAAGAGTCTGTTTTTTCGAAAAAATGGTCAATTCTCAAGATATTCCCGAAATTGCGCTGTTCAAGACAGTTTTTCGCTTTTTTTAAGCACAAATTATTCAGGGATTTATTTCAAATTTTGCCAGAAATTGAGGCTGTCGCGCGGCTATTTTTTGACATGAACGGGTTTTTTGAAAAATTACCCAGTTTTCCAGATATTGCCGAAATTGCGCTGTTGTAGACAGTTTTTCGCTCTTTTTAAGCACAATTTATTCAGGGATTTCTTTCAAATTTCGCCATTGATTGAGGATGTCAAGCGACTATTTTTTTGCAAGTCAGTTTTTTTGAAAAAATGCCAGTTTTCCAGATATTCGCAAAATTGCGCTGTTGTAGGCAGTTTTTCGGATGTTTTATTCACAAATCTTTCAGGAAATTTTTTCAAATTTTGCCAGCGGTTGAGGTTGTCGCGCGGCTATTTTTTCGCAAGAGTCTTTTTTTCTGAAAAACTGCCCAATTTTCAAGATATCCCCGAAATTGCGCTGTTGTAGGCAGTTTTTCGCTTTTTCTAAGCACAATTTATTCAGGGATTTTTTTCCAATTTTGCCATTGATTGAGGCTGTCGAGCGACTATTTTTTCGCAAGAGTTTATTTTTGTCAAAAAATGCCCATTTTTCAAGAAATCCCGGAAATTGCACTGTTGTAGACAGTTTTTCGCTTTTTCTAAGCACAATTTATTCAGCGATTTTTTTGAAATTTTGCAATTAATTGAGGCTGTCGAGCGGCTGTTTTTTCTCAAGAGTCTGTTTTTTCGAAAAAATGCTCAATTTTCAAGATATTCCCGAAATTGCGTTGTTGAAGACAGTTTTTCGCTTTTTTTAAGCACAAATTATTCAGGGATTTATTTGAAATTTTCTCAGAAATTGGGGCTGTCGCGCGGCTATTTTTTTGCAAGAGCGGGTTTTTGGAAAAAATACCCAGTTTTCCAGATATTGCCGAAATTGCGCTKTTGTAGACAGTTTTTCGCTTTTKTTAAGCACAATTTATTSAGGRATTTCTTTCAAATTTSGCCAYTGATTGRGGATGTCKAGCGACTATTTTTTTGCRAGTCAGTTTTTTTGAAAAAATGCCCAGTTTTCCRGATATTCGCAAAATTGCGCKGTTGTAGGCAGTTTTTCGCTTGYTTTAGGCACAAATTTTTCAGGGAACTTTTTCAAATTTTGCCAGCGGTTGAGGCTGTCGCGCGGCTATTTTATCGCAAGAGTCTGTTTTCCGAAAAAATGCCCAATTTTCAAGATATTCCCGAAATTGCGCTGTTGTAGGCAGTTTTTCGCTTTTTCTAAGCACAATTTATTCAGGGATTTTTTTCCAATTTTGCCATTGATTGAGGCTGTCGAGCGACTATTTTTTCGCAAGAGTTTATTTTTGTCAAAAAATGCCCATTTTTCAAGAAATCCCGGAAATTGCACTGTTGTAGACAGTTTTTCGCTTTTTCTAAGCACAATTTATTCAGCGATTTTTTTGAAATTTTGCAATTAATTGAGGCTGTCGAGCGGCTGTTTTTTCTCAAGAGTCTGTTTTTTCGAAAAAATGCTCAATTTTCAAGATATTCCCGAAATTGCGTTGTTGAAGACAGTTTTTCGCTTTTTTTAAGCACAAATTATTCGGGGATTTATTTCAAATTTGGCAAGAAATTGAGGCTGTCGCGGAGCTATTTTTTTACAAGAGCGGGTTTTTAGAAAAAATGCCCAGTTTCCCAGATATTGCCGAAATTGCGCTGTTGTAAACAGTTTTTCGCCTTTTTTAAGCACAATTTATTCAGGTCTTTCTTTCAAATTTCACCATTGATTGAGGATGTCGAGCGACTCTTTTTTAGCAAGTCAGTTTTTTTGAAAAAATTACCAGTTTTACAGAAATTTGCAAAATTGCGCTGTTGTAGGCAGTTTTTCGTTTGGTTTAGGCACGAATTTTTCAGGCAATTTTTTCAAATTTTGCCAGCGGTTGAGGCTGTCGCGCGGCTATTTTTTCGCAAAAATCTTTTTTTCCGAAAAAATGCCCAATTTTCAAGATATCCCCGAAATTGCGCTGTTGTAGAGGGTTTTTCCCTTTTTGAAGCACAATTCATTAAGGGATTTCGTTTATATTTTGCCATTGATTGAGGCTGTCGCGCGGCTATTTTTTCGCAAGAGTAGGTTTTTTGGAAAAAAGCCCAATTTTCCAGATATTCGCAAAATTACGCTGTTGCAGGCAGTTTTTCGCTTTTTTCATGCACAAATTATTCAGGGATTTATTTCAAATTTTGCCAGCAATTGAGGCTGTCGCGCGGCTATTTTTTCGCAAGAGTCGGTTTTTTGGAAAAAATGGCCAATATTCAAGATGTTCCCGAATTTGCGCTGTTGTAGACAGTTTTTCGCGTTTGTAAAGCACAATTTATTCAGGGATTTCTTTCAAATTGTGCTATTGATTGAGGCTGTCGACCGACTATTTTTTTTCAAGTCAGTTTTTTTGAAAAAATGCCCAGTTTTCCAGATATTCGCAAAATTGCGCTGTTGTAGACAGTTTTTCGCTTTTTTCTTGCCCAAATTATTTAAGGATTTTATTCAAATTTTGTCAGTGATTGAGGCTGTCGCGCGGATATTTTTTCGCTAGAGGGCGTTTTCGCGAAAAAATGGCCAATTTTCAAGAAATTCGCAAAATTCCACTGTTGCGGGCAGTTTTTCGCGTGTTTTAAACACCAATAATTCAGGGATTTATTTCAAATTTTGCCAGCGGTTGAGGCTGTCGCGCGGCTATTTTTTCGTAAGAATCAGTTTTTCCGAAAAAATGCCCGATTTTCAAGATATCCCCGAAATTGCGCTGTTGTAGAGGGTTTTTCCCTTTTTGAAGCACAATTCATTAAGGGATTTCGTTCATATTTTGCCATTGATTGAGGCTGTCGCGCGGCTATTTTTTCGCAAGAGTCGGTTTTTTGGAAAAAAGCCCAGTTTTCGAGATATTCCCGAATTTGCGCTGTTGTCGACAGTTTTTCGCGTTTCTGAAGCACAATTTATTCAGGGATTTTTTTAAAATTTTGCTATTGATTGAGGCTGTCGATCAACTATTTTTTTTCAAGTCAGTTTTTTTGAAAAAATGCCCAGTTTTGCAGATATTCGCAAAATTGCGCTGTTGTAGACAGTTTTTCGCTTTTTCTAAGCACAATTTATTCAGCCATTTTTTTGAAATTTTGCCATTGATTGAGGCTGTCGCGCGGCTATTTTTTCGCAAGAAGGCGCTTTCTCGAAAAAATGCCCAGTTTTTAAGATAATTCCAAAATTGCGCTGTTGCAGGCAGTTTTTTGCTTTTTTAATGCACAAATTATTCAGGGATTTATTTCAAATTTTGCCAGCGGTTGAGGCTGTCGCGCGGCTATTTTTTCGCAAAAATCCTTTTTTCCGGAAAAATGCCCAATTTTCAAGATATCCCCGAAGTCGCGTTGTTGTAGAGAGTTTTTCGCTTTGTTAAGCACAATTAATTCAGGTATTTCGTTCACATTTTGCCATTGATTGAGGCTGTCGCGCGGCTATTTTTTCGCAAGAGTCGTTTTTTTTGGAAAAAAGCCCAGTTTTCCAGCTAATCGCAAAATTGCGCTGTTGTAGGCAGTTATTCGCTTTTTTCGTGCACAAATTATTCAGGGATTTAGTTCAAATTTTGTCAGCAATTGAGGCTGTCGAGAGGCTATTTTTTAGTAAGAGTCTGTTTTTTCGAAAAAATGTTGAATTTTCAAGATATCCCCGAAATTGTGCTGCTGTAGGCAGTTTTTCGCTTGTTTTAGGCACAAATTTTTCAGGAAATTTTTTCAAATTTTGCCAGCGGTTGAGGCTGTCGCGCGGCTATTATTTCGCAAGAGTCAATTTTCCGAAAAAATGCCCAATTTTCCAGATATTGCCAAAAATGCGCTGTTGTAGGCAGTTTTTCGCTTTTTTAAGCACAATTAAGTCAGGGATGTGAACGAATCACATTTTGCCATTGATTGAGGCTGTCGAGCGACAATTTTTTTGCAAGTCAGTTTTTTTTGAAAAAATGCCCAGATTTCCAGATATTCGCAAAATTGCGCTGTTGTAGACAGGTTTTCGCTTTTTCTAAGCACAATTTATTCAGCGATTTTTTTCGAATTTTGCCATTAATTGAGTTTGTCGCGCGGCTATTTTTTCGCAAGAGGGCCTTTTCTTGAAAAAATGGCCAATTTTCAAGATATTCGCAAAATTGGACTGTTGCGGGCAGTTTTTCGCGTGTTTTAAACACAAATAATTCAGGGATTTCTTTCAAATTTTGCCAGCGGTTGGGGCTGTCGCGCGGCTATTTTTTCGCAAAATTGGGTTTTTTTGAAAAAATGCCCAGTTTTCCAGATATTCGCGAAATTATGAAACTGATTAGGTTACACCAGTGTTAGGAATAGGAATTCATTTTAGAATAAGCTGGGCTAAGACACATATGTACTATTCAAGGGCAGAAAGGCCGATTGGGTTGGGTCGATAGCCTTTTTCTATAGGAAATAAAGATTACTTATATATATATATATATCGCGAAATTGCGCTGTTGCCATTCAGGGACTTTTTTCGACTGTTGCCAGTCATTGCGGCTGCCAATCAGCAATTTGCCCACTAAATTCGATTGCTTGCAGATCGGCGCCATCCGAGTTCTTCCACGTCACGGTGCTGACGCTGCCCGCCAGCTGCGTGCACTGCGCCGACGCGCCGCTCAGCCCGCAAGAGGGCGCCAACGGCGGCTGGTGTCCCCGGCACGGCTTCCTCATCCACTTCATGTTCGCCAGCAGTCAGCTGGCGCCCCCTTTCGACCCGCACGTCTCGCTCGGCTACCCGCACCATCTGGTGGTCAACACCGGGCACCACGTGCACATCCTCAACATCTCCACGGCGGGGCCGTTCCACTGCGCCAACTCGCTCACCCACTGGGTGAAGGAGGAGCCGCCCAAGCCCTCCTCCTCCGACCTCCTCGCCGGCTCGCTGGACGCCTTCAGCGAGATCTCGGAGTCGGCGAGCTGCTCCAGTCTGGTGGACGCCATCCTGGACGATTTCAGCGAATACGATCTGGACGGCAGCGAGGCGGGCAAGCCGTTCCACGAGCTGAACATCAGCTGCGAGCCGCTGAACGTCACCGGCAAGACGTACCACAACACGTTGGTGCAGAGCATCCTGGACCCGCGCCTCAAGCGCCTCCAGGGGACGTCGCGCGACTACGTCTTCTCCGTGCCGCACGCCAGCCAGAAGCTGCCGCCCGAGAAGAGCAAGGTGGTGGACAAGAAGGTGGCGGAGAAGGCGTACGAGTTCACCGAGGAGACCGAGAAGTACGAGAAAATCAGCCTGTTCCGCAAGAAGCGGCTGGCCGACAAAAAGTACGAGTTCTCCGAGGACAACACGGAGAACATCGTGCCGTTCCACATACTGCGCAGGGAGCGCACCTTCCTGGTGCGGCCCCAACTGAAGACGCCGCTCCGCTCGCCCGAGTCGTTCTTCCTCAGCCCGCGCTCTCCGATGCAGAGTCCGAGCTCGCGCACCGGCCAGTTCTCGCCGTCAGTTCGGAGATCGCCGATCAGTCCCCGGGAGACCGCCCGCAAAGTGAACGTGTACTCGCCGAGTTTGGGCAGCGACTGTTCGGACGGCGACGGGCGGCTGGTGCTGCGGCCTGCGCTGACCAGCGGCCATTTCAGTGTGGACGCGTCGCAAACGGGGCTGCTGATCGTCGACCCCAAAGTGGAGGCCTCCAAGTGGATCAAGAAGGTGGTGCGCCGGTTCTCCAACGGCGATTTCGAGAATAGTTCGCTGCTGTCGGGCCAGAGTCGCGGTAAGTGGGGGGGGCGGCTCGACTGCGAGTGAGCGCCCGTCGGTTTTGGCCGCAGATTCGGGTTTTTGGGGCGATTTTAGCTGAAAATGAGTACCATGTCGATTGGGTTTT
>NW_026017316.1:512177-513756 GCF_020466585.1 Dendroctonus ponderosae
CCCGCCCCCCTGCCCCTAACGCAACCAGCCAAACAATAATCAGCTTTATTATTAATATCGGTCTTTGTCCTCACAACAATATAAATCACAGTTGAAACTTAGAGAATAACACGGAAAGTCGTCTTCATTGGCTTCGGCCAGGCAAAAAAGCGTCCGCCCACCGGTCCAGGGGTTCACTCGAAGTCCGAGTCGGAGCCGGGATCCGAGTGTCCGGACTGCAGGACGATCTTGTAGTGTCCGGTGGGGTCCCACAGGCGGTCCAAGGACAGCCGGGACATGGCGAGCACCCACACGCCGGCGCAGTGACAGTGCGCACACTGGATCTTGCGCGGACTGACCTGCTCTTTGGCGCAAAAGAGGCGATTGGCGTCGTCGTCCAGCACGTCGAAAGCGTCGGTCGCGATGCTCCACACGAACAGAAAATGGCCCCAGAAGTTCTCGACGAAGGCGTGCGGATCGGCCGTCCTCAGGGCGCCCACCTTGATCACGCCCTGGCCGATAATCTCGCCGTTCATTGGACAGACCTGCACAGGTACCGATTGAGTTGCGGCGCGCGTGCGCTGTGCGCGACTCACATGGACGACTTTCAGGTCGTAGTCCTCGCAGTGCATGAACTGGAGGCCCGATTTGAGGCACAGGATCTGCGCCTGCTTCTGCACGAACTGCTCAGCGTCGAGGGAGCGCTGAGTGACGATCAGCTGCACCTCCACCATGTGGTCCGGCTTGTCGGCGTCGGCGTCGCTCTGCTGCCCGCTCAGGCTCTGCGCCAGCAGCGGCACCTCGATCGGGTTGTTGTAATCGTCTGGAAAAGGCGGCGGTTTTGGCAAAAAACTGCGGTTTTTCTCACTCAAATTGAAACTCTGATCAGCACAATTTTTCGATTTTCTCCAAAATTACAGTTTTGATGACTGATTCGGCCTTTTGGGTCGATTTCAGCTGAAAATGAGTACAATGTCGATAGGTCAAATTTCGAAATTTCGAAAAAAAGTTTTTTTTTTCGAAATTTGGCCCATCGACATTGTACTCATTTTCAGCTAAAATTGTCTCAAAAAGCCAAATCTGCTATCAGAATTGACGTGAAAATATTTACAAGCAAACTAACTGCATTGAGGAACTTTTTGTTGCATCTTCGTGCCAAAATACCTGAAGTTTGAGGAAAACCGTTAGCTAAATTGCAATTCTAACGACGGTTTTGCGTTTTTGAGTCAATTTCAACATAAAATGAGTACCATGTCGACGGGCAAATTTTTCCAAAAAAAAAAACATTTTTGGGTACCACACTTTTTTTTTGAAAAACCACCCATCCACATTGCACTGATTTCCAGCTCAAACCGCCTCAAAAATCCAGCGGCGTGACGCGCATTTTTTCGTGCGCGGCAGGTTTTGGAGCAATCAATTGTCAAACTCTGCGCAACACAATTGACTCTTCTGCGCTGTTAAGGTCACTTCAAAGCGGCGCTACAAATCATCCAGGCGGGCCATGGAAATGAAAAAAATCGCACTGATCGCGTAAGACGTCCTCCATCTAGTGGCGCAGTGCGCAATTTTCGGTCCAGCGCAGTTTTAGCGCAATTAGTTG
>NW_026017316.1:513856-514878 GCF_020466585.1 Dendroctonus ponderosae
ATTACTGGTCGCGGTTAAACTTTCAGAGATTATGAAGCAAGATTTTCTCTATAAATAAGTGTAAAGAGCAAGTTTCTAACGAGCCCAGTTTCGGAGAAATTAATTTTTGAAAAATAGGCTGCAAAATTGATGCGCGTGAAACGACTACAGAGTTTCCAAGAAAATTATTTTGAAAATTTTCTAATTAAGAATTGATGTCGAGAAATACACGTTTCAACGCTCTATCCAGCAGCAAGAAAACGAGCTCTATGGCTCAACTGATGCTCTAAATACGAGCGAAATACTGGGAGCGCTTTTGAAAAAATCTTCTAATTAAGGCCATTGCGAGCTAACTGGGAAACTTTTCTAATTAATAGTTGATGGGGAAAAATGCACGTTTCCATGCTCTATCCAACGGCGATAAAACGAGCTCTATGGCTCAACCGGTGCTCTAAATACGAGCCAAAAACTGGAAGCGCTTTTGAAAAATCTTCTAATTAAGAACATTGCGTGTCAACTGGGAAAATTTTCTAATTAAGAATTGATGTGAAAAAAATGCGCGTTTCAATGCTCTATCCAGCAGTGACAAAGCGAGCTCTATGGCTCAACCGATGCTCTAAATACGAGCGAAATACTGGGAGCGCTTTGGAAAAAAATCTTCTAATTAAGCACATTGCGAGCCAACTGCTAAAATTTCCTGATTAAGAATTGATGGGGAAAAATGCACGTTTTCATGCTCTCTCCAGCAGCGGTAAAACGATCTCTATGGCTCAACCGGTGCTCTAAATACAAGCGAAAAACTGGGAGCGCTTTTGGAAAAATCTTCTGATTAAGAACATTGCGAGTCAACTGGGAAAATTTTCTAATTAAGAATTGATGTGGAAAAAATGCGCGTTTCAATGCTCTATCCAGCAGTGACAAAGCCAGCTCTATGGCTCAACCGATGCTCTAAATACAAGCGAAAAACTGGGAGCGCTTTGGAAAAAATCTTCTAATTGAGTGCATTGCGAGCCAACTGCTAAAATTTCCTGATTAAGAATTGA
>NW_026017316.1:514978-516636 GCF_020466585.1 Dendroctonus ponderosae
TTTTGCAAAGCTTCGATTGTGATTCACACAAAGTGATTCAATAAAATGTATTCTATAATTTTTCGCCTTTGATAATGTCCACCGCAGTTGTGGACGAAACGTCAGTAAGAAATTCCCATGGACCACGGATTCAAAGCCAGAAAAACATTTCTAAATGTAGCTTAAAATTGTCAGTATTTTTAAGTGGACCTGTGGAAACTTGACAGCTTAGAAACAAGAGTAACTTGTAAAAAAGTTGTTCAGAATATTCAAAATTCGAATTCAAAAATCGAAATAATTTATTTTTTAGTCGTGAAAAACAGTTCTCTGCTGACGTTTCGCAAGCACAAATCGCTTGCATCTTCAAGTGTATTTTGCGCTCGGCATCAAGCCTTGTGTTTGTTTGCATTTACAACTCTTTTGCATTTTTCGTTCGGATTATATACCAACAATGTTTTCCTTTTTTCCATAAATTAATGTTTAATGTAATTTCAGGGCTGATTTCAACTTGTTGTGTCATTTTTAAACACAATTACGGTAGTCTTGGAAAGCATCAGGCAAATATTTTGCATTTTTTCCCCAGCAATCGATTCCAACGGCGGGTTTTTCGTTTTCAATTTTGACTGCTTCAGATGCGTTGGGTTGGCGCACCAAGCCATTGCGCCAGTACTGCGCCAACTCGTGAAAATTGACTGAGTTACCCAGGCCTACTTTATTGGGAGCGCTCAAACTTACACGTTGAATTCCCTGAATCGCAGATCGGGCAGCACGCTAAAATCGCCGTCCAGCTTATCCAGCAGTCTGGTGGTGTTCACATTGGCCGGACAAATGAGCAGTTCTTCCGGTAAAGTGTACAGCTGCTTTCCTTCGAGATGGGGCGGACTGGCGCACGTGATTTTTTCGTAAGTCGGCGACAACTGCAATTGGCCGGTAAAGTGGCGCAATAGCGGGCGCAAGAAACAGTCACAGTGCACAGGGTTTCCTGAACAACAAAACATTCGTCCACCACACTTACGTACACTAAGCCTAGTTCTCATAAGCGAATTTTCGGAAGAAAATTCCGAATAATCGGACGATTTGACAGGTGTCGGAAAAAGTTGAGATTCAACAGTTCTCATGTGCGATTATTTCACAAGCGTCTAGGTATACAATTCTATCGATTGGGGCGATTCGAACCTAGCGGTTTGTTACGATTTAAGGTTAGGTGATTTTTTCCCGGTATTTTGTTGTAACCGTAAACTCTTTGATTTTATTAATATAGAGTTGGACTTTGACTGTGTTAACTTAATTAATATTGATGAAATTATTGGACTTACAAAGTTTGATTTAGAAGCACTTAACGATGTGTTTTTTAACGTTACTCTATATATTATGTACACCAAATGGGGCGTTTTAATAATAAAAATGTATTATTGAGCAAATAGATAGTTGGCTTAAGTTATTTTCCTTTATGTGCAATGTGCAAATTTATTTAAAACAAATTATCAACGATTTTTTAATTTTAAAGTAACAGAAAAAATAAAATTACTATTGTAAGAGTCAAGAAATATTGAGCAAAAGAATTGCTGGTATCTTCTGTTTTCATTTACTTTTTGTTTAACATGTCACACTAAGCAACACATGAAAATAATTGCCTTTTTACACTATTCCAACAACGTAGTTCGACTTTTTAGTAGGTA
>NW_026017316.1:516736-517782 GCF_020466585.1 Dendroctonus ponderosae
TTTTGAGGAATTTTTAAGTGTGACTGTGCAAAAACGGCAGCAGTGAAAGCTGCAAACGTATTCAAGAACGCATAAGTTCCAACCGGCGACCGCTACAAGTTGGGGGGTTTTTTGCGTTTATAGACCAGGCCCCGGGGGTGGACTGTGGAAAATTCTAGGCCGTTTGCGCCATCGGTTGATTTTTTCGGCGTCATCGAAGGTGAGGTGTGAAAACTGCATGATGTAACTGCTCATACTTAAACCGTCCGTACTTGCCAAGTAGTTGAGCCCGGCCAATCGTATTTGGCAGGCGGATGCAACAAACTTCAGGGAAGAAATGTACCAAAATTCAGTACATTTCAACCACGGGTTATTTTTTTACAAATTTTTAAAAACGGGGTTGAGATAGCGAAGCCCCGTTGCGCTGACGTGGGTTCAAAAATTCATAACTTCCAAACGCGCCCCATTAGGAAGTTGCGGTAACTCATTTCCATGAAAGCGACTTTACTTGTACATTGCGTAAAATTGCTGTCGATTTTCCACACTCTTTGATTTTGGCGCAATTTTGAAAATTGCTAGATGTGCATGCTCAGACTTAAAAATACATCCGTTGCAAAGCAATCGCGCCAGAGGATTGCAGTTTTACCAGTGTATGGACAAGGCCTCACGAAGCAATTGTGCAAAAAAACAGTACATTTCAAGGTCTGTTGGATTTTTGAAAAATTCGCAAAACTAATGGTGAGGAACCAAAGCACCGTTGCCGTCACTTTCTCAAAAAAAATCATAAATCCCAAACTAAACCTGACAACTCCTGGAAATTTTGTCCACGTATTCAAAAGGCTTGAGTGGTATAATGTTCAAAATTGCAGCTCATTTTGAGGATTAGTCGATTTTTCAACTTGATGTAAAGAAATCCAGGCTTCACTGTGGTCACCCTCTTTGAAAAAAATCAGAAAATCAAAACTATAATCGTGCGACTGAAGGAATTTTGGGTGGTTGGAGAAGAGGCTCTGATAGAACACTGTTGAAAATTTCCAGAAATTCCCGACACTGGCTGATTTTCCAGG
>NW_026017316.1:517882-519793 GCF_020466585.1 Dendroctonus ponderosae
GGTTTATTGTATATTTGACAGTATATTGAATATCCTTACATACATCGATACATTTATTTGGATAGTTTTCAAATTAGTAAATACATTCCATAGATTTATTTATCGGTAAAACTTATAATAAACATCACCCAAGTGCCAATAAGAAGTAAGAGTGCTTATGACATTAAATACTAAAAATGTAATAAAAAAATGTTGTATTATTGTTAAAATATCTAAAATTTCTGATTACAAATCCTAGTATTTTATACGCCTGATGTAATGAAATTAACTCACATATTACTACCTACTAAAAAGTCGAACGACGTTGTTGGAATAGTGTAAAAAGGCAATTATTTTCATGTGTTGCTTAGTGTGACATGTTAAATAAAAAGTAAATGGAAACAGAAGATACCAGCAATTCTTTTGCTTAATATTTCTTGACTCTTACAATAGTGATTTTATTTTTTCTGTTACTTTAAAATTAAAAAATCGTTGATAATTTGTTTTAAATAAATTTGCACATTGCACATAAAGGAAAATAACTTAAGCCAACTATCTATTTGCTCAATAATACATTTTTATTATTGAAACGCCCCATTTGGTGTACATAATATATAGATTAACGTTAAAAAACACATCGTTAAGTTCTTGAAAATCAAACTTTATAAGTCCAATAATTTCATCAATATTAATTAAGTTAACACAGTCAAAGTACAACACTATATTAATAAAATCCAAAGAGTTTACGGTTACAACAGAATACCGGGAAAAAATCACCTAACCTTAAATCGTCTTAAATTGTAACAAACCGCCCCAATCGATAGAATTGTATACCAAGACGCTTGTGAAATAATCGCACATGAGAACTGTTGAATTTCAACTTTTTGAAGCGAATTTTCTTCCGAAAATTCGCTTATGAGAACTAGGCTTTAGTGTACGTAAGTGTGGTGGACGAATGTTTTGTTGTTCAGGAAACCCTGTGCACTGTGACTGTTTCTTGCGCCCGCTATTGCGCCACTTTACCGGCCAATTGCAGTTGTCGCCGACTTACGAAAAAATCACGTGCGCCAGTCCGCCCCATCTCGAAGGAAAGCAGCTGTACACTTTACCGGAAGAACTGCTCATTTGTCCGGCCAATGTGAACACCACCAGACTGCTGGATAAGCTGGACGGCGATTTTAGCGTGCTGCCCGATCTGCGATTCAGGGAATTCAACGTGTAAGTTTGAGCGCTCCCAATAAAGTAGGCCTGGGTAACTCAGTCAATTTTCACGAGTTGGCGCAGTACTGGCGCAATGGCTTGGTGCGCCAACCCAACGCATCTGAAGCAGTCAAAATTGAAAACGAAAAACCCGCCGTTGGAATCGATTGCTGGGGAAAAAATGCAAAATATTTGCCTGATGCTTTCCAAGACTACCGTAATTGTGTTTAAAAATGACACAACAAGTTGAAATCAGCCCTGAAATTACATTAAACATTAATTTATGGAAAAAAGGAAAACATTGTTGGTATATAATCCGAACGAAAAATGCAAAAGAGTTGTAAATGCAAACAAACACAAGGCTTGATGCCGAGCGCAAAATACACTTGAAGATGCAAGCGATTTGTGCTTGCGAAACGTCAGCAGAGAACTGTTTTTCACGACTAAAAAATAAATTATTTCGATTTTTGAATTCGAATTTTGAATATTCTGAACAACTTTTTTACAAGTTACTCTTGTTTCTAAGCTGTCAAGTTTCCACAGGTCCACTTAAAAATACTGACAATTTTAAGCTACATTTAGAAATGTTTTTCTGGCTTTGAATCCGTGGTCCATGGGAATTTCTTACTGACGTTTCGTCCACAACTGCGGTGGACATTATCAAAGGCGAAAAATTATAGAATACATTTTATTGAATCACTTTGTGTGAATCACAATCGAAGCTTTGCAAAA
>NW_026017316.1:519893-521281 GCF_020466585.1 Dendroctonus ponderosae
GCCCCTGCTATCAAAATCACTAAGAGATTTATTGCACTAAAAGTTCTCACTGTAGCAAGCGACGTTGCCAGTTGTAATCAGGCATTTTAATGCGGCCGCTCCAACAAAATTGCCCGTCAAAATTCGTTGACTACCATACCTGTTACAGTGTTGCCACTTTCCCTTTTTTTCCCAATGTAATGTGGATTCTTTCAAATTCCGCACCAGTTTTCGAAAATCTCAAGCAGAGTTTTGATCAGGTTTTTTCCCAACTTTTCTCAGTCAAATTCTGATTGATCCGCACAAGATTTTTCTGGATGTGATGTGGATTTCCGTCAAAAAAATGTGGATTTTTAGTCCACAATCAGTGAAATTGAGCAGATTCAATCAGCCGTTGCTGCTGCCGAGTGTTACAGCGTTGCCGCTGCACTCGCTCTTTCCGGTAATGTGGATGCGAAAGCTGAAAACACTGATGTGGATTGTTTTGTGTAAAAGTTCCAATTTGCTCTGCCTCTACTAGTAAAACCACCAGGAGATTTTTTCAGACATTTTTTTTCGAAATTTCTCACTGTAGCATGCGGCGTTGCCAGTTGTAATCAGACATTTTAATGTGGACGCTCCAGCAAAACTACCAGTAAACATTTTTAAACTCCATTCTTGATACAGTGTTGCCACACTCATTTTCCAAAATGTAATGTGGATTCATCAATTCCAAAGCGAAAATGGGTTTTGTCGGTAATGTGGATTTAGAAGCTAAAAACTTTCAGTTTCCTCTTAAAAATATGCGAATTTTTTAGTCGTTTTGCATTTTCAGAAATTTAATTACGGTTTTATTGCGTTTTCCAGGGTTGCCGCTTCAGTTTTTTTTTTTGGTAATGTGGATTTTTTGTCTAAAAATTCGAATTTCCTCCGCCCCTGCTATCAAAATCACTAAGAGCTTTATTACACTAAAAGTTCTCACTGTAGCATGCGACGTTGCCAGTTGTAATCAGACATTTTGATGTGGACGCTCCAGCAAAACTACCAGTGAAAATTCCAGTAAACATTTTTAAACTCCATTCTTGATACAGTGTTGCCACACTCATTTTCCAAAATTTAATGTGGATTCATCAATTCCAAAGCGAAAATTGGTTTTGCAGGTAATGTGGATTTGGAAGCTAAAAATTTTCAGTCTCCTCTTAAAAATATGCGAATCTTTTAGGCGTTTTGCATTTTCAGGAATTTAATTACGGTTTTATTGCGCTTTCCAGTGTTGCAACTTCAGTTTTTTTCTTGATAATGTGGATTTTTTGTGTAAAAAATCGAATTCCCTCCGCCCCTGCTATCAAAATCACTAAGAGATTTATTGCACTAAAAGTTCTCACTGTAGCAAGCGACGTTGCCAGTTGTAATCAGGCATTTTAATGCGG
>NW_026017316.1:521381-522453 GCF_020466585.1 Dendroctonus ponderosae
GCATTGATTTGGCCCAGTTTCCCTGACAAAGTTAAAGTATTTTTTATTATATGTTGCCACCCCCATAACTTCCAATGCTCATTTTTAGTAGGGAAGCGTGCAGTTTTTCGGGACAATTTCGGTTATTTAAAAAACGAAAAAAGTAGGCGTGAAAAATTACGGATTTTTTCAAGGAAAATCATCAAAAAAACCTTGGAAGTTACGAGTGTTCGGTTCTTTGCCTAACGGAAGAAAATGTAAATTATTTTTCATTACATGGTACCACCTCAGTTGCAAAGCTCAATTTTAGCAGAGAAACCCCTGTCAGAAAGTTCAGCAGCGAGTTAAACAAAAATCTGATAATTTTCATAACTTACGTGTACGTGATCTACACTTTCTAATTAAAATTTCCAATATTTCAAGTGGGTTTCCTGAGCAACTCGTTAAGAATTACAAATTTTGCTAGGAGAGCAAAGTTGTAGACAATTTAACTGTCTTTAAGAGCCTTTTTAAATTTTTGCACCAACCCGAAGATGGCCGGAGTTACGGACAGAAACGTTAATCAGCAGGATAGAATTTGTGATTTTTTTTGCTAAAACTTTGATGCTTTGAAATATTTTGTTTTAACTACTTTTAAAAGGTTCAATTAGAACGTGGGGGAACGTTCTAGAATATTATGTGTTCTGTTCTCTTACTAAAAAATACAAAAGTAAATAATTTTACATTATATGTTATCGCCCTCAAAACTCTGAGACCAGTGAACAGATTGCGACTGTCAGCAAGCCAAAGTGAAGAGAACAAAAATGCTCATTTGTGTTCTGTTCTTTGACTAAAGGAAGAAAATGTAAATTATTTTTTGTTACATGGTACCACCTCAACACCGAAGCTCAATATTAGTAGAAAAAACTGAAATTCCCACGAATTCGGCAGCGAGTTAAACAAAATCTGACAATTTTCATAACTTAAGTGTATGTGATACACACTTTCTAGTTAAATTTTCCAATTTCCCAAGTGGGTTCTGTTCTCTGACTAACCAATACAAAATATAAAGAATTTATTTTACATTATATGTTATCGCCCTCATAACTCTGAG
>NW_026017316.1:522553-525409 GCF_020466585.1 Dendroctonus ponderosae
CGACAGCCTCAATCAATGGCAAAATTGGAAAAAAATCCCTGAATAAATTGTGCTTAGAAAAAGCGAAAAACTGCCTACAACAGCGCAATTTCGGGAATATCTTGAAAATTGGGCATTTTTTCGGAAAACAGACTCTTGCGATAAAATAGCCGCGCGACAGCCTCAACCGCTGGCAAAATTTGAAAAAGTTCCCTGAAAAATTTGTGCCTAAAGCAAGCGAAAAACTGCCTACAACCGCGCAATTTTGCGAATATCTGGAAAACTGGGCATTTTTTCAAAAAAACTGACTTGCAAAAAAATAGTCGCTAGACATCCTCAATCAGTGGCCAAATTTGAAAGAAATCCCTCAATAAATTGTGCTTAACAAAAGCGAAAAACTGTCTACAAAAGCGCAATTTCGGCAATATCTGGAAAACTGGGTATTTTTTCCAAAAACCCGCTCTTGCAAAAAAATAGCCGCGCGACAGCCCCAATTTCTGGCAAAATTTCAAATAAATCCCTGAATAATTTGTGCTTAAAAAAAGCGAAAAACTGTCAACAGCGCAATTTCGGGAATATCTTAAAAATTGGGCATTTTTTCGGAAAAAAGACTCTTGCGGTAAAATAGCCGCGCGACAGCCTCAACCGCTGGCAAAATTTGAAAAAGTTCCCTGAAAAATTTGTGCCTAAAACAAGCGAAAAACTGCCTACAACAGCGCAATTTTGCGAATATCCGGAAAACTGGGCATTTTTTCAAAAAAACTGACTCGCAAAAAAATAGTCGCTCGACATCCCCAATCAATGGCGAAATTTGAAAGAAATTCCTGAATAAATTGTGCTTAAAAAAAGCGAAAAACTGTCTACAACAGCGCAATTTCGGCAATATCTGGAAAACTGGGTATTTTTTCCAAAAACCCGCTCTTGCAAAAAAATAGCCGCGCGACAGCCCCAATTTCTGAGAAAATTTCAAATAAATCCCTGAATAATTTGTGCTTAAAAAAAGCGAAAAACTGTCTTCAACAACGCAATTTCGGGAATATCTCGAAAATTGAGCATTTTTTCGAAAAAACAGACTCTTGCGAAAAAACAGCCGCTCGACAGCCTCAATTAATGGAAAATTTCAAAAAAATCGCTGAATAAATTGTGCTTAGAAAAAGCGAAAAACTGCCTACAACAGAGCAATTTCGGGAATATCTTGAAAATTGGGCATTTTTTCGGAAAAAAGACTCTTGCGATAAAATAGCCGCGCGACAACCTCAACCGCTGGCAAAATTTGAAAAAGTTCCCTGAAAAATGTTTGCCTAAAACAAGCGAAAAACTGCCTACAACAGCGCAATTTTGCGAATATCTGGAAAACTGGGCATTTTTTTACAAAAACCCGCTCTTGTAAAAAAATAGCCGCGCGACAGGCCCAATTTCTGGAAAATTTCAAATAAATCCCTGAATAATTTGTGCTTAAAAAAAGCGAAAAACTGTCTTCAACAACGCAATTTCGGGAATATCTTGAAAATTGGGAATTTTTTGACAAAAATAGACTCTTGCGAAAAAATAGTCTCTCGACAGCCTCAATCAATGGCCAAATTGGAAAAAAATTCCTGAATAAATTGTGCTTAGAAAAAGCGAAAAACTGACCGCAACAGCGCAATTTTGCGCATATCTGGAAATCTGGGCATTTTGTCAAAAAAACTGACTTGCAAAAAAATTGTCGCTCGACAGCCTCAATCAATGGCAAAATTTGATAGAAATCCCTGAATAAAGTGTGCTTAAAAAAAGCGAAAAACTGCCCGCAACAGCGCAATTTCGCGAATATCTTGAAAATTGGCCATTTTTTCGACAAAACGCCCTCTTGCGAAAAAATAGCTGCTCAACAGCCTCAATTGCGGACAAAATTTGAAATAAATTCCTGAATAATTTGTGCATGAAAAAAGCGAAGAACTGCCTACGACAGCGCAATATTGCGAATATCGTGAAAAATGGGCATTTTTCCGAGAAAACGCGCTCTTGCGAAAAAATAGTCGCGCAAGGGCCTTAATCGTTGGCAAAATTTCAACAAAATCCTTAAATAATTTGGCCCAGAAAAAAGCGAAAAGCTGCCTACAACATCGAAATTTTGCGATTATCTTGAAAACTGGACCTTTTTTCGAGAAAACGCCCTCTTGCGAAAAAATGGCTGCATAACAGCATCAACCGCTGGCAAAATTTGGAAAAATTCCCTGAAAAATTTGTGCCTAAAACAAGCGAAAAACTGCCTACAACAGCGCAATTTCGGCAATATCTGGAAAACTGGGCATTTTTGCAAAAATCCCAGTCTTGCGAAAAATTACGCGCTCGACAGTCTCAATCGCCGGCAAAATAAAAAAAAAATCCCTAAATAATTTGTGTATCAAAAAAGCAAAAAACTGCCTGCAACAGCGCAATTTCGGGGATATCTTGAAAATTAAGCATTTTTTCGACAAAACAGACTCTTGCGAAAAAATATCTGCGCGACAGTTTTAATAAAGGGCAAAATGTGAAAGAAATCCCTGAATAAATTGTGCTTAAAAAAGCTCGCTTGCTCGACTGCGGGTGGTTTCCGGCCGATTTTAACCTAATTTTTGGGATTTTTACGGTCTCAGAAAGAAAGTACTTACTATTAATAAATGTTTGTCGATGGATTTGGCTTTCTGGGGCTATTTCAGCATAAATCGCGTGCCAAGTCAATAAATGTTTCTCAAAAAAAAAATTGTTTCTGACTTGATTTTTTCATTTTCACCTGAAATCATCTCAGAAAGCCAAAATTGAGACTTTTCAACAAAATACTTTAGTTCCCGTCACTGTGCAGCTTCCTTCAGTTTTCGAAGCATAAGTGTCAAATTTCTCAAAAGGGACAGCAGCTGA
>NW_026017316.1:526408-527807 GCF_020466585.1 Dendroctonus ponderosae
TGCAACAAAAAATCACGCTTTTAATGTTGAACAGTTTTCAGTTGCAATCGATGCCAGAAATTAACCAAAAACTTGTCACGAAGCAAATCCTAACCTAATTTTTGCAAATAACTCCACTAAGAACAGGTGCATTTGCTATCAATTGAGCCCCAAGCCGACAGACCAACCTCAAAAAAATAAAATAAAAAGCCCCATCGAAAAAGGCACCAACTTGGCGAATGCGCCCCAAAAAAAACCCCGACTGGTGGCAGCCTTGAAAGCTGCTGGCCGAAGGGCCTGCAGGGCGGCGAGCGTGCGCACGCCGCCCAGGGCTGAGCGCTCGCGCGCACAGCGTTGCCAAGCGCCCCCTTTCGCCCCGACTATCGCCCCACTCACACCCGCCAGCCCCACAGGGGCAACGTTTCCAGGGCGGGGGGCGTTTGGCAACAGTCCAACAGCCCGGCAGAGCAACTGGGGGGGGGAAGCCGATCCAGACGATTGGGAAATCGGGCCCATTTTCCGCAAAATTCGAGGAAATCGCGCATTGTGTGGCGTCGCTGTGCGCCCTTTTCCAGCCGGCCATCCAGGCCGACATCGTTGCCCATTCAATAATTCGGGCTGTGTACTACGAGGGGGCGGCGCGTCGATTCGACATTATCGGACATGTTTCGGACCGCGTTCTGATTGATCATCATCAGTGCAGACAGTTGCTTGCCAGCCCGATCCTGAGCGGACCGCGCTTCTCCTCCACACTCAACCGTATCGATTTAATAGCAGGCAATCGAGTGGTTTTGAGGCGAGTGTTTCCTCCTCCTGCGACTCGGCGCTGAAAATGCCTCAAATCCTCAAAGCCTGCTGGCAGCGGACGCTTTTGAGGACGGCGGCCTGGACGAGATGATCATGATTCTAATCGGGTAAGTCGTGAGCGCAGCGCACTCCTCCCTGCTCCTCCAAGCCTCAAACGTTCCGGGTTTGAGGGCCGATTTAGGGCGAGCAGCGGGGACAGAATCGGGGACGTTTTAAGTCGATTTGTCCCGGAATTAGGCCATCTTTGCGTCCAGTGCTGTCCTATTTTCGCCCAAAATTCATGGCAGTGGCGCGTTTTTTTTGCTTCCTGCCAAACGGGGGCTAAACTCGCTAGGCTTATGGCGGGTACGCCACTGGATCGAGCAATTTTTGCGCTTTCTGGCGCCCCAAGGCCGTTGCAGTGGCGTGCCGGGGCGAATTTTGGCGATTTTTTTAAAAACATCCATGCAATAATCACTCTCCGATGTTCAGAATTTAATTTCGCAAAAACGGCTCCCGATACAAACATGCCCGGCACGCCGCTGGATAGAGCGCACTTTGGCCTTCCAGAGCCGAAAACTTCACTCGAATAGAGATTTTAGGCGAATTTTGGCAAATTTTCAAATTCCGAATG
>NW_026017316.1:528806-530353 GCF_020466585.1 Dendroctonus ponderosae
GCCCTCTATAAATATGCCCGTTACGCCACTGGATGGAGCGAACTTTTTCCTTCAACAGCCCAAAACTTCGCTCAAATATAGATTTTAGGAAAATTTTGGACAATTAAATCGCCCGTTTTCAACAATTGATTCCTCGAAAGCCCCTTTGGGGAGAAACCTGCTTGTTCCGCCACTGAATAGAGCGCGCCTTGGTTTTCACGAGCTTTCATTTGCATCGAAAGGGCGATTTTCGGAAACTTTTGAGAATTTTCCAGTGGTTTCGGTGGAGATTTTTGACGATTTTTTACAATTTTTTCGAGACGAGAGTGCGATCGATCAGACTCAAATCCCAATTTTCAGCCATTAATTTACCGAAATCGCGTCCAGATGAGGAGCTGCTCGATACGCCACTGATTAGAGCTGATTTTGCGGTTTAAAAGCTCGTAATGCAACTGAAGTGGCCAATTTAGGGCAATTTTGGCGATTGCTCAAACAGTTTGCTCGCATTTGCAAACGCACCCCTAACGGTCCATTTTCAGCAATTAATTTCTCAAAAACTTGCTCAGAACGAAACGCGTTTGTTACGCCACTGGAAAACACGTAAAATTTCTTACGAGCTCTTAACGTTTCACTCCGGTGGCGTTTTTTGTTGATTTTTGGCAAATTTCCAAACTCTGTTTCCTAATGAGGACGTGGAGAGTGCCTTAACAGGTGAAAGTGATGTAACAAAAATTACTGCTGACAAACCAATTAAGATAAAGATTTGCATGTTGTGCCACTGGAAAGAGAACAATTTTGCCTATTTGCCACCAGAATTTCATTGCAGTGGCGCACTTGGCTGAATTTTCGCGAATTTTCAACTTCTCGCTTCCCTAGTGAGACGGCCCACTGTTTAAAAAATTAATTTCTGCTAAATTGCTCCTGATGGAAAACTGCCCGGTGCGCCACTGGAAAGGCGGTTGTTTCCTCGACCAACGCTGCGAATTTCATTGCAGTGGCGTACTTGGTTGATTTTTGGTGAATTTTTTAAAACTCTGGTACCTAACTAAAACGTGCCATCGCAAAAAAAATAATTCCTGCCAAACCTATTCAGACAAAAAGGTGCCTGTTGCACCACTGGAAAGCGGACAATTTCCTCTATCAATCCCCAGAATTTCATTGCAGTGGCGCACTCGGTTGATTTTTAGCGAATTTTCAACTACTCGGTTCCCCAGTGAGACGCCCCACTGCTTTAAAAATTAATTGCTGCCAAACTCCTCCAGATGGAAAATTGCCCGGTGCGTCACTGGAAAGAGCGCTGTCGCTTCTATCAGTACTCAGAATGTCATTGCAGTGGCGTACTTGGCTGACTTTTGGGGAATTTTTGAAAACTCTGGTCCTCAGGGAGAACTTCCCAGTGCTCTCAGGACTATTTAAAAAAATCAGTCCTGCCAAACGCAATCGCATAAAAAAGGGCGCGGCACGCCCCTGGAAAGAGCAAGGTCGTGTCAATCAGCGCTGAACATATCAGTGCAGTGGCGTTCTCGCTTACTTTTTTGCGAATTTTTAAAAAGTTTGTTCCCTGTTGA
>NW_026017316.1:531352-534676 GCF_020466585.1 Dendroctonus ponderosae
TGCGACTGGCAGAAAGCCAAATTGAAGAGAACAAAAATGCCTTTGAAATAAATTCTCATCATTTGAAGTTATTTTTCAAATTGCTTGATGTTTTTTGCAAATCAACCAAATTTTTTTTCGCAAATTCCCATAGTTTTTCCTCTTATTTCACCGGAGTGGTAGATAGGCCGGCAATCACTAATTTGTGTTCGGTTCTTTGACTAATGAAAAAAAGTGTAAGGTATTTTTTATTATATGTTGGCCCCCTCAAAACTCGCGAAGTTCCGCTACTTGTAGGAAAACTTGCGGTTTTTAAGGAAATTTCGGTTATTTTCAATAAAAGTGGAGGTAGAAAACTATGGTTTTTCATAGAAAATGATGAAAAAACCCTGCAAATTCCGAGTGGTAGTTGCAAAGAATCTCCTATTTGTGTGTTTTGTTCTTTCACTAACGGAAGAAAATGTAAATTATTTTTTATTACATAGTACCACCTCAACGCCGAACATCAATTCTAGTAGAAAAACCCAAAATTCCTACGAATTCAACGTTCTAAGCCCTTGATAGAAAATCATGCACCGATTTAAACAAAAAATCTGACAATTTTCATAACTTAAGTGTATGTGATATACACTTTCTGGTATAATTTTCGAATATTCCAAGTGGGTTTCCTGAGCAACTCGTTAAAGATACCGAATTTTGCCAGGAGAGCAAAGCTGTAGACAATTTAACTGTCTTTAAGTGCCTTTTAAAATTTTTGCACCAACCCGAAGATGGCCGGAGTTACGGACTGAAACGTCAGTCAGCAGGACAGAATTATTTAACTTTTTTGCTAAAACTTTGATGCTTTGAAATATTTTGTTCTAACTACTTTTAAAAGGTTAAATTAAAACGTGGTGGAATGTTCTAGAATATTATGTGTTCTGTTCTCTGACTAAAAAATACAAAATGTAAAGAATTTTACATTATATGTTACCGCCCTCATAACTCTGAGGCCAGTGAACAGATGGCGACTGTCAGAAAGCCAAATTATAAAGAACAAAAATACCTTTAAAATAAATTCTCATCATTTGAAGTTATTTTTCAAATTGCTTGATTTTTTCGTAAATCAACCAAATTTTTTTTCGCAAATTCCCATAGTTTTTTCTCTTATTACACCGGAGTGGTAGATAGGCTGGGAATCAATAATTTGTGTTCGGTTCTTTGACTAACGGAAAAAAGTGTAAGGTATTTTTTATTATATGTTGGCACCCTCACAACTCCCGAAGTTCCGCTTCTTGTAGGAAAACTTGCGGTTTTCAAGGAAATTTCAGTTACTTCTAATAAAAGTAGAGGTAGAGAACTGGGTTTTCATGGAAAATTATGAAAAAACCATGCAAATTTCGAGTGGTAGTTGTAAAGAATCTCCTTATAACGGAAGAAAATGTAAATTATTTTTGATTACATGGTACCACCTCAACGCCGAACCTCAATTTAAGTAGAAAAACCCAAAATTTCTACGAATTCAACGTTCTAAGCCCTTGATAGAAAATCATGCACCGATTTAAACAAAAAATCTGACAATTTTCATAACTTAAGTGTATGTGATCCACAATTTCTAATTAAAATTTCCAATATTCCAAATGGGTTTCCTGAGCAACTCGTTCAAGATACCGAATTTTGCCACGAGAGCAAAGTTGTAGACAATCTAACTGTCTTTACGCGCCTTTTTAAATTTTTGCACCAACCCGAAGATGGCCGGAGTTACGGACAGAAACGTTAGTCAGCAGGACAGAATATGTGAATTGTTTTGCTAAAACTTTGATAGTTTGAAACATTTCGTTCTAACTACTCTTAAAAGGTTAAATTAGAACGTGGTGGAACGTTCTAGAATATTGTTCTTTGACTAACAAATACAAAATGTAAAGAATTTTACATTATGTGTTACCGCCCTCATAACTGAGGTGAGTGAACGGATTGTGAGTTTTCAAATTGCTTGATGTTTTTCGCAAATCAACCAAATTTTAATCGCAAGTTTCCAGTCAAAGTAAAAATGTAAGGTAATTTTTATTATATGTTGCCACCCTCATAACACCCAAAGTTCATTTTTAGTCGAGAAACTTGCGGTTTTTCAGAAGATTTTTGGTTTTGTGAAGTCGATGTCCAGATAGAAAGTTACCAGATTTTTTGGTTGCGATTGTAAACGCAATTTTTCGAAAACTCTTTGAGTTTCGAGTCAATCAGAATTTTCGAAAATCAAAATTGTCCAGATATTCGTTTAGAAAAATTGTCATTTTTTGATCTTGGAAGTGACGTGGAGTAATTGCAAAACACATTTTTATTTTCAAAAAAATCAATATCTTCTGACTAATAGATAGGAAAATGTAAAAGAGTTTTGCGTTATATGTTACCGCCCTCATAACTCTGTTCGAAAATTGCATTTTTGCAAAACTCCAATGAGTTTTGGACGTTGCTTAATAATTAGTACCATTATTCTTATTCCGGTGTTGCCAGATTTGCAAAAATTTCTTGTTCTGCTGGATAAATAATTTTTTCGTGTTTTGCAACCGATCCAGGACTGACTGTGGAAGTTGCGAGGTGCAACATGCAAAGCTATTTTTTTCAAGAACATATTTTGTTGTCCTTAAAGTTTATATCCGGATTTCAGGTTTGAAAAAGCCCAATCGTATGGAAATGTTCTTAGGGCAATGTTGCCACAATTTCACAAATTTCGTCGGTTTTATGAAAAATCTTGCCACTAAACTGCCTGTTACGCCACGGGAGGGTGCGCGTATTTTTCAGTTAGAATCCAAACTTCAGCTTCAGTGGCGTACTTAAGGTAAAAAATACGGAAGAAAAAACTCCAGATCTTCGGGAAAACACATGAAATAATCCACCGATTTTGGCGCTTGAACCTTCATTTCGAAGGGCTGAAAATTGGCTTTGAAACTGCGTTAAAGTCCGGTAAAAAACCCACCAATTAAAAGGATTTTTTGCACCATTATTGCAGGTGTCTGGAATCAGCTCAGATATTTTCAAGCAGATAGAGGCGGTGGAAAACGACCATGACTCCTCCACAGCTGCCGCCCTCGAAGTAAGTCGCCCTACCCGCTTCTGTTTCGTATTTAGCCGCTTATCCTGCAGTTGGGGAAATTTGCCCAACATTGGCAACGTTGCCTCGGGTATCACTTTTGCTGTTAGCACAGGTTTTAAATAAGTTCTATATTGTTGAGGCGGATTCATTTTTTTTAATAAGAACGAATTATTGATCAATAAGTAGTCAAGAACTGTCACCTAGAGGGTATCCTGCGACACACTTAGGCTCAAGCTGTAAGAGAAAATTCCAATTAGTAGAGAAATTAATTTGAA
>NW_026017316.1:535675-541180 GCF_020466585.1 Dendroctonus ponderosae
GTTTTAGGCCGCTCAAGGTATGACATTTTTGCTTCTATTTCTTTGGAGGTTAGGAATTTCCCATCAAGACTAATGGGTGAAAGTTAGTGCTCCAAACGGGCCCTCGAAAAGCCTCTTGCGATTCATCTGATTTTTCCAAACGTTTCGGAGTTATGACGTTTTCCATCTTCACACATCTGGAAAGGGGCACAGCCCTAGATATATTTTAAATTTTTTAGGTTGCCAATAAAGTCATTCTAACTAAATAGCTCTTTCAGAAATGTTCTTGCAACTTATTTCAAATTTTCAACCGTTTCGGATATATGACATTTTGAATTCCCAGAGAGCTGAAAGGGGGCGAAGCCCTAGAACAGTCTCAGTTTTTTTACGTCTGAAGCCCCAAATAAATCTTCCTCTTTCAGGCTCTTTCAAAAAGGTCCATTCATCTAATGCGATATTTTGCAGCGTTTCGAAGATACGGCGTCTTCCCTCTTCAGGCCGCCGAATGGGGGCGAAGCCCTAAATGAATCTGCACTTGTTTCATATCGAAATAAAGTGCTGTAAGCTCTTTTGTGAAAATTTCCCTTGAACCCAAGCGACTGTTTCAAGCGTTTCGTAGTTATGGCAGCTTCCATCCTCAGCCACCCGATAGGGGGGGCAAAGCCCCAGATGAAACGCGCTTCGAAAACCATCCAGCAAATACAGGCGAAATTCCCATCGGTCCGTTTTTCTGCCACAAATCGCACAACACGGCACCGCTGTTACAGAGACTCGATGCGCCAACGACATACGGGGGACGGTCGCGAAATGAACGAGTCGCGCTCGCGCCTCGGCCTCGGACTGTCCTCGACGCTGGACAGACACGCGCAACAGCCGGACACCAACGGCCTGGACCTCTACTACAACAGCCGTCCGCCGGACACCAACTGGGGCTACCAGCCGCCCCCGCCCGTCATCACCGAACAGCCCAAATCGTCCCAACCCCACTTTCCCCAATACGAGCGCGGCTACCCGAACACGCTGGAAAGTCTCGCCGAGAAGGTCCATTCGTTCGGCATGGGGCGGCGCATGTCCGCTGGCGGTCAACCGGCCCCTTCAAGGTGGGGGAAACGCTGTGCGCACCCTATGCGCACAACTACCAGTTCTGCGCCTGTTGCAGGATGACGTCACAACAGAGCCCCGCCTCCCACTACTACGTGCAGCACGCAGGAACCGGAAGTCGCAGGATGATGCCCAGGTCCGGATCCGACCAGCATTTGCCCCATACGGAATACACGGACTACAGCAGCATCACGCCGGCGGGGCGCCACAGTTTGCTGCGCTCCAGCCTCAAATCGGGCTCCACCTTGAGCAGGCGAGTGTCACCATGAAACCTGTCAAAATTGGCAGCTCATTTGTCAACAAAACTGTCAAAATTGGCAGCTCATATGTCAGCAAAACTGTCAAAATTGGCAGCTCATACGTCAGCAACACTGTCAAAATCAAATACTTTTACCCCATTCAGATACAACCAGAGGTTCGTGGACCAGGCGGCAGTGGCGGCGCAGCTGCAGTCAAAGTACGCGACCGGCGGCCAGTACGGCACTGCGCTGCGCAGAAACCGCGGCAGCTTGGACTATTCGAGCGACTCTGAGGCGACAGTGGCGGCGCGCAGCGGCTACTACTACTACCGGTACAGACGTGAACCAATTGCGAGACAGTCGGGACGTTTTTTGTTGTTTGTGTTGTTTAGGGACCGGCCAGCAGCGCCATCTGCGCCAGTGGCGCACGCCACTATTCCGTCGCTGGGCCGCCAGGGGTCGCTGCCTGCAAGCGCCGACGTCGGCACCAAGTTCAACTCGTTGCCGCGCGACGCCCGAGGATCCACCAGGTACAGGGTGGCCCAAGTGGATTTTCCGTTAACATTCGCTGCGTTTCAGGCTGGCGATGAATAAGCGATTTGGGGACCGGGGCGGTGTTGCCCTTCTGCAAGACGACGCCGATGGGGCGCTTTCAGCCCCGGAAATGCCGTCGATTCGACGCGATCGCGGTAAGGACACTTGTTCAGTTTGGCAACAGCGCGATTTTTTTGCAGCTCGCTTATTAAGCATTTTACGGCCCAATCGGATGTCGGCTTTTTTATGCACGTTGCCACGCCCTGTCCAGTGCGGCGCTTGAAATCGCGCCAACGTGGCGGGTTTTGGGGACTTTTCAGCTGCAGCGTTTTGGGCGTGGGACTGGATAACCTGATCAATCCCGATGTTTTCTAAAGAATCGCGTTGCTTTTGTGTCCACCGACCTTTGGACTAAACGTTGCCAATTAATCCACGAATTTCCTTGGCGCAAACCTTCAAACGCCCATAACTCGCTTAATCATCAGCTGCGCAAAAATCTCCAAGGAACATTTTCGAAGCACTTTGACCTCCTCTAGCAGCTGAACAGCTTCAAACTCTTCCACCCGTTCGGGTTTGGAAAATATCGCAAAATTAAACTAAACGGGGCGCATTCGCCATTGCGTCAGCCACGCCCTCAGCAGCTAAAAAAGCACTAGAAGCGATCAGTTGACTGGACAACCCCGACGGCTCATGGAAGGTGAAGACTCGAAAACGGTGAAATGGGCCTTACATCCGCAAAATTCCCGAAATTTCATCGGATTTCTAGCCAAAATCAAAAAAAAAATGAGGAAAATTCGCGGCTTTAGCAAACTGAATGCGTGAAAAAATCAAAGCTATCGAAACGGTCCTCACGACTTATTGGATTTTCTCCACCGTTTCGGAGATATGACGTTTTCCATCCTCAGACACCTGAACGGGGGGCGAAGCCCTGGCTGGATTACAACCGTTTCGGTGTCAAAAAACCGCCTACGAGGCGCTCTTCCGAAAAGTTCCGACGACCTACTGGCTGTTGCCAACCGTTTTTGAGATACAGCGTGTTTTACACGTACGGGACCGCGAAAAATTGAACATTTTTGTGCAATAAAAATTCGCAAAAAATCCCCAAAACGCTCCAACAAACTGCAGTTTGTGGCACTCATAGAGTCAAGTGCGCTCTATGCAGGGGCGTATCAAGTATTTTTCTACCTCGATTGGTTTTCTCGCAAAAAAATCTTGAATGTCACTATTCCAAAAAAGTTGGGCGCGAAGTTAAAAGTGCGCTCGCTTGAACCAAAATTCGCCAAAAATCCTCAAAACACTCGAACAAACTGCAGTTTATAGCACGAATAGAGTCAAGTGTGCTCTATGCAGGGGCGTATCAAGTATTTTTCTAGCTCGATTGGTTTTCTAGCAAAAAAATCTTGAAGTTTACTGTTTCAAAAAAGTTGGACGCGAAGTCTAAAGTGCGCTCGCTTGAACAAAAATTCGCCAAAAATCCCCAAAACGCTCCAACGAACTGCAGTTTCTGGCACTAATAGAGTCAAGTGTGCTCTATGCAGGGGCGTATCAAGTGTTTTTCTAGCTCGTTTGGTTGTCTCGGAAAAAATTCTTCAAAGTAACTGCGTCCAACTGGAAATTTCCACGCGTTTTGCCGATACGACGCTGGGCGACTTTAGGTGGCTAAAAAGGAGCGCAGCCCTAATTCGACCTACCACTTGTTGAGGCCAAAATATCACCCAACAAACGCTCTTTGCAAAAGCTTAGCGGTTAAACGCGATGTTTCCAGTCGGTTTGCCTCTGAACCGACCCGGAACGTTGAAACACAATTCAGAAATTGACCGGTTGATTGCACTCAAAAAGCCCCCCAAAAAACCCGCAAAACTCCAGGCAAAAAATGGCACTTACTTTGCTTGCTGCTGCTCCCCATCGGCTCCAACGGGCCCTCAAAAAGGCTGCAGGGCAAAGCGCTCCAACCTCCACTCGCTGTTGACCAAGTGACAGCAAACGTCACTCTGGAAAATCGCCCAATTTTCCCGGAAAAAGCCCGTTCCGACCGGGAAAATACCACCAACCAGTAACGCGGGGGTTTCTTTACCGGAAAAACCGCATTTCTCGGCCGGGCCGCTGGAAAAACCCGAAAAAATCGCGAAAACCACCCGCAGCTAACCGCGCAATGACACAAAGCGACGCACTGAAACAAGTGACAGACTAGAACGAGATGAACCGAGCTGCGACGAGCGCGTTTGCATGCAAAGCTGCCAGAGGGACGTGGAACGTATGTCGCAGCGTGGCTGCGCACTATTTTGTGGGGGAACTTCGGGCAAATTGGGCCAAATTCGATGAGAATTTTTTTGTCAATCCCGGATTTTTTTCGGGAAAATTCGCGCTCTCCGTATGTAAGCGAGATCAACGGCCTTACGCGGTGAAACTGGGGAGTTCGGTCAAAACCACTGAGTCAAACGGCGCTGTTTATATTAGGCCACGCCCATACCCATCCCCCCTCCATGCGCGCACGCCAATCAGCATCGCCCATTTGCACTTGATCGTTGTTTGCTTCGCAAGGCCGCATTCCGTCGTCACCTAGTGTCTTCTCCTCAGATGAGTACCGCCAATGGCTGAGCCGCACCCCCTCCACGTCTGCCATCTATGAGCAGATCCGAGCATCGCGCGACGTGCTCAATCAGCAGCGCGCCGCCCGCTTCACCTACAGTGCGGAAAACATTCACGACGCCCTGAAAAACGCAAGTTTTCCGCATCATCAGTTGCCCTGCGATGGAGGTTAATTTGAGAAATTTTCCAGATGGAAAGCGGCGTCTACAGCTCGTACGGCCGGCCAGGAACCACCTCCACTTTGGACCGGCACTTTAGCAGGCCGCAACAGCCCAACATCCCCGCCAGGTCGCTTTCCACCCAGCATATCACCAGTTCAGGTGAGAATTTGAGGTTAAGAAGCGGGGGTTGGCTGACGGTTGTGGCGTGTTGCAGCGCTGAGCAACAGCCGATCGCCATCTATGCGCCGCATGCGGCAACTACTCGATTTGGACAGTTCCCGAGCGGGGGCGGCACCGAGCCCCGTCCCCACTCCGAGCGGCACGCTGCCGCGCGGGCAGCGCCAGCTGGACATCAACCCGGCAGGTAACAACATTGAGAAAATAAAATAATAAAAAAATATATTGTTTATTTCCTCTATGAGGAACAAGTTGAGAGGCGGCTATTAACTGAAGAAAAGCCTTGCGACGTTGCCACCTTTGCCAATGAATAAGAGCGGTGAATTTGAAATAATCTAGCGATGCTAACATTTTATTACATTAATGACTGGGATTAAGGCACACGCAAATATTATCTTTGCAACATTTTTTCCAAAACTCTGGTCCCTAACGAAAACATGCCATCGCAAAAAAAAAATTCCTGCCAAATCGCTTCAAGCCGGAAAATCGCCCGGTGCGCCCCTGTAAAAGCGCTGTTGCCCCTCTCAGCGCTCAGACTTTCATTGCAACGAAGCACTCGTTCATTAGGCAACGTCGCACGGATTCTGTTCTGTCATTAGTCGCTTCCACGGGTTGCTCGGCAACCCGTCACTCCGTCCAACCGAAACGATCTGGTTGCAGAATTCCTGAAGTACAAGATTGAGAAGCCCGGCAACATTGCCGGGCTCACGCAGCTGGGCGCGGGT
>NW_026017316.1:541837-544637 GCF_020466585.1 Dendroctonus ponderosae
TCCACAGACGCCTATCGGGTGCACATTTTAAAAATATTTTTGTATTGTACAGAGTGTCCCAAAAGCCCTAAAAGTATCAAAGTTGTGTTTTCCTAAATGAAATACCCTATATATTATTGCATTTTTGGATTCCCTGAGCAAAACAAGTGTTTGTGTTAATAAGACTTATAATGTCTAAATCTACAGGTTTTTTCAATAATTCGAATTTTATCAAAATTTAATATTATTATTAATAACGTTTTGGGTGTTAATGGTGTTATATATAAATACACAAAGTTTTGGTACTATGAAAAAGTATTCTTAATTTATGCGCTTCATGTTAATTAAATATTAGAAACAAATATTTTTGAAATAACATATATTTAAAAAATATTTTCTTTTGCTCTGAAATATTTTCTATTCAAACCCGATGACAAACCCATAGACAACAATGGGGAAGATTTATTTGACATTTGACTTGCGTTATCGCGTTCATCCACAGGATATTTTCCTACAGTGGGTTATTTCATGATTTAATCTGTGGTTCTTCATCGTCTGTAGCGCCTCTGGCGACTATAAAATCAATCGTTCTCGGTTAGGCTTTTAATGCCCACTTGTACCAAACATTTAAGAAAGTTTCAAGGTTATGCTTAGCGTTAATTTCGAGCCTATTTGCTATAATATGTTCTAAAGTTTGTTCCCACTTATTAAAATAAGATATTAGTAACTTTTTGCGTGTTAGTGGTGTTACACATATATAGACACAAAAAGTATTACGTACTAAAAAAAACTATTATTATTTTATTTGTTTCATGCTAATTAAATATTAGAAACAAATATTTTCTAAATAACATTTAACTAATATTTCAGAAATATTTATTTTTGCTTTGAAATATTTATTATTAATTGGCCAATGAAAATTGAGATAATACGTTCTAAAGTTTGTTCACACTTATTAAAAATAATATATTAATAACGTTTTGGGTGTTAATGGTGTTATATATAAATACACAGAGTTTTGGTATTATGAAAAAGTATTCTTAATTTAGGTGCTTCATGTTAATTGAATATTAGAAACAAATATTTTTGAAATAACATTTAAATACTATTTAAAAAATATTTTCTTTTGCTCTGAAATATTTTCTATTCAAACCCGATGACAAACCCATAAACAACAATGGGGAAGATTTATTTGACATTTGACTTGCGTCATCGCATTCATCCACAGAATATTTTCCTACAGTCGGTTATTTCATGATTTAATCTGTGGCTTTCATCGTCTGTAGCGCCTCTGGCGACTATGAAATCAGTCGTTCTCAGTATGCCAGAATATATTCGGTCGTTTCTGAGTGAATCGCTCTATCTAAACTTAGTTAATCTATGATCCACAGCCCCCAGTGGCGTCAGGGACCTGTACTGCGTGCTGGAATGCGACCGCGTTCACAAGGCGCGCACAGTGGTAAGCTCCGCTTGCTCTGCCCTTACTTACCTCTTACCTCCGCCGCTCCTCAATAGGTAAGAACCGGCGATCTGGTGTTCGACTGGGACGAAAGCTTCGAGCTCGACCTGGTCAACAATCGCGAGCTGGACCTGCTGATCTACTCGTGGGACCCGCAATATCGGCACAAACTGTGCTACAAGGGCTCCGTCTATCTGCCCACGCTGCTGAAATCGGGGCCCATCCATCAGCTGGCCCTCAAAATCGAGCCCCGCGGTAAGTCGCGTGGCCTCCTCAAAAACCCTCACTCATTCACTCACGTTTGCCCCCTCCCCAACCAGGCACACTGTACTTGCGGCTGCGCTACTCCGACTCGCTCAGCCTGTACAAGCGTCGCACTCTGTCCAGCATGACGCTGTCCAGAGCCACGCCCCTGTTCGGCGTCGACCTGGAAACAGTGGTAAGTTGCCCGGGCTTCGCCCCGCCCTTGGGTCTGAACGCGATTGGCTGGCAGGTGAACAGGGAGGGCAAGACGGGGGGTGCGGCCACCGGGTTGGGCAGCGGCGCCCCCCACCACCAGATCCCCATCATCGTCAAGCGCTGCGTCGAGGAGGTGGAGCGCCGCGGCCTGGATATCATTGGTGAGCATTTTTGCGCCGCCATCGGCAAGTGGGCGGGGTTAATGCGGGCTCCGCCCCCAGGGCTCTATCGGCTGTGCGGCTCGGCGACCAAGAAGCGCATTCTGCGCGAGGCCTTTGAGCGCAACAGTCGCTCGGTGGACCTCAGCCCGGACAACGTCCCGGACATCAACGTCATCACCGGCGTCCTGAAGGACTACTTGAGGGAACTGCCCGAGCCGCTTTTCACCAAGTGTCTCTACCAGATGATGGTGGACGCTTTGGGCGTGTGTCTTCCCGATGATCCCGAGGGAAACGCCAAGCTGATGTTCTCCATTCTGGACTGTTTGCCGCGCATCAATCGGGTAATTTTCAGGGATTTTCCCATAGCAACAAGGCCGCAGTGATGGAGTCTATAAGACTAATGACGTCAGACCAGGTAGTCCAGTGTTTCGTCCGTGAAGCGCGTCTTTTAGGCTGCAAATATTTTGAATTTTCACGCTTTATGGGAATGCCAGATGCATTTTCCGACCGGAAAATCGCAATATTTTTGGGAAAATTGTGGGGGGAAAAAGTCGAAAAACTGAATTTTTGGGTAGAAATTTTTTTTTGCCGTGTGAGTTGGATTTGACGTGTGTTCGATTGGTAATTGTGTCAGTTGGTTTTAAGGGGAATTTGAACAAATTCCCCCGTTCTTTTGACACTTTTATTCAATTTTGAACATTTCCCCTCCATAAGGGCCTGTACAACATTTTTCGTCTTCCCC
>NW_026017316.1:545636-547528 GCF_020466585.1 Dendroctonus ponderosae
CATAGCAACAAGGCCGCAGTGCTGGAGTCTATAAGACTGATGACGTCAGACCAGGTAGTCCAGTGTTTCGCCCGTGAAGCGCGTCTTTTAGGCCGCAAATATTTTGAATTTTCACGCTTTATGAGAATGCCAGATGCATTTTCCGACCGGAAAATCGCAATATTTTTGGGAAAATTTTGGGCAAGTCGGAAAACTGAATTTTTGGGTGGAAATTTTTTTTGCCGTGTAAGTTGGATTTGACGTGTGGTCGATTGATAATTGTGTCAGTTGGTTTTAAGGCGAATTTGAACAAATTCCCACGTTCTTTTGACACTTTTATTCAATTTTGAACATTTCCCCTCCATAAGGGCCTGTACAACATTTTTCGTCTTCCCCCTGTAGCTGGCAGGGGAATTTTTTTTCGAACCAACCAAAGTCGATTTGTAGTGTCACTTTTTGATGTCTAACCGCCTGTCAAGGAATGGTTCAAAAAAAAAATGAAAAAATTTTTTCGAAAAAATTTTGGTGGTGAAAACCCTGTAGATTTTTTGAAAATTTTACATTTTATTTTTTTCCTCGCAAATTAAGCCTCCGATCGAAAAAATTTATTCTTTGTAAAACGTCTGGCTGGTCGAGCACTATCCACGCGCATTTTTGCAGCGTTCTACCCTGCACAGGTTTCGAAAAAATCGAGAAAATATGATTTTCCAAAAATTGCAAAAATCTCCCCAACCAGCCGAGGCGGAAGAAACCTAGTGACCCTAGTCGATAGACCGTGTCAAGCGCCATAAAACAGCCGGTATTCACTTTTTCGCTAGCACCAATAGTAAGCGAGCAATTGCCGATTTTCCAAAATCATGGAAAATTTCTGGGCAAATTTTCAAAATTTTTCCTAAATTTGCGGTGTCATATTTCGGTGAAATTTCCACTCAGGACGCCTTCGTGGGTCCAAAGCAATCGATTACTCACAAAAAAATATTTAGTTTTTGAAAACAAATCATCCCCAGGTATGGCACCTGTGACGTCATGGTGCTGGTTGTTTCAGCTGGCGGAAACACGCTATTTTGCTACAAGTTTGGCGGCGCAGCAACAGTTCAAACCCCAAAATGTATTTTTCAGATCCTCGTTTGCAATTTAAATTTTTTTTGGAAAAATTTTCAAAATTTTCGACATTGTTCAAAACCGAAAATGCGCAAATTTTTCACTTAAGAGTCGAATTGGCGCCCAAATTCCCCTTTTACTTTACATGGTTTTCGCATCTAGTTTCGCAGTAAATCAAGTTTGAAGTTAGACAGACTGAAAGTGCCACCCGCATTGTTCGCACACTGATTTGCCCAAAATTCCGCCACTGTTGAAAATATTTCAAAAAGTTGCCACGTGGTCTCGCCACAGTTCGGCTGTCTTGACAAAAATCAATCATCAAAACATCAATCGGGTAATTTTCAGGGATTTTCCCATAGCAACAAGGCCGCAGTGCTGGAGTCTATAAGACTGATGACGTCAGACCAGGTAGTCCAGTGTTTCGCCCGTGAAGCGCGTCTTTTAGGCCGAAAAAATTTTGAATTTTCACGCTTTATGGGAATGCCAGATGCATTTTCCGACCGGAAAATCGCAATATTTTTGGRAAAATTGTGGGGGGAAMAAGTCGAAAAACKGAATTTTTGGGTRGAAATTTTTTTTTGCCGTGTRRGTTGGATTTGACGTGTGKTCGATTGGTAATTGTGTCAGTTGGTTTTAAGGSGAATTTGAACAAATTCCCCCGTTCTTTTGACACTTTTATTCAATTTTGAACATTTCCCCTCCATAAGGGCCTGTACAACATTTTTCGTCTTCCCCCTGTAGCTAGCAGGGGAATTTTTTTTCGTACCAACCTAAGTCGATTTGTCGTGTCACTTTTTCATGTCTAACCGCCT
>NW_026017316.1:547948-554387 GCF_020466585.1 Dendroctonus ponderosae
TAAATTTGCGGTGTCAAATTTCGGTGAAATTTCCACTCAGGACGCCTTCGTGGGTCCAAAGCAATCGATTACTCACAAAAAAATATTTAGTTTTTGAAAACAAATCATTCCCAGGTATGGCACCTGTGACGTCATGGTGCTGGTTGTTTCAGCTGGCGGAAACACGCTCTTTTGCTTCAAGTTTGGCGGCGCAGCAACAGTTCAAACCCCAAAATGTATTTTTCAGATCTTCTTTTGCAATTTAAATTTTTTTTCAAAAAATTTTCAAAATTTTTGACATTTTTCAAAACCGAAAATGCGCAAATTTTTCACTTAATAGTCGAATTGGCGCCAAAATTCCCCCTTTACTTAACATGGTTTCGCATGTAGTTTCGCAGTAAATCAAGTTTGAAGTTAGAGAGACTGAAAGTGCCACCCGCATTGTTCGCACACTGATTTGCCCAAAACTCCGCCACTGTTAAAAATATATAAAAAAAAAAAAATCCCCAAGTTGCCACGGGGGTTCGCCACAGTTCAGCTGTCTTGACAAAAATCGCCTTGGGCACCGGTTTGGGAGATAATGAACCCGGAAAGTTGGCAACCGTGCGACTCTTCCGTTTGCGCATACCTCCACTCTTTTGCCCGKCACTTCCTTAAGGGTCGAGATATTTAAAAAAATTGAAAACCCTCAAAAAGCCCGACGTTGTTGCCATTCAAACTGTCCCAGCCACAAATTGCAWAACGAGGGCGAACTCCAAAAAAACCCCTAGAGAAATCAATATCAGCTGRAAAAGTTGACATTTATGAAAAAAACCAGCCAAARAGCAAAATTAACGGGGAAAATAGTCCGCATTCGAACGCCCTCGTATTGGCAAACAAGCGGCCTACACGGGTCGACGTCACGCGCAAGCGCTCAGGCCTTGTTGCCGCAACCGCGCAAACTCACCGATTCCCTTCCAGGCCACGCTGATCTTCCTGATGGACCATCTGGCGCTGGTGGTGTCCGCGTCGGACCGCAACAAAATGAACGCGCAGAATCTGGCAACGGCGCTAGCCCCGCCCCTCATGCTCCAGTCGGGCGAGTCGGCCCCGCCCACCGCCACCAAGCCGCACGAGCTCGACTATCAGCAGCCAATCAGCGTGCTGCGCTACCTGCTGCAGATCTGGCCGACGCCCAAACCCCATTCAGGTAATGTGTAGACGTTTGCAGGCGCCGCCCCCCCCGGTGGGCGTGTCCAGGGTGGTGTCGGTATTGAGAGGGGGGCTTTCCAGACAGGTCGGCGCGGCAGGCCGCCCGGGCCGCGTGGAGACAGTCGCAGTGCGTGTCCAGTGGAGGGGGGCCAGGGGCGGGGCGGACCGTCTCGGCCCTTAGCGGCTCCGTTTCCTCCTCCTCCTCGCTCAGCAGTCTCGGGCCAGTCGCAGCTGCGCGCCCCACTGCCACCGGCCCCATCACACCAGACACTCGTAAGTTGATTGGCTGTTGGCCCGGGGGGGCGGAGTTTAAGGGGCGCGGCCATCGGTTTCAGGGCCAATCAGCAGCAAGCAAAGGTCCCTACCGTCCGCTCTCGCCGCGGGTCGGGGCGGCGTCGCCGGGCCAACAGGCGTCCTCGGCGTCGCCCGCGTCCCTCAAGCCGCGCCATGTGATAGTTTCCTCTCCAGGTGAGTGAGTCGGGTGATGACGGGGCGATTTTGGCTGAAACCGTTGATTAGATTATTAATAGGATACGTTTCGGTGTTTTCCACCATTATCAGTTTCTCTAAAATAGCAGATAGTTAAAAAAAAATAATTTCAATAATTTAAAAAACCATCATAGTTCATCACTTTCAAACATTCCAAGATTAATTAGGGCATTAAATTGAGCCAAAAATGTTCATCGTCTCGAGCGTGAAGCTTCCAAGGTGATTTTCCATGAGTCTGTTGCATTTCGCTTTTACGAATAAAATTGATGTTTAATTTGAGACATTTTTTGAGTGACTTGAAATTTATTGAGAAAATCGACCCGTTATGAAATTTTCGGTTTTTTTTTTATTTTAAATTTTAATTCCAAAGGGTGTTTTTTGAGTTTAGTGAATTGTTTTCGACCTAATAAGCTTCTTAATATGTACATATAACATATTGAGTCTTTAAGAAGACAGTAATCAGTGGTCAAAAGTCGTGATTGCTCAAAAACCGCTTAAAATAGACAAAAAATGGCGATAACTTCAGATCGAAGGCTTCGGTGTGTTTTTAAGTCAACTGGTCGGGTTCCTCGCTTTCTTGGAAAGAAAATGATGTAAAAATTGAGTCAATTGGAGAGATTCGATATTTTCTGAAAAAGTTTACTTGTTTTCGACCTAATAAGTATCCTAATATGCATATATAAATTTTTTGAGACAAGATATCGGCGGTTAAAAGACGTGATTGCTCGAAAACCGCTGAAAATACACCAAAAATGTCGATTATTTCAGATCGAAGGCTTCCGCTGTGTTTTTTACTCAACTCGTCACTTTTCTCGCTTTCTCGAGATGAAAATGTTGTAAAATTCAAGTCATTTTGAGAGATTTGATAGTTTTTGAAAAAATCGACCACCCCTTGCAATTTTTGGTCAAAAATCAAAAGCTTTTGCACAAATTTTTTTTGAGTTCAATGGATTGTTTTCCCCCTTAAAAGATCCTCAATATGCATATATAAAATGTTCAAATCTATAATAAGAAAGATACCGGCGGTTAAAAGTCGTGATTGCTCAAAAACCGCTTAAAATAGACGATATCTTCAGATCGAAGGCTTCCGATAACAATGCAAAATGACAGAGAAATTTTCATTTTCCAAATCCACCTGAAAATGTTTGTTTTTTTCCTGTATGAACGTAATTCTGCTAAGTTTTCAACCTTGAATGAATTACTTCTTGGTTTACATTGAAATTTTCTACTTTGGTGGCAGTTCGGCAACATGGCTGACCAGTATGCAATGTTTGGCTGCGCGTACCCTGCGTGCAGGCATGTGCGCGTGCCACAGCAGATCGTACCGTAAAGCATAACCATATTTTGTAATTGTTCATTGTCACTCGAAAAATCAATAAGTAGTACAAAACTGTAAGAAGTTTTATACAGTTTTTCGGAGAATCCCCCCACCAATCGACTGGGGGTTGTTGTATGCTCAAGGTCATCTCGATTTTTCACATTTATGACATTGACAGTTGCATTGTCCACTGTCACTCGGCACACTTGATTTTTTCTCGATTTTCGATAGTCCACCAATTGGATAACTGTTCAAGGTCAAGTCAATGTCACCATCCGATCGATCTTGACATTTCGCATCTTGCCGAATACCATTTTCATTGACAGCTGCAAACGTCAATTTTTTAGAAAAGTTTATCACTTTTTTTCTTCTTTTTTCCTTCATCTCTCAATTTCCCTCGCCTATTTCAGCCGTTTTGACACTTCCAATGACGTTTGGTCTAATCACTCAAAAGCTGCCCACATTCATGCTCTCTCTTTTTGCCTTAACACATGTGTCGATGCGAGGGCATTTGCGCGAGAGAGAGACAATCATATGTGGGCAATGTCAAAGTTAACGTTAATTTTTCGAAATGAAAATCAATTTTCAACTTTAACTCGACTTTTCAAAGTCAACCGATTATTGTGTGACATTCGATCTCATAAAACCAATTCGAATATCATTTGACACTTTTATTCAATTTTGAAAATTTCTCTTCCATAAGAGCCTGTACAAACGTTTTCGTTTTTTCGCTCTGGCTCATAGAGGAATTTTTTTTTCAACCAACCAAAGTCGATTTATCATGAAACTTTTTCATATCTAACCAACTGTCAGATAAAATCTTAAAAAAAAAATTTTTTTCGATTTTTTCGAAATTTTACAGTTTATTTTTTTTCTCTAAAACGAAGCCTCCTATCGAGAAAAGTTGTTCTTGATGAAATCTCGGGCCCAACGAGCCCGATCTAACCAGATTTTTTCCAACGCTCCAACTGTCAAAGTTTTCGAAAAAATCGCCAAAATATGGTTTCCGAAAAACCACAAGAGCTAAAATTAACTGAGTCACTTCAGTCGATGGACCGTCTGAGGGGCCACAAAAAAGTTCATATTCACTTTTTGCTCTGAGCGATACTCAGCGAGCAATTGACGATTTTCTAAAATCACGCAAAATTTTTGGAAAAAATTTTCGGAATTTTCACCAATTTTGCCGTGTCAAATTTCGCTCAAATTTTGACATAGGAGGTCTTTAGTGGTCCAAAGCAATCTATTACAAACAAACAAAAAATTTTTTCCAAAAAAAAATCCATTTCAGTTATAGGGCGGATGACGTCACCAATGGCAAAAATCCAACAGTTTTGGGAAAATTCAAACTTTCACAATGGCAAACCAATCGATCGATAGTAGATCGATAATATATGAAAACACGTGGCAATAGCGCTTTTCTGCTCAGCTAAAATCGGCCCGAGAACTCATGGGNGGGGGGTAAGACAAATTTACTCACCACTCTAATGGACAATTTCAGGCTCTCCAAGCAGCAGTAGCGACTCCCAATCGGGCTCAGACTCGGTAAAACACTGCCTGCCCAGCCGCGTTAGTTCCCCGGCGATCCGCGCATCCCCCTCCACGCAGCCGATGCTGCGCTCCTCCTCCTCGATGACGATGGGCGGGGCCTCGGGCATGCGCCACTCCCCCTCCAGCAGCATGGCGTCGCCTGGCGCCGCCCCCAGAGCCTCGCCCTCCATCACGAGGGCGTCGCCCAGTCTATTCAGTCAGGTCAGTGAGGCGGCATGCAGTGGCGCCAACTGGGGCGAAGCCACGCCCCTTCCGCCATTTCTAGGCCAACTGCAATTGTAAATGCATGTAGGGTGTGGACGACTGGAACGTTGAGGTGGCGGGGGAATTGAAAATGCTCCTCTTTCCAGAGGAAGTTTGTCAGGCAAATTTTCGAAATTCCTTAAAATTCGCCGGATCCTTGTAAACGTGGCAACTTTGCCTCCTGAATAGGCCGTCTTTCGCTCTATATTTGGACGCAATTTCATCCCTTTGTGACTTTCGGTTTGAAACAAAGGATTTTTTAAAGCAAAAGTTGTGTTCTTTCAACAGAAAGTTTGTAAGGCAACTTTCAAAAATTCACCAAAATTCCCTAAATCTTAATAAACATGGCAACTTTGCCACTTGCAAAAGACCGACTTTTGCTCTCGATTTAGACGCAATTTGATCTCTTTTTGACGCTCGGACTAAAACGCACGATTTTTTAAAGCAAAGCTTGTCTTCTTTCAACAGAAAGTTTGTGAGGCAAATTTCAAAAATTCACCAAAATTCCCTAAATCTTAATAAACATGGCAACTTTGCCTCTTGAAAAGACGGACTTTTGCCTCTACATTTAGACACAATTTCCTTCCTTTCTGACTTTCGCTCTGAAACGCACGATTTTTTAGAGCAAAAGTTGTCATCTTCAACAAAAAGGTTATGAGGCAAATTTCAAAAATTCCCTAAAATTCGTTTGATGATTATAAACTTGGCAACTTTACCACTTGAAAAGACCGACTTTTGCTTTAGATTTGAACGCAATTTCACCTCTTTGTGAGCTTCGGGCTGAAACGCACGATTTTTTAAAGCAAAGCTCATCTCCTTTCAACAGAAAATTTTTAAGGCAACTTTCAAAAATTTCCCAAAATTCCCTAAATCTTAATAAACATGGCAACTTTTTCCTCTTTAATAGACCGACGTTTGCTCTTGATTTGGACGCAATTTTATCCATTTGTGACTTTCGGGCTGAAACACGATTTTTTAAAGCAAAGCTTGTCTTCTTTCAATTGAAAGTGTGTAAGGCAAATCTCAAAAATTCCCTAAAATTTGTTTGACGCTTATAAACTTGGCAACTTTGCCACTTGAATAGACCGACTTTTGCCTCTACATTTAGACGCAATTTCATCTATTTCTGACTTTCGCTCTGAAACGCACGATTTTTTAGAGCAAAAGTCGTCTCCTTCAACAGAAAGTTTATGAGGCACATTTCAAAAATTTCCTGAAATTCCTTTGATGCTTATAAACTTGGCAACTTTGCCACTTGAATAGAGCGACCTTTCCTCTACATTCAGACTCAATTTAATCCCTTTCTGACTTTCGCTCTGAAACGCACGATTTTTTAGAGCAAAAATTGTCTTCTTCAACACAAAGTTTATGAGGCAAATTTCAGAAATTCCCTGAAATTTCCTAGATCTTAATAAACATGACAACTTTGCCTCTTTAATAGACCGATGTTTGCTTAACAATGGAAAGCAATTTCAGCTCTTTGCGAGTTTCTGGCTGTAACGCATGACGCATAAAGCACAAGTGGTCCTCTTTCGACAGAAACTTTGTAAGGCAAATTTCAAAAATTCCTCAAAATTCCGTAGAACCCGACAAACCTGGCAACTTTACCCCTTCAATAGACCGACTTTTTCTCTACATTTTCCTGCAATTTCATCCCTTTGCGAATTTCTG
>NW_026017316.1:555386-558968 GCF_020466585.1 Dendroctonus ponderosae
CTCTCCGCCTGTACTTAAAAAATGTACATAGTTAGTGGACGATTTTCCGCTGTACAGTTGGATGGTCTCGGCAAACATTCGCTTCGCGCCTCCCCCATTCTTTGTACAATCGTTCTGTTAGGATTTCAGATGTTTAACGTGTTTTTCCCTGTATATATATATATATATAAATATTATTAGTGTCATTTTGGGCGGATGTTTGCCCCGATCCGTTCAAACTTTCGGTTTGTCGTCGTCTAATCGTTTAGAGAACTGCACTTTAATGTTAAAAAATGGGCCGCTGTGTGGGCGCGCTGCACGTTTTGGCGGATGCGCCCCCAGGTCGAAATTAGCAGGCGCTGAAGTTTTGGACAATTTTAGGCAATGGCGAATGCGCCGTATATTTCGCCGGGTTGATCCTTATGGATTAAGCAGTTTTGGGCCTAAATGCGTGGAGCTTCAAGGGCTTTTTGGCCTAAAAGTTACTATTTTGCTGACTGTTGGTTGCCCACAATCGCATTTTCAGCAGCCCCCCAGTCTGCAGGCTATTTTTCAAAAATTCATTGCTCCCAAACCGGATTGGCTGGCCTGTTGCTCTTTGCTCTACTGGATAGAGCACAGCCTGCTCTATAACTACGGAAATATTATCAACTCGGCGCTGACTTGAGCCACTTTTCAGGCACTTGTTTGCTGATGGCTTTGACAAACCACTTCCCATTCTACATCCGGTTGTAGATCTGGTTACTTCCGGTTCTTCCGGTTCTGGAAGCCCTCGTTTGAAAGCGCGGACACTCGGGATTGTTCCACTTTTTGAATTTTTAAAATCGGCTCACAATTCGGTTTGCTACGTAGTGAACAGTGTGGACGGTTTGAAAAACCGGATCTTCGAAAGTTCATCAGGCCGTAGCCTTGGCGTCTTAAACCACTTTCGGTTTACCAGACAGTCAGTCAACAGCCAACACTTCGAGCTGTCTTTTACAGTTTAAAATTCCAAAATACGCCCTTAATTAAGTAAGTTTTGGGGCAAAGACTGTTGATGGGTTTGTAAAACGCACTTCAGATCCTACAGCTGGCTGTAGCCCTGGAATCTTCCGGTTCTTCCGGTACCCGGAACTTATAGAGCAAATCTTGCTCTATATTTCCAAGCAGTTTGATCGTGATCTGTGTGCTCACCGATTTTTAATGAATTTTCAAACCTTGGATGCAACAGCGCTGTTTTCCTCCGCTCTACTTTGCAGACGGTTTTTCAAAAAATTATTCCTCTTAAACCAGCTTGGATGCCAACGTGCGCTTTTGGGCCCTTTATAGAGCAAATCCTGCTCTATTTTTTCAAGCAGTTTGATCGTGATCTGTGTGCTCACCGATTTTTAATGAATTTTCAAACCTTGGATGCAACAGCGCTGTTTTGCTCCGCTCTACTTTGCAGACTGTTTTTCAAAAAATTATTCCTCTTAAACCAGCTTGGATGCCAACGTGCGCTTTTCGGCCCTTGATGGAGCAAATCCTGCTCTATTTTTGCAAGCAGTTTGATCGTGATCTGTGCGTTCACCGATTTTTAATGAATTTTGAAACCTTGGATGCAACAGCGCTGTTTTCCTCCGCCCTACTTTGCAGACTGTTTTTCAAAAAATTATTCTTGTTAAACCAGCTTGGATGCCAACGTGCGCTTTTCAGCCCTTTATAGAGCAAATGCTGCTCTATATTGTCCTTTCAGTGATTTTTAATGAATTTTCGACTGCGCCAATTTATGGAAGAGAGCAAACCAATTATTTTACTGGACTTTCGAACTCTTATAACCAACAAGTTTTTCAAGTCGATTGAAGTTTTAAATCAGGCGATTTTTAGAGCAAATTTAGCGCTTTCTCCAATGCGATTCTGGGTTCCCAATTCGTGTCTTTAATGAGAGAGTTTTGGGCGAAAATCGGTGGAAAAATTGCAGTTTTTTTGAAAATTCTGTTCTGAGTCCTCAAATGCCTCAAATCGCTGAAAACTGTCCAAAACAACAAAACCAAACCAGCCAATTTGGAATGTTTTGGACTTTTGCAGCCCGGACAGTTTATTTGCTCGATTCTTGGTACTATGGCGGATGCGCCCCAAAACAGCAAAACTGAACCCTGCAAGGTACCAGTAGAAATTGCAGAAATGTGGGGTCCTAAAGGGCTTTTGCTGTCGGGAACCCGAAGCCTCGGCGTCACTTGCCCGTTCAATCCACCCCAGAAGGGGTTTGCACGCAACGGTCGCGCATCCGCCAAACCGTCCAGCGACCAAAAAACACACGCCAGCGGCCCAAATCGCCTAAGTAGTAAATGTGTCATTAGGGAAATAAATCTGTGTAAATTAACGAAAACTTAGACGAATGCATGCGGCGTGGGGAGAGATAGACAGATGAACTCTAGTCAATTTTATGTTTGGTCAATTCTAGGAAGCGGCGCAGCCGCCTTTGTTAATCATTAGGGGAAGCTGGCTGGCAACAGAGGGCGCCAGCAGACATATCCTAGGCCAGGCAGCTTCGCCCGCTTAGTCCGGGCGCCAATGTTCATGTTGCATGCACATATCATTCTAGTGTTTATACTTTCCTAAGCGACCGACAGCCAGCCACTGTCTCAAAGTGTGTACAATAACGTTAACTAACTGAACTCACCTCGATTGTCTGTGTTGGTTCCTCTCGGTGGAAGCCAGTTAGGGTTTGGTGAATGGGCGCTTCTTCACCGGATGGCGAATGCGCTCCCACATCAACTAGCAGATGGGCGCTTCCCGGGCGCCTTCAGTTGCTTCGGCCCAAATCCATTCGCTACAACGAATTCGCCGGACTGCTTCGCATTTTGAACCCACTGGAAAACACAAAAAAAAAAACAGACAATAAACCCACTGACTAATGAACGAGTGCGGCGAGCGGGAGGCGCCCACCTGGCGCCAATCTATACAACTAATTATCAGTATTTACGATAGCTTTTCGAACGGCTAGACCCTCCTACCATGTACTAAATAACAATATAATAAAACTAATAAATCAATGAGTTGAGCAATAAGGGGGGCGACGTTTCACTTTCCCGTCCACTGGCGCCCTTCAAGGCGGCCAGTGCAGGTTCAATGACAACGCTAGAGAGTGCGAGAGGCCGGCAGGCGGCGTTGCCAGCACTACTGCGCTCGTAGCCGATTTGGGGCGATCGGCAATTTTTATTAGCGGCCGACACTTTTTCTCCTCAGAAATCACTTTTTTGGGGTGCGTTTTGTACGGCCCAGTCTGCGCTATAGGTGGAAAACGTTTCGAGTTTCAGTCATCTTCAGGCAATTGTCTAGGATTTTTCAAAATCTCGACTGTTTTTAATGGAGAATTTTGCAGGCTGGAGTTTCGCATGTTGTTCCCTGTTTAACGTGTCAAACGTCAATGTCAGTTTTGGACGCCTTTTGTAGGATGACGTCCCTTCGACAAGTGGGGAAAGTTTCGATTTTTCAGACATCCCCAGGAAATTTTCAACAATTTTTTAAAATCTCGACTGGTTTTAATGGTGAATTTTGCAGGCTGGAGTTTCGCATGTTTTTCCCTGTTTAACGTGTCAAACGTCAATGTCAGTTTTGGACGCCTTTTGTAGGATGACGTCT
>NW_026017316.1:559018-570110 GCF_020466585.1 Dendroctonus ponderosae
AGTTTTGGACGCATTTTGTAGGATGACGTCCCTTCGACAAGTGGGAAAAGTTTCGATTTTTCAGGCATCCCCAGGCAATTTTCCACAATTTTTCAAAATCTCGATTGAATTTTGCAGGCCGAAATTGACAATTTTATTCCTGCGTATCTTGCGAGGTAAAAAATTCAATTTTGCCTTAGTTTTGTAGAGAAAAGTTCAATCAATAAATGGAAAACGTTTCGATTTCGAACCATCTTCAGGAGACTTTAGGTAATTTTTTCAAACCTACATCGAGCCCCGAAGAGTGAAATTTTCGAAAGCAGACTTCACTCATGCACATCCACACCTGCCCGCACCAGGAAAAGAGTCGAGGAAAAACGGCGTCAACTGGCAACGCTGCCAGCAAGTGAAAGTGGCTGTTGCGAGTCTTCAGTTATGTATTCGCGACCCGCGTGGCCGCTCGACAATGTCGAACGCTCTCAAGGTGAGTAAAAGTGTGGCGACTGGGTTCTGAAATGCTGCGGAAAATGTGCCTGTTTCTGAGCTGCGCGCTTTTGATCGACGCCCAGCTGTTCTTCCCGCTCAAAGCGGCGCGGCAGCTCACTGAGCGACTCAGAGCCAAGCTGAGCCAGTACAGGGATCGGACGCGCGAGCGCAACACGCAAATGATCTGCTACGGTACGTAAATAATCGCCGAGCCAACAGCCAACGTCATCCGCACAACGTTTCGCCCCGCACAGATGTGGTGGGCTGCTTCAGTCTCCCGCACAAAAACTCACCGCTGCAGAAGGTGCCGGAAAGTCCGGCCGCTTTGGACACCAAGTTCCTGCTGTTCACGCGCCAGAATCGCACCGAACCGGAACTGCTCCACTATGCGGACGCTTCCGGTTCGCTGCGCTCATCCAGCTTCAATGTGTTCAAGCCGCTCAAGGTGCTCATCCATGGCTACACGAGCAAATGGAACCAATCGGGGGCCGTTCAGGTGAAGGACGCCTACCTCCAGCTGGTGAGTTCTGGACAGTCGCATTTATGGCGCATGCGCCGCTGCCCCTTTCGGCACTCCATAGAGAAAAGCTCGGTTTTCCTGCGGGGTTTATTTGGTACCAATCGAGCCGGTGGTTCCTTCACAATTATCACAATTAATTGGGGAAGTTTGCAATTTTTTCCGGCGGTGATTCGTTTTTGCGCCACGCTCTTCTGAGGCGCATTTCAAAGGAACCATTCAAGGCACCAGAAAGTGGCCTTCAGCACTCGATGGAGGAACCATCAGTGTACGTGCGGTGCGCATTTGGTTCCACTCGAGCCGGTGGTTCCTTCACAATTAAATGGGGAAGTTTGCAATTTTTTCCGGCGGTGTTTCGTTTTTGCGCCACGCTCTTCTGGGGCGCATTTCAAAGGAACCATTCACGGCACCCGAAAGCGGCCATCAGCACGCGATGGAGGAACCCTCAGGTTACTTGCGCGGTCGATTTGGTGCCACTCCAGCAAGCGGTTTCGGGAAAATGAATTTTTCAACTTCACCTTCTCCTCAACTTGACGACTGACCACATTTGCTTTGCATGCGCCCCCCATTTAGTACGACTGCAACGTGCTGCTGGTCGACTGGCAAAATGGGGCTCGGGGGCCCCAATACACATCGGCCGCCGCCAACACTGAACTGGTGGGGCGTCAATTGGGCATCCTGCTGCTCAGCATGGTGGAGGGCGGGCTCCAGCCCCACAACATCCACGTGATCGGGTTCTCGTTGGGGGCGCATGTGGCAGGGGCGGCGTCCGAGCCCCTCAAAATCAAGGGCCACCTGATGGGGCGCATCACCGGCCTGGACGCCGCCAGTCCGCTCTTCCGCAGCAACCATTTTCGCGAGAAGAACAAGAAGCTGGACCGAACGGATGCGCGCTATGTGGATGTTCTGCATACCGACGCCAGTCCGGTAGGTTTGGGAGTGAGGAGCCTCAACCTCAATTTGAGCGCCTGCTGCAGTTTCTAGCGGACGGTTTCGGGCTGTGGGAGCCCATCGGACATGCGGATTTCTTCCCCAATGGGGGCCAGCAGCAGCCCGGATGCCGCGATCGGCGCAGCTCAGTGCTGATCACGCAGTTGGGTAAGCGCTGAGCGCTGAGCGCTCACTTTGCTGTTAGGCCGCGGCTAGATTGGAAGCAAATGCGGGCATTTTTTATGTCGAACAATCGATTTTCTGGCGCTGAAAGCGGCATCTGAGCCGGATATGGTGCCAAGCTCTTCCTTATAGAAACTTCCTGCGAGTTGACAGTGAAAAACCCTGATAACTTTTACAGTTTTGGTGGGATTTCTCATGTTGAAACACCATTTTGCTCAAAATTCCAAGCCCAATTGGCGGGTTTTTAAATTATTGAAATCGCCCCAGAACTGAGGAAGTTGGGTCTAAAACACTCCTCACCTCAAAATGCTCATTTTCCCCACCGTTCCTATTCAATGGCGTTTCCCAACTCAAAACGCCGAAAAGTCCCAGGTTTCTAAAGCAATTTCCCTGGTGGAAAATGGGTCTCATAGGAAATTTTCTCAGGAATTCATTGCCGTTTGATTTTTTTCAGTAGCACCACAACTAACGAAGTTACATGGAAAAGGTTCCCAACTCAAAACGCCGAAAAGTCCCAGGTTTCTAAAGCGATTTCCCCGGTGGAAAATGGGTCTCATAGGAAATTTCCTCAGGAACTCATTGCGGTTTGATTTTCTTCAATAGCACCACAACTAACGAAGTTGCATGAAAAAGGTTCCCAACTCAAAACGCCGAAAACTCCCATGTTTCTACAGCGATTTTCCAGGTGCAAAATGGGTCTCATAGGAAATTTCCTCAGGAATTCATTGCCGTTTGATTTTTTTCAATAGCACCACAAATAACGAAGTTGCATTGGAAAGGTTCCCAACTCAAAACGCCGAAAAGTCCCAGATTTCTAAAGCGATTTTCCAGGTGGAAAATGGGTCTCATAGGAAATTTCCGCAGGAATTCATTGCCGTTTGATTTTCCTCAATAGCACCACAACTAACGAAGTTGCATGGAAAAAGTTCCCAACTCAAAACGCCGAAAAGTCCCAGGTTTCTAAAGCAATTTCCCCGGTGCAAAATGGGTCTCATAGGAAATTTCCTCAGGAATTCATTGCCGTTTGATTTTCTTCAATAGCACCACAACTAACGAAGTTGCATGGAAAAGGTTCCCAACTCAAAACGCTGAAAAGTCCCAAGTTTCTAAAGCGATTTTCCAAGTGCAAAATGGGTCTCATACGAAATTTCCTCAGGAATTCATTGCCGTTTGATTTTCTTCAATAGCACCACAACTAACGAAGTTGCATGGAAAAGGTTCCCAACTCAAAACGCCGAAAAGTCCCAKGTTTCTAAAGCAATTTTCCCGGTGGAAAATGGGTCTCATAGGAAATTTCCTCAGGAATTCATTGCCGTTTGATTTTTTTCAATAGCACCACAGCTAACGAAGTTGCATGGAAAAGGTTCCCAACTCAAAACACCGAAAAGTCCCAAGTTTCTAAAGCGATTTTCCAGGTGTAAAATGGGTCTCATAGGGAATTTCCTCAGAAATTCATTGCCGTTTGATTTTCTTCAATAGCACCACAACTAACGAAGTTGCATGGAAAAGGTTCCCAACTCAAAACGCCGAAAAGTCCCTGGTTTCTAAAGCAATTTCCCCGGTGGAAAATGAGTCGTTTAGGAAATTTCCTCAGGAGTCCAATGGTGTTTGATGTTTTTCAATGGCACCCCAACTAATGAAGTTGAATGCTGCATATTCCCAAATCAAAACGCCGATAAGTCCCAGGTTTCCATTGCGATTTTCCCGGTGGAAAATGGGTCTTTTAGGAAATTTTCTCACGAATCCAATGGTGTTTGATGTTTTTCAATGGCGTTGGGCGTACTGCAATAGCACCAAAACTCACACAGTCGCACCTTAAAAATCTCCAACTTAAAACGCCGATATCCCGCACGTTTCTAACGCAATTTCGCCGCTGAAAAGCCGGTCTTGCAGGAAATTTCCTCAGCAATTCAATGCCGTTGGGCCCGAGTCAATTACACCAAAACGCGCACCCGCCTCCAATCTAACCGCGGCCTCACACATCACTTCCAAATGGTTGGGGCGCTTGCATACTCATAACACCTCACAGAGGGGGGAAAGTTGACGCGCGAGTCCGCCTGCAGCCACATCCGCGCCTTCCAGCTCTTCACCGAGACCATCAGCAGCAAGCTGGGGCCACCGGGCGCCGCCCCCTGCCAGTTCATCGCCTACAGCTGCCCGGGGGGGATGCCCGCCTTCGAAAAGGGGCACTGCTTCCCGCAGCTCCCCAAGGGCAACCTCACAGGGGAAACGGGCCTGTTTGGGGAGGACTCCACCGGGGAGGGCATCATGTACTTCAGCACCCGCGCCTCCAGCCCCTATTGCGGTAAGCTCCACGCGCACCAAGCGATTCGGGAAGACCATAAGTAGGGGCCTTTTCCAGGCACCCAACTGCAGGCCTCCGTCTACGTGGCGCAGCGCACCAGCGCCATCAAAGGCGTGCTGCAAATCGCCCTTTTCTACCCCCACCACTCTGTGACCTTCCACATTGAAACCAAGTGAGCGCGTCCGCCGTTTACCTGGCGAGAAATTGACCAAAAAATCACCTTTCCAGCACCAAAGACTTCGTGATGAGCGGCTCGAGGATGGACGCCGTGGCCGTGGCCCCGTTTCGCTCCCTGGACCCGCTTCAGACGCCCGCAATCCACACCAACCTGCACTTTTTCCCCATCCAAGTCGAGGAGGAGGAGGAGAATCGGACTGCAATCGCGCCCGGCCGCCTCTATGTGGACAAAATCGTGGTCAGGGACATGTGGGGGAACAGGTAAGGTCTAGAACGGAAAACCACACTAATGCAGGAGAAAATCAGTTGGCAGCACAGCGAGAAGGAGCTGATGGTCAGCGACAGCAGCCCCAAGCGGCTCATCCTGCGCACTGTGTGATATTACCCGAATAAAACGTGTTTGCTGTTGTGGAATTTTTGGATTTATTACAGAAAAAAATTGGTTTCGGTTGGGTTATCGCTTCTCAACCAGGTCAGACCAGACACATTCTTATCAGCTTAACAGTGCGACGCCTTAACTTAGCAAATCTTACCTGATGGAGAGAATGTGCCCGGTTGGCGCGAGCCTGAGTGGGGCCTCACTCAATCCACCTCCATCGCTGAGCCCCCATTGGGCACATCTGAAACATCCTCAAAGCTTAAACAGGCCCTGACGGGCCCCCCAGGGGGAGGAGCTCCTTACCAGCGGGTTCCTGGCCAGGAATGTGCCCCGATTGGAGGATCTTCTGCAGCCGTTCCACTTCCTCTAGGGAGTTGGCGTTGTTGATGGCCTCCCTGATTTTCCTGATCTCCTCATCGCTCAGCCCTGGAATGGAGGGAGTGAGACGCAGTTGAACTTGAGACTTGGGAATTACCTCTGCTTTTGGCGATGTTGTGCATGTTGCCGCCCGGCACAAAAGTCTTGGACCGTTTCAGGATGTCCTTCTGGATCTCCTTGCCCTTTTTGCTCTTGAACAGCTGCTTGGCCTCGTCGCGCTCCTTCTGCCGGATCTTCCGGAAGTCGAGCAGCTTCAGCTGCGGCAGCTTGTAGATCAAGTAGAGCCGATAGTGCTGCTTGGCGGTGATCGGGTTGTGCAGCAGGCTGAGCGTGGTCAGCTTCTCCAGGGAGAGGAGCGTCTCCACGTCCCCCAGGTCCTCCAGCTGGTTGCCCGTCAAAATCAGCGACTCCAAGTTGGGAATGTACTCGTCCAGATGGTCGGCGATGCGGCTGCGAATCCATCACATCAAACCCTCTTTAACCGAAACGGGGCTTCGCCCCCGCCAGCAACTCACACAATCCGGTTGTTGTTCAACAGCAAGCACTTCAGCCGTTTCAGGTAGGGAAACCCGTCAAGCTTCCGAATGTCGTTGTCGGAGAAGTCAAGCGTATCGAACTGGTCGCCGGTGGCCCCCAGGTTCTCGATCTCGGGGATCCGGTAGCCTGGAAACAAGCCCGATCAAAATAGGGCTGGAAATTGGGGCCGCAGCCAGGCCACACTCACCTCGCAGGTCCAGCTCCCGGTCTTTGACCGGATTCACGTACTGCATCGAGTTCTGGATCAGTTCAGCGGTCAACTTGACCATTTTTAGGCCGGAAATCTGGGTTTTTTTCGAAGTTTTCCAAACAGACCGACGCCAATTGACAGGTCTTTGAAGGTTAGCCGGCCAGACCGAGCATAGCCTCACTTGTGGCTGGATTGGGGCGTGGCGTTGGAGGGCAGGATTTTAATTAAATCTTCTGAAAAAGAGGCCCGTGTGGAGGTTTACGGTTGGCAATCAAGTTCTCATTGATTGAATTTTTTCTCTAAAACTAGTAATTATTAATGCAAAAATGTATAAATTGAATGGATTTGCCCATAGGCATCTCTCTTGGTCACCAGCAAATTCCCATTTTCTGTCTCTTTCGCCTCGCCCGAGTAGAGCGCAAAAATTGATTATTTTCCAGGGCAAACAGCTCGAGATTGACATCTCACTTTGACTTCAGTCAACTCAACGCTCCCTCTTTCTCTTCAATTAATAATAGGTTGAAATCGCACAAGCGTCTAGATATACGGCACTTTTTGTCAATTCTATCGATTGTGGCGATTCGAACCTAGCGGTTTGTTATGATTTAAGACGATTTAAGGTTAGGTGATTTTTTGCCGGTATTTTGTTGTAACCGTTAACTCTTTGGTTTTTATTAATATAGTGTTGGACTTTGACTGTGTTAACTTAATTAATATTGATAAAATTATTGGACTTATAAAGTTTGATTTAGAAGAACTTAACGATGTGTTTTTTAACGTTACTCTATATATTATGTACACCAAATGAGGCGTTTTAATAATCAAAATGTATTATTGAGCAAATAGATAGTTGGCTTAAGTCATTTTCCTATGTGCAATGTGCAAATTTAATTAAAACAAATTATCAACGATTTTTTAATTTTAAAGTAACAGAAAAAATAAAATTACTTTTGTAAGAGTCAAGAAATATTGAGCAAAATAGTTGCTGGTATTTTCTGTTTCCATTTACTTTTTGCTTAACAAAAGTGGAATACCAACAACGTAGTTCGACTTTTTAGTAGGTAGTACTATGTGAATTAATTTCATTATATCATGCGTATAAAATACTAGGATTTGTAAACAGAAATTTTAAATATTTTAACAACATTTTTTTATTGCATTTTTAGTATTTAATGTCATAAGCACTCTTACTTGTTATTACCACTTGGGTCATGTTTACTATAAGTTTTACCGGTAAATAAATCTATGGAATGTATTTACTAATTTGAAAACTATCCAAATAAATGTATCGATGTATGTAAGGATATTCAATATACTGTCAAATATACAATAAACCAAACTTTTTAGGAGATTTATTTAATGGTTTAAGTTGCTTACTTAAATACTACGATTACAAAATCTAATACCTATTTAAGTTGATCAGAATAAATCATTTGTAAATTGTTATAAATTAAGAAATACTCATAATTATCACTGTCTTTCTTTGTGCTAATATAAAGACAATGCTATTATTTTTGTTCCAACAAATTCAAATAATTCCTCTTAAAAAATTAAAAATTGCTTGCCAAGAGCGCATAAAATTTACCTATGAATTTCTGTAAGATACTATTTGTTTGTCATTTTTATCTAGAGCTTATATAAGGTTCGAAAGGCACGAGAAAATGAAAAAAAAATGATTGGCAGACTCGCGGTTGTTTATCTCGACAAATTATAAAATAATTATCATCCAACAATAAACAAAACCACATAACCTTAAATCGTCTTAACTCATTTGTAGAACTTGTCAACGATACGTTCGACAACGATACAAATCGATATTTGATTGGTTCGAATCGCCGCAATCGATAGAAGTGACAGGACGTGCCATATACGTAGACGCTTGTGAAATCGCTGCTTCCACGTCACATTTTAAGTGTTTTTCAAGAAAAATGTGCATTTTTACCCAATTTCGACGTTTTCCACGAGTTTTCACAATAAGGCGCTTGAAATTGACATTTGCGCGATCCATTTCAAGTGTTTTTTTTAACGAAATCGGTGAATTTCTTTTAAATTTATAAACACGAGTGACAATTTGTGATTTTGCAAAATTTCAGGGTTTTGTTTAAAAACGTGCAACTTCCAAACCGAAACATGTTTTAACTTCACATTTTCACCTTCACTAGACGGTGGCGCACGCGTCAAACCGGAAAAGCTTCATTTAAATCGCTCGAAAATCTGACCCATTTATTAGGCCACACTTCGTTCGGTGATAGTTAAGGGTCGAAAATTGACTTTGTATCCTTCAAATAATTAAAATTCTGTAAAATTGGATTGATGTCTAATTTATTTATTAAACTTTTCACGAGCGATAATTTTACGAAAATCCGAATAAAATCAATTTCTTACTTTACTTACTGCGACTGCTGACATCTGCGCGTCGTTGCTGCAAGTCCCCAAACTGTGGTTATGTCCGCTCCAAGAGCCCAAAATCATTTCCCACTTAAAAAAACATACGCATTCACCACGAGCACTAAAACGACCATCCGCACTCCACCACCGTCAAGAAGCGACTGAACGGTCACTCGGGCCGGCCAGCTGAGGTCGTTCGGCTCGACGGCGCCTTCTGATTGGTCAACGAGTGTAGCCGAACGCCCGATCCACGACCTTGACGTGCCAACGACAGCCCCACTCAGCGGCGTGCACAGAAACTTTTATTTAATTAAATTGATTTTTTAATTTCCCCAAAGACCAATGTGCCCCTGGAGGCACAGCCCCAGGTTGATTAGCCCCGGCAGGGTCCAGCTGCCACAATTTAGTTAAAGAATCTTGGCCCAATGAGGATTTTTTTGGGATTTTTATAGGAAATAGCTCTCCTGAGGGGGGCCAAGCCCTAAGGGGCAACGCCGGATACTCTTAGGGCCTGCCACAACCCGTTTCTTGTCAAAATGCGGGCTGGCTGGCCCGAAATGGGGCCCTAAACTGAAATGTAGAATGCGTGTGACAACTGTCAGCGCTTAAGGGTTTTCGCGGATTTTGGCGCAAATACCCCGAGAAACCCCAGAAAAATGAATGTTTCCCCATCGAGAAATTGTCCTGAATGGAATGGCACGCGTTAAAACCCGGGGTTTCTAACAGCCAATCCACCATCAGGAAACCCCTTTCTGACCCTTGTCAGTGGCGTGCGGCATTGCCACTGTCAAGCTTTTTACGCAAAAAAAAAACAATTTCTGAGCAACAGTGTGGCTGACTTTTCGCCCCTTTTTGCAAAAATAACGAAAACTATTTTCACTGTATTTTCACTCATTAACAGACTTTTTTGCGACAATTTTGGCTCTTGGAAGCGCTTGAATAATTGCTGGCAAGTCGCACCATTTTACTCGAATTGACTGTAAGTCGGCAGTTTTTTGTGAATTTAAATTTTTATTAAATTATACCAAACAAAACATCACCGGGCGAGTTCCCCAAGTTTTTGGCACAAATCAGGCCAAAACCCGTTTCCTTCCCAGCCCTAGTTGGTCTCAGGCGCGGCGCTGCCAAACTGCCCAACCAACCTCCAAACCCGTCCATCACTGCGATTGGCAAACGACAACTGACATCTGGAGCAATTGTTTTGTTGTTGTTGTCAATCAGTCAGTGTCTGTGTTTAGGGGCCAATTTGGGGCTTTTCTGGAAAAAATCGGGGCCCAACCAGTGCGGCGCCCCTTTGGAACGCCGCCCAGCCGCCCAGTGCACCTTAGCCATGTAAGTAGTCCGAGTTTCCTTCCTACGCACTTTGCCCAGTTCTTGGGGGCCCCCCCAGTTTGATTACGGAAGCCCCGACTTCGGTGCGATAGCGGGCCGAGGGCGCCGTTGAACTGGATGTTCGGCTAGTGGGGACGGGGCTATTTTTAGCGCGATTGTATCCGAAATTACGCACGCACAACAATGGGAATGCGAGAAGGCGCTTGAAGGATTATAAACAGTGCCGTGATGATGATTTGCCGCTCAATCAGGCAGTTTGATTCGGGCAAACGCGCTGCCAAACAGTCAGTCTCGCAAATTTTGCCCAATTCGGTGTCCAGCAGCTTCTATTCTCTGTTTTTTTTTCGTTGGTCTTCCAGAAGGGGCGACGATGCCCATTGGTGGCCCCACACATGGACCAATCGAACGACATTTTCGCATTAAGTCCGTGTTTCAAAATCGAGCTCGATCAAGTCCCCTTTATTAGTGGGCGCAATGAAACGAAAAAAGTGGCCCGAAGAAGGTGGGCGATCCTGGCCAAGGCCCTGAAGGTATTCCCCCTAATCAGTCCTGATGAGCCCTTATCCGCACACCCGATAAGCGTTCATTGGCTGCTGATTGATTGTCGTAAACTAGTTTTTGATTGGCTGTAGTGTTTTTTAGTGCACGCGTCCCCCTTTGATTCGTACGCAAGCTCCCGTTGGTCGTTGGCCAAGTTTATTGTTGTTGTTTTGATTTGTTTCGTTTTAGTTTCGATTATCTAGTTTGTGGGCTTGCAGTAGAGGTGTTGAGTGTACGTGTTACTCTAGAAGCAGAGTCGCTAGCCGTTACTCTGATTGAATGCAACCGTTTCAATGACTCGTTACTTTGATTGCTTTGATTATGGCCCTGGATTGGGTGATTGCCGTCCCGCTCGCAGGGGTGGTGGAGCCGGGTTTGCTCTGTGAAGGGGCGCAAAGAGCCAGTTTCTAGCGGGTCTGATTTCGGAAAAATTAATTTTTGAAAATTGGCCTGCAGAGAGGATGCGCGCAAAGCGCCAACAAAGTTTCTCGGAAAATTACTGGAACCACTGTTCGCGATTAAACTTCCAGGGATTATAGAGCAAGGGTTTCTTTATCAAGGGGCGCAAAGAGCAAGTTCGTAACGGGTGGAGTTTCGGAGAAATGAATTTTTGAAAACTTGTTCGCAGAATGGGTTCGTATAAGACATCACCCAGGTTTGAAAATTCCTAGAAAATTACTGAAATCACTGATCGCGATTAAACTGCGTCAGGTTATAGAGCAAAGTTTGCTCTATAAAGAGGCGCAAAGAGCCAGTTTCTAACGAGTCCAG
>NW_026017316.1:571109-574709 GCF_020466585.1 Dendroctonus ponderosae
CAAAATTTAAGTTCCCAATGTTTAACCGTTTTAAAGAAAAACAACAAAAACTAATATTTTTCGCCATTTTGGAGATCAAATATCTCAAAAATGAGGCCTCAAATTTAAAAAAATTCTCAGGAAGCCCCCCTCTAAAATGACTAGGAGAACACGCTGCTAAAATATTTTAACATATTTGCGGAACACCCTGTATAAATAACAATTGTAAAGAAAATCAAACACAATTTTAGTTTATTCACTGGGGTACCATGATTTGTACGATAATGTTTATTGAGATTTCCCTGTGTTGAAAAGCTTTTTTGACAAATACTGCAAACATTGGAAATAGACGTAACTAATGATATAAAATGATATAAAAGTTATTATTTGTACGTTAATTACGACAGAACACTGATGCTACTTTGACACATTCAAGTCAAAACGTGGTCAGACATAAACCAAACCACTTCACTTCCCACTTTTAACAGTTCTAACCTCACCTTTTCAAGATTTGACACTTGACACAATACCTGACATAACATTAGATACTGGCAACGTTGTATTCCAARGGGGCTACAATTAGCCGCTTCTCCGATAGTGGTGCTGCCAAACGTCAAATTACTCGTCAAGTGACAGCTGACACCTGTCAGCCCTGTTGATTTATTGTTCAGTTGATGACAGATGTAAACACCAATGTCAACAAAACAAGTGTCAAATTACCAACGAACTTGTAGTTATAATTTGAACCACCAGGGGGCTTCTGGAGTTTTGAACTCGCAAATTGCCACCACACAATTGACATTTTTCCGCTGCAAAATGTGTCGTTGGCACTGAAAGGAAAGATGCGAATGTTTGCCACCGCACGCACAAAAGGTTGCCACTGCAAAGTGTGCTTATTTTGAGTTCTGAATGAATCTTTAACATCGCGAATCTGAAATGCCATATTGATGTTTGCCACTGCGCAGACGAAGGGTTGCCACTGCACAGTTGAAAAAATGCCACTGCAAACTGTGCAATTTGAGTTTTTTTCATTAATTTGCAACATTGCGATTTGAACAATGTACTCTGCACTCATGGAAGATTGCCACTGCACAGTTTGGATTATTTCCACCGCAAGAAGTAAAGTTTGTTCTTTCTGTTTAGTTGCAATGTCGCAAATTCTAAAATTTCGAATTAAAGTTTGCCTTTGCACACATGAAAGGTTGCCACTGCACAGTTGCATTATTGCCACCGCCAAAAGTAAAGCTGGATTTTTCTGCTTCGTTGCAACGTCGCGATTTCTAAAATTTAATTTGCAACATTGCGATTTGAGAAATCTGCATTACACTCATGAAAGGTTGCCACTGCACAGTTGCAATTTTTCCACCGCAAAAAGTGAAGCTTGATTTTACTGAGTTTAGTTCCAACGTCGCGATTTCTTAGATTTCCAATTGAAATTTGCCACTGCACACATGAAAGGTTGCCACTGTACAGTTGCATTATTTCCACCGCGAAAAGTGAAGCCTGATTTTTCTGAGTTTAGTTGCAACGTCGCGATTTCTAAAATTTACAATTGAAATTTTCTACTACACAGACGAAAGGTTGCCACTGCACATTTGAAAAATTGCAACTGCGACCGGTGCAATTTGAGTTTTTTTAAATTAATTTGCAGCATCGAGATTTGAAAAATGTACACTGCACTCATGAAAGGTTGCCACTGCACAGTTTGTAATATTTCCACCGCGAAAAGTAAAGCTTGATTTTTCTGTTTCGTTGCAACGTCGCGATTTCTAAAATTTCCAATTAAAATTTGCCTTTGCACACATGAAAGGTTGCCACTGCACAGTTGCATTATTGCCACCGCCAAAAGTGACGCTGATTTTTTCTGTTTCGTTGCAACGTCGCGAATTCTAACATTTACAATTGAAATTTGCTACTGCACAGACGAAATGTTGCCACTGCACATTTGAAAAATTGGAACTGCGATCCGTGCAAGATAAGTTTTTTTGAATCAATTTGCAACATCGCGATTTGTAAAATGTGCATTACACTCTTGAAAGGTTGCCACTGCACAGTTTGAAATATTACCATCACAACAAGTACAGTTTGATTTTTCTGAGTTTTGTTCCAACGTCGCGAATTCTGAAATTTCTAATTGAATTTTGCCACTGCACAGATGCAAAGTTGCCACTACAAACTGTGCAATTTGAGTTGTTTGAATTAATTTGCAACATCGCGGCTTGAAAAATGTACATTGCACTTATGAAAGGTTGCCACTGCAGTTTGGAATATTGCCACCGCAAAAAGTGAAGCCTGATTTTTCCGAGCTTCATTGCAACGAATTTTGAAGTTTCCCAATGAAATGTGTCACTGCACAGTTGCAAAGTTGCCACTGCAAACAATGCAATTTGAGTTTTTTTGAATTAATTTGCAACATCGCGATTTGAAAAATGTACATTCTACTCATGAATGGTTACCACTGCAGTTGCATTATTGCCACTACCAAAAGTGAAGCTGAATTTTTCTGCCTCGTTGCAACGTCGCGAATTCTAAAATTTTCAATTGCACAGACGAAAGGTTGCCACTGCACATTTGAAAAATTGCAACTGCAAACCGTGTAATTTGAGTTTTATGAATTAATTTTCAACATTGCGATTTGAGAAAGGTGCATTACACTCATGAAAGGTTGCCACTGCACAGTTGCAATATTTCCACCGCGAAAAGTGAAGCTTGATTTTTCTGAGTTTAGTTGCAACGTCGCGAAGAATTCTGAAATTTCCAATTGAAATTGGCCACTGCACACACGAAAGGTTGACACTGCACAGTTGCATTATTGCCATCGCAAAAAGTAAAGTTAGAATTTTCTGTTTTGTTGCAACGTCACGAATTCTGAAATTTTCAATTCAAATTTGCCACTGCACAGACGAAAGGTTGCCACCGCAAAAAGTAAAGTTAGATTTTTCTATTTTGTTGCAACGTTGCTAAAGTTGAAATTTTGCCACCGCAAACTACGTTGCTTGCGATTTGTTTTGAGTCTTGGCATCGTCGCTTTTCTAGATTTAAAGTTGGAAATTGCCTCTGCGAAAAGTCTCCTGAGAACTTAGAAAGTTAAAGTTTGCCACTGCACAATTTGCCACTGCMAATCGAAATATCATCTGCATCGTGGCAACGTCGGCTTTTTATAGATGTGAATTTAAAGTTTGCCACTGCACTTTTGTGGAAAATTTGCCCTCGGGAGTGGTTGTTGTCAGGATTTAATTGAAAGTTTCCAGAGTTTTGCCACAGAAAATTGCCACTGCACTTTTGACAGTTGCCACTGCAAAGAGTCTGGTTTGAGTATCCTGAGCGGCTTTGCAAATTGTTGATCTTAAAGCGCAAATTTCAAGTTTCTGAGTGATGGAGTGCGAGGGTTGCCACTGCAAAGTCCCAGGGTTGCCACCGCACTTGCATGTCTTTATCCGCCTGCCAACGCCGCAATTCGCAACCGATTGAAGTGAAATTTGGCACAGCGATAGCAAGAATCTTTGCCCATAGCCAAAAGTTGTTTTGCCACTGAAAGTTGCAAAGTTTGCCACTGCACTTTTAAAGGTTGTCACTGCACATTTGAAAATTTGCCCCTCTAAAGTGGTTGTTATCAGAATT
>NW_026017316.1:575190-577758 GCF_020466585.1 Dendroctonus ponderosae
AATTTTGTGTGCAAACCTGAAGTTTTCCACTTTGGAGCTGCATTGCAAATTCGGGTTTTTAAAGCGCAAGTTTGAATTTCCATAGTGATGGAGTTGTGGGGTTGCCACTGCAAGTGCCAGGGTTGCCACCGCACTTGCATATCTTTATCCGCCTGCCAACGCCGCAATTCTTAACCGATTCAAGTGAATTTTGGCACAGCGGTAGATAGCACCCCTGGCCCTATGGGGAGTATTTTTGGCAGGGATCGGAGCAGGGCTTCGCCCCCTGGGGGGCCCCAAAGCTTACCAACTGAGTGGACTAAAACACAGCGAGTTGAGCGGGATTAGGGTTTAGAGAACCCCAAAAATCGCGGAAGGGAAATTGAATTTAAATGGGGCTTCGCCCCCGTGCGGGGCCCCTGGAGGGTTAAGCGGTTTTTTTGCCTCAAACTTGCAGAGGAGAGGACTGTGAACGTGGAAGTGGGGAATTTGAGCAGTGGATGAGTTTGTGAACAGAAAATTGTCTTAAATCTTGAACGTCGTTGGTGGAAGTTTTTAATGAATAGCAGGTGGAGGGGGAGGACCAACGACGTTCTGACTAATAGACAAACTAATGTTGAAAACCTCCGGTTTTTGCGGGTTTTTCGTGTTTCTGCGTCAATATCGAGTGGGAAATTGATCGCCCACTAAAAATAGGCCTCCAGATGGCCGCGATCAATCTGGCAACCGCGCATGCAACAATCAAAAATAGCCTCCGTCCACGAGCCGCTGGTCTCGCAATCAAGTGGGTGCCGGAAAAACACTCGACCGCGCACTTGAGCCGTCCAGGGCCGGACTGAGTGAAATTTCGCTAATGCGAGCGACAGAGTGCGCAACAGATTCTGATCGGTTCTCTCTGTTCTGCTTGCAGGGCCGACTATTGGAAATCGCAGGATCGCAAATATTGCGACTTTTGCAAGTGCTGGATCGCCGACAACAAGCCGGTGAGTGTCTTCGGGGCTGCGCCCCGAATCGGGCGGCCTCCTCAAGGTCGCTGTCGCCCATTTTCTCCGGTTGCAGAGTCGCGACTTTCACGAGAACGGCAAACGGCACAAGGAGAATGTGAAGAAGCGGCTGAAGACCATCACCAAGGACAGCGCCAAGGCCTTCAAGGCCTCGGAAAAGGTGGGTGTTTTCTCGGCTGGATCGAACCCAGTTCTGATGCAGAGTGTTTAGGTGGATGCGGCCATCAAGGCGATGGAGGTGGCGGCGCTGGACGCCTACAGACGGGATGTGGAGCACAATGCGACGGTGGACTTGACGTCGATGGCCATCCGCAAGCAGATCGAGGATGAGAAGCTGGAAATTGTCAAAGTCTGGCACGAGGCGGTGACCAAAGACGGCAAAAGCTACTTCTGGAACACCAACACGAATGGTGAGTTGAACGGGGGCGCATTCGCCATTGTCCAGAATGTCCGTTGGCGTTGGGCGCGCACAGTTTCAAACTTTCATAACTTCCCAGCTAAGTCTGCTGGAGCTTCAGTAAGGGTCCCGCTGGCTCACACGCAAAATTTGAAGCGATTATCTCAAACGGTTGATTTTTGAGGAATTTTTAAGTGTGACTGTGCAAAAACGGCAGCAGTGAAAGCTGCAAACGTATTCAAGAACGCATAAGTTCCAACCGGCGACCGCTAGAAGTTGGAGGTTTCTTACGTTTATAGACCAGGCCCAAGGGGTGGACTGTGAAAAATTGTAGTCCGACACTGGCTGATTTTCCAGGAATTTTTAAAGGTGGTTGCCAAAAAGTGCAAGATGTGCATTTGAAGACTTCATAGGTTCGAAAATTCATAAGTTCCAAACTGAGCACGCCAGACACTTGAAATTTGGCTCCGGTGTAAAGGAGGCTTTAGTTATAGAGTGTGCAAAAATTCAGTGGGGTCCAGTTCCTGCTGAATTTTTGAAAAATTTTGAAACTTGATGTAAACAAATCCAGGCTTAACTGTGGTCACTCTCTTTGAAAAAAATCAGAAAATCAAAACTGTAATCTTGCGACTGACGGAATTTTGGGTGGTAGTAGAAGAGGCTCTGATAGAACACTGTTGAAAAACCCTCTTTGAACCCTCTTTGAAAAAAATCAGAAAACCAAAACTATAATCTTGCGACTGAAGGGATTTTGGGCGGTTGTCGAAGAGACTCTGATAGAACACTGTCGAAAATTTCAAGAAATTCCCGAGATTGGCTGATTTTCCAGGACTTTTTAAAGGTGATTGCCAAAAAGTGCAAGACGTGCATTTGAAGACTTCATAGGTTCGAAAATTCATGAGTTCCAAACTGAGCACGCCAGACACTTGAAATTTGGCCCCGGTGTAAAGGAGGCTTTAGTTATAGAGTGTGCAAAAATTCAGTGGATTCCAGTTCCTGCTGAATTTTTGGATAATTTTGAAACTTGATGTAAAGAAATCCAGGCTTCACTGTAGTCACTCTCTTTGAAAAAAATCAGAAAATCAAAACTATGATCTTGAGACTGAAGGAATTTTGGGCGGTTGTAGAAGAGACTCTGATAGAATACTGTCGAAAATTTTAAGAAATTCTCGACCCTGGCTGATTTCC
>NW_026017316.1:577808-580169 GCF_020466585.1 Dendroctonus ponderosae
TCCAGTTCCTGCGGAATTTTTGAAAAATTTTGAAACTTGATGTAAAAAAATCCAGGCTTCACTGTAGTCACTCTCTTTGAAAAAAATCAGAAAACCAAAACTATAACCTTGTGACTGCAGGAATTTTGGGTGGTTGTAGACGAGACTCTGGTAGAACACTGTTGAAAATTTCAGAAAATTCCTGGCACTGGGTAATTTTTTAGAAAATTCCAAGTGATGTTGCGGCCTTAAAGACGAATTGTTTAAAAAAATTGTTTTTTTTTGGGCTAGAAACCGCCTGGGAGGCTCCATCCGAAGGCTACCTGTCGCTGCTGCAGCAGAAGGCGCAGCAGAACCGCGCCACCGCCAAGCAGTTTCGCGAAGTTGAGAGCTACAACCGCAAGGAGGCGCTACTGAGGTGAGTCGCCCCCTCTCCACCGACTCAGTCTGACCGGTTTCTGTCTTATAGGGCGCAGCAGGAGCAGCAGGAGGCGGCCGAAGAGAGCGCAAGAGCGGCGCGTGAGGAGCTGAAGAAGCGGCGCGTGGCGGAGGAGCCGCCGCCCCCCGTTTACGGCCCCATTTTGGAGCCGGGCAAGAACGATCCGTATGGCAAGTGGCATACGGTGCAGCCTGCGTGAGTGGTTTCGACTGCGGTCTGATGCTCGGTTGGGGTTAAAGGGGCGGTGGTTTGCAGGGCGCCRGTGGTGGATTGGCAGCTGCCGCAGCAGCCCCACTTTGAGGGCCCCGTGGTGGAGGCGGAGCCCGAGCCGCAGGTCAAGGAATTCAGGGAGAAAACGCTCGACATGCTGGAGGAAGGCGTGGGGGAGAGTGGCGGGTTTAAGAGGCGCAAAATCCAGGGGGGGCCCAAGCGCAACATGCGCCAGCGGCTGGAGGACGACTAAGGTTTGGACCCGATTTGTTGGGGTTGGACAAAGTGGCGAATGCGCCCAACTGAGTTTTGGGGTTGTAACTGTGGGAAGGAAACAGAAGGCTGAATTAACACCTTGCAGTGTTTGACCAATTTTTTTCCTTGTAAATCTCAGAAAAGCGCCTCTGTGCCTCACTAATAGAGTCAAGTGCGCTCTATGCAGGGGCGTATGAAGTATTTTTCTAGCTCGATTGAAAAATTCGCCAAAAATCCCTAAAAAGCGCCACTGAATTGGAGTTTCCCACCCTACTAGAGTCATGTGCGCTCTATTCAGGGGCGTATCAAGTATTTTTCTAGCTCCATTGGTTTGCTCGGGAAATTTTGTTGAGTGACTGCAAAGCAGCGTCGCGCGAAGTCAAACGTGCGCTCACATGAATCGGAAAAATTCGCCAAAAATCCCCAACACGCTCCAAGGGGCTGCAGTTTGTGGCTCCAATAGAGTCAAATGCACTGTATGCAGAGGCGTATCAAGTATTTTTCTAGTTCGTTTGGTTTTCTCGCAAGAAAATCTTGTAACTAACTGCGCAAAAAATTTGGCGAAAAGTCAAAAGTGCGCTCGCCGTATTGAAAAATTCGCCAAAAATCCCCAAAACGCTCCAACGAACTGCAGTTTGTGGCACTAATAGAGTCGAGTGCGCTCTATCCAGGGGAGTATCAAGTATTTTTCTAGCTCGATTGGTTTTCTCGCAAGAAAATCTTGAAACTAAAAAACTTTTTGAGTTACTGCAAAAAAATGTCACGGAAAGTCAAAAGTGCGTTCGCCTGATTAAAAATTCGCTAAAAATCCCAGAAAAATGCGACTAAATCGGAGTTTTCCCCACTAATAGGGCGGAGTGCGCTCTATTAAGGGGCGTATCAGGTGTTTTTCTACTTCGGTTGGTTTTCTCGCAAGAAAATCTTGAATCTAACTTTGCGAAAAGTCAAAAGTGCGCTCGCCGTATTAAAAACTCGTCAAAATTTCCTGAAAAATGCCACTAAATCGGAGTTTTGCTCACTAATAGAGTCAAGTGCGCTCTATCCAGGGGCGTATCAAGTATTTTTCTAGTTCGTTTGGTTTTCTCGCAAAAAATCTTGAAACTAACTGCGCAAAAAATTTCGCGAAAGGTCAAAAGTGCGTTCGACGTATTAAAAATTCGCCATTAATCGCTGAAAAATGCCACTAAATCGGAGTTTTGCTCCCTAATAGAGTCAAGTGCGCTCTATCTAAAGGCAAATCAAGTATTTCTCTAGTTCGTTTGGTTTTCTCGCAAGAAAATCTTGTAACTAACTGCGCAAAAAATTTCGCGAAAAGTCAAAAGTGCGTCCGACGTATTAAAAATTCGCCAAAAATCGCTGAAAAATGCCACTAAATCGGAGTTTTGCTCACCAATAGAGTCAAGTGCGGTCTATCCAGGGGCGTATCAAGTATTTTTCTAGTTCGTTTGCGTTTCTTGCAAAAAAATCTTGTAACTAAC
>NW_026017316.1:581168-595243 GCF_020466585.1 Dendroctonus ponderosae
TTTTCGGTTTTTTTGCAATTTTCATAATTTTTTGTTAGTCCGCTACGCCTTTTTTGCGTTTGATTCTATAATTTTTTGCATTTTAGTTTTTTTTTACAATCTTTGCAATTTTTTTTGTGAGTGCGCCACGCCTTTTTTGTAGATATTTTCTACGGGTTTTTTCAACCAATTTTCCTTCGGGACTTTGAGTTTTTTTGGTCATTTTTTTTCTTCACTTGTTTGGAATTTTTCTTTCTTAGTTGTTTTACAATTTTTGCAATTTTTTTTTATGTCCGCCACGCTTTTTATGTAGATATTTTTTACGGTTTCCTCAACCAATTTTCCTTCGGAATTTTGAGTTTTTTAGGTCATTTTTTTCTTTTTCACTTGTTTCGCATTTTTTGCAAAAGTTTTCCACTAACATTCCTGAGAGATTTTGGTCTTTTTGTGCAATTTCTCTTTTTTAGTTGTTTCAGAATTTTTGCAATTTTTTTTGTGAGTCCGCCACGACTTTTTTGCCTTCGTTTCCAGTTTTTTTCAAATTTTGTTTTTGGTTTTTTCGCAATTTGCATAATTTTCTAGTAGTTCGCCACGCTTTTTTGCGCTTGATTGTATGTTTTTTACTGAACCACGCCCTTTTTAATGGAAATTTTTGCGGCTTTTTTCAACCAATATTCCTTAGAGATTTTGGTTTTTTTTGCAATTTTTCTTTGTTAGTTTCACAATATTTGCAAATTTTTGTGTTTTTTTGCATTTTTGCAAAAGTTGTTCGTTATTGGGCCACGCCCTTTTTACTGTTAGAAATTAAATATTTTTTTTGCAACTTTTCCTTTGTAGTTTTGCAATTTTTACAAAAGTTTTTCTTGATTGGCCCACGCCTTTTTGCGCTTGATTCTGTATTTTTTTACTGGTCCACGCCCTTTTTGCTGGAAATTTCTGCGGGTTTTTCCAACCAATTTTTCTTAGATATTTTAGTTTTTTGTGCAATTTTTCTTTTTTTGTTTTGCAATTTTTGCAAATATTTTTTGCGAGTGCGCCACGCCTTGTTTGCCTTTGATTCCGGTTTCTTTTGCATTCTCTCTTTTTTGGATCTCTAAATTTTTTTGTTAGTACGCCCCGTTTTTTTGCGCATAATTCTATGTTTTTTTGCATTTTTTACTTTTTTGCAACAGTTTTTCGTGATTGGGACAAGCCCTTTTTACTGTTAGAGATTTTAAATTTTTTTTGCAACTTTTCCATTGCAGTTGTTTTTCAATTTTTTCAAAAGTTTCTCGTGATTAGGCCACGCCTTTTTTGCTCTTGATTCTATATTTTTTACTGGGCCACGCCCTGTTTGCTTGGAGTTTCTGCGAGTTTTTTCTATCAATATTCTTTAGAGATTTTAGTTTTTTGTGCAATTTTTAWTTTTTCTRTTTGCAWTTTTTGMAAATGTTTTCTGTCCGTGCGCCACGCCTTTTTTGCGTTTTTTTGTTAGTGCGCCGCGTTTTTTTGCGCTWGATTCTATATTTTTTAGATTTTTTACWTTTTTGCAATTTTTGCAACAGTTTTYCGTGATTGGGCCACGCCCTTTTTACTGTTAGAGATTTTAATTTTTTTTTGCAACGTTTCTTTTGTAATTGTTTTGCAATTTTTTTCAAAAGTTTTTTGTTATTGGGCCCCGCCCTTTTTGCTTTAAAATTGGTAGCATGTTTTGTCAAAAAGCGGCTAATGATTGAAGGAATTTAATCCCAAGCCGGCAACACTGCATTCACTGGTGTCACCCTTCTTGACTTTTCCCCTGGTTGACACTTGCACACTGTCACCTCCGCACTTGACATCTGATTTGTGAATTTTCCAGCTCTGAATTGCCTGAAGGCGGTTGCAAAATGTCCGAAACCTTCTCAATTCACGCGAAAATCGTCCTTTTCGATCAATTTCCGTCAACGCTTTTGGTCAACGCCCCACTTGCCAGTCAAAGCCACCTCCCCCCACTCCCTAAGTGGTTGTCCGCTGCGCAAATGCTTTGCGCATAAAACTGTTGGTGGCTTCCAAACGAGACCAGCTGGATAGCAAGTGTGACACATCAAGTCAGGCTAGAATGGTCCGGCAAAGCCAAATTTCGCACAACCAATACTGGGTGGCCCAAAAAATTTTCAATTTTGCCCATTAAAGCCATTCCCAGTGGAGATATCGGGATGAAATTTTCTGGAGGCATTAAAGCGCGCCTTGGGCGCCCGATGCTAAAAAATCAGCGCTGCAGCTGATTTGCATAAGGAGATATTGGGTCTGGATCAGGTGACCTTGAAGTAAAACCACAGATCGTTGCTGGAAAGCGTATATTGAACGTTGCCAGACTGATCCGGCCTCAGTTAGCCATCGATTTTTTTACCCAGTCCAGGACTTTGGCAACGTCGCAAAACACCATAAAATTGGCAAGGTCGCATTTTCCAGCGTCGCTCAGCACCAGCGACATCACGCCGCGCAGGTAGAATTTCTGGTTTTTCAGCATCATAAAGCCGGCACCACTGTCGCCGATGCAAGTGCCGGTGCCGTCGCGCTTACCTTTAAATCAACCTGCCAATGACCGCTAAAGTTAGATTGGTAAGTCCCGACTTACCGGCGCAAAATGTTGAATCGGAAGTCAGTTGGTAGTAGGTAAAGTTGGAGTAAAGGCAACTAGTCGTGGACACCACCGGTATGTCCAGGGACTTGGCCACCGAAACGCTGTAGTGTCCAGACTTTTGGGCGGCTGGAAATAGGGAAAAATGTCAAAAAAGTCCAGTTTTCTGTCAGGAAAATCGCTTACCTTCGTCCGCCCCCCACCCGGCCACTGTCCCGGTTTTGGACACAATGGTGTCAACGTCACTGTCCCCCTCCCACAGGCAAATGGGCGCGATTGACCGCGAAAAGTCCACCGGACGATCCAGAGTTATCACCTGCAGATTAACGGTTTGGATCAGTAGTATTTTTTAGCTTTGATCAGTAGGGTGGTTTTTGCACTTTGATTGCATCACCCTGTATAGGAAGCGGGCGGGGAATTTTGGGCCGACCAGAAGAACCTTCTGGATGTCGTCTGCAAAAAAATTCAACTTTCCAGCTGCCCCCTGTTGCCAGATACGGGCTCTGGAACAAGTGACCGCCCCGATTTTAAGTTGGACCGTGACTTTCATCTGTTGCGTTTTAATTGGACATGAACCACAGCAGCAAACGTGCTGAATTTTTTTGGCCACCGAGGCACATGTTTTGGCTTGTCGGTGGAAAAAATTCAACCCCCCAGCTGCTCTGTGTTGGCAGCTAAAGGCTCTGGAACAGGTGACCGTCAGGACTTTTTATCGGAAATTTGACCGAAAAAGTTGCCGTTTAAAAACCCTTCACCCTGCAGAGCGGTTTGGCTTAATTTTTTTGATCGCCAAACGACAGGTTCGGTCAAGCACCTAAAAAAAAGTCAACCTCCCAGCTGTCCTCAATGAGAAGATACAGTGTCTGGAACAAGTGACCGCCGAAACTTTCAAAAGAAAACCCCTTCAATTGTAACGTTCTTTAATGCATCGCCCTGTAGAGCAATTGGGCTGACACTTCCAGGATATTCGGCGACAGCTTTTGACTTGTTGGCACAAAAAAATCAAGCTCCCACCTGGCTCCTATGGATACATAGAAGCTCTGGAGCCAGTGACCGCCAAGACTTTATAAAGCAAATTTGACGGGAACTTTAACTTTCGATATCACATTTCTCTGCCCAGCAATCCAGGTGAAATTTTGAGGCCGTCCAGGGGCATGTTTTGGCTTGCCGCTGCCAAAAAATCAACCGTCCAGCTGCTCGCGCTGGAAAGATACCGGGTCTGGAACAAGTGACCGCCAACACTTCAATAAAGGAACCGCACTAACTTTTTGACGTTAAATAAAACATCACGCTGTGGGCCAATCGGGTTGAAATTTTCAGGACATGGAGCCACATGTTTGGTCTTACCCGTGGAAAAAAAACTTTCCACTTTCTCCCTATGGAAAGATACAGGGTGTGGTAGAAGTGACAACCCAGACCTAACAAAGGAAATTTCAGAGCAACTTTAATATTTAATACCGCATCACCCTGTACACCAATGGGGCTGAAATTTTCTGGCCATCGAGAGGCATGTTTTGTCTTCGTCGTGCAAAAAACTGAAGATTCCCGCTGCTCCATATGATAATATCCAGGGTGTGGAGCAAGTGGCCGCCAACACTTTATGAAGGAAGTTTGACAGGACTATTAGCGTGCCATACCGTAAGACCCTGTGCAGCAATCGAACTGAAAATTGCCGGCAATCCAGAAGCAAGTTTGGTCTTCTGGCGGCAAAAAAATCCACCTTCCAGCTCGGCCTGGTGGAAAGTTACAGGGCCTGGAACAAGTGACCGCCAACACTTTATTGCACCAAATCTTGAACTTTCATTAAAAACTCATCCTGGAAAGCAATCCAGATAAAATTTTCAGTGCATGCCGAGACATGTTTTGTCCTGCACGTGCATGAAAATCAATCTTACAGTTGCTCTCGCTGGATAGATCCAGGGCTTGGAACGAGTGACCGCCAAATTAAAAGGGTTTCTAACATTTCATAACTCATCACCCTGTATGCTGATCGGGCGGAAATTTTCAGGCTACCAAGAAACATGTTTTGACGTGCTTGCGACCAAAAATCAACCTTCCTGCTGCTCTCTCGGAAAAGTTATCGAGTCTGGAACAAGAGAAAGCACAACTTAACGGCGAAAATTCGACAGACAGGTTGTTTAATGTTTTATAGCACAGCGTCCTGTGGACGCATCGGTCTCAAATTTTCACGATATCTAGAAAAATGTTTTTACTTGCTCATGACCAAAAAATCAGCCGTCCAGCTGCTCCCTCTGGGGAGATACGGAGCGTGGAAGACGCGACAACCAAGACTTGTCAAAGGAAATTTAACAGGATTTTTAACACTTTATACCGCATCACCCTGTGTAGCAACCGGGTTGAAATTTCCAGGAAACCAAGAAACATGCTCTGTCTTGCCGGCACAAAAAAATCAACCGTCCAGCTGTTCGCGCTTTAAAGATACGGGGTCTGGAACAAGTGACCGCCCACACTTCAACAAAGGAACCGCACTAACTCTTTGACGTTAAATAAAACATGACCCTGTGTACCAATCGAGTTGAAATTTTCAGGACATGGAGCCACATGTTTGGGCTTGTTGGTGCAGAAAAATCAACCTTCCAGCTGCTTCCCAACGGCAAGATCCAGGGTCTGGAACAGGTGACCGCCCAAGCTCCCACCTGCAAATCGCCTCAAATGCAACTTACCGAAATATCGCCATGACCGGAGTTGGCATCAAAGTCCGGATTGGTACTGATGGCGGCCGCTCCCCTAGTCACGGCGCCACTAGTCGCCCAATTCTTCAACTTGCTCTTACCGAAAACGAACAGAACATCTTCGGTGCTTACCAGCTGGATTTTGAAGAAGCTCACACAGCGCGCCGCTGCAAAGCAATCCAGATCCAGGATTGGTAAGCAAGGTCAAGGTCATTCGCCCACTTACCAGTGATGACGTGTTTCCTGGATACGAGATTTCCAGTGCATTTGTATTGGTAACCGTTGCCAGATGCCGCAAACATGGCCGCCAACCATGGAAACATTCCATCGGCCACTTCAGTGCCGCCCAGGATTAATGGAACGATGACGTTTCGTGACACGCCGCACTCCACGTTCTGATTGGCCGCCGCTTTGGAAACCGGTAATTCTGGAATTCTTTAATGGAGAAAATCGCATTTGAGTGGAAAACGCTCCGAAAATCGCCCTCTCTAACTCACAGTGTCGTTGGTTGTTTCCATTATTCCCACTGTTGCCAGCTTGTTGCTTAGGACTAGGGATCAGGGAAATTTAACTGTCACTCTTGACAGTTTAAGGTTAGGATGAGCAATCAAACAACAAACAATCATTGGTATGACATTGTATTTATATTGTCAGTTACACTGTTGCCAGCTTGAGCACATTTTCATTAACTAAGTTAGAGCACTGGGCGGGTTAGGGCGAATAAATAAATATCTCACTGTGGGCTTTCGCCCTTCTTCTTCTGTATTGTCCTCCTCTTCTTCTTCTTCTTTTGCCTGACACATCTGCTTACTCCTTCCTGCAGTGAGAAAAATCGGTTTTTTGAAACCAACAACTGAAATTGTTGCTGCCAGTCGAAATGTCATTTTCAACATAACCTTACCTTTTGCAAGACATTCCATTTTCCTAGTGCTCTAACCGCACTTTGACTTGAGCTTAGAAAAACCCGCGTTTTCGGTGATTTTTTGCAATTAACGGCAACGTTGCAACAGGTGGGAATATTGGAAAACTTACGCAAATCAAACTGGTCGCTTTCATTTGAAACGTTGGGACAATTCTAAGCATAAATTCCCATTAACCCCAAAAAAGCGCAATATGGCAACATTGCAAAATGGACAGAATGTTGAAAAATTACTCGTTTCAATCGATCGTCGGTTCAAAAGTCATTAGGAATGTTGAACGCAAAAATCCACATTTTAATTGCAGTTGGGCGTCCACATTACAAAGAAGTGGCAACACTGGAGGTGATGAAATTACGCCAACTGGAAGCAACCCCAAAAAATCGGGCAATTTGACCATTTGACTCAAAAAAGTTCCATTTTTCCAACTGAAAAATCCACATTACATTGGCGAAGATGCGGCGTGGCAACCACGCATTGTCCGAACTGGACTTGACAGTATGTATTTTGAAAAATCCTCAATTGTTCACAAAATCCACATCTTCAACGTAAATATAAATGGCAACGCTGTACCATTTAGTACTATTTTAGTATAATTGCGACTGCATCGGCAACGCTGGAAAGTGTGAAATAGGGTTAGAGCGTCGTTGTTTTGACTGTTTTCAGCAGCGGGATTATAAGGAAATCCGCGTTTTTGTCAAAAATTCCACATCGCATTGCGCAAAAAGTGGCAACCATGTAACGGTCACATTCGTTAGCGTTCGAATTCCATTTTTTTAATGAAAAACATGCAAATGCACTTGAAGAAACGACATTTCGAACGCAAAGATATTCATGAACAGAAAAGTAGTTCTAAGCGGCAACAATGTTGCAGATGAATCGGACGGACCATCAGTTGTAAATGAGTAGGATGATTAAAAAATCGGCCATTTTGACTCAGAACCTCGAAAAAATCCACTCTTTTAATGGGCGAATCCACATTACAATCTAGAAATCGCATCTGGCAACGTTGCCACATTGAGTCGTTGCGATTTATGGTTTAGTATAATTGAATTTGACGTAAAAATTCCGAAAATTAGAGGGTTTTTGCGCAGAAAATCCACATTAAAAGTGAAAATCTTTGAATGGCAACGTCGAATTGATTCGAAAAAGAATTTTCAGAAAGAATGAATCAGCATTAAATCAAACGAAATGGAAGTGGCAACACTGTAGCAGGTGTGGCAATGAATTTCACTGGAAAATTCCTCATTTAAATTCGTCGCAACGTCGCAAACGATAGTGCCAATGTTTAGCAAAAAAATGTTTAGTGGCTTAAATAGTATGGGCAGAGGAAATGGAAATTTTCGTCCGAAAAATCCACATTACCATAAAAATAACCGACGCGGCAACCCTGCAAAACGCCATAAAATCTTCATTAGCCTCCTGAAAACTCAAAAACGATTAAAAGCAAGAAGATTCGCATGCTTTGAAGAGAAAACTGAAAATTTTTAGTTTCCAAATCCACATTACCAGGGAAATCAATTCAGGAATCCACATTACATTGGAAAAAAAACAGAAGTGGCAACACTGGATCAGGTATGACAGTCAACTAATTTTGAACTGGAATATTGACGGGCAATTTTGCTGGAGCGCCCGCATTAAAATGCCTGATTACAACTGGCAACGTCGCTTGCTACAGTGAGAACTTTTAGTGCAATAAATCTCTTAGTGATTTTGATAGCAGGGGCGGAGGRAATTMGAWTTTTTACMCAAAAAATCCACATTAYCAAGAAAAAAAACTGAAGTTGCAACACTGGAAARCGMAATAAAACCGTAATTAAATTCCTGAAAATGCAAAACGCCTAAAAGATTCGCATATTTTTAAGAGGAAACTGAAAGTTTTTAGCTTCTAAATCCACATTACCGACAAAACCCATTTTCGCTTTGGAATTGATGAATCCACATTACATTTTGGAAAATGAGTGTGGCAACACTGTATCAAGAATGGAGTTTAAAAATGTTTACTGGAATTTTCACTGGCAATTTTGCTGGAGCGTCCACATTAAAATGTCAACACCGCATGGCGCAGTGAGAAATTTCGAAAAAAAATGTCTGAAAAAATCTCCTGGTGGTTTTAATAGCAGAGGAAGAGCAAATTGGAATTTTCACACAAAAAAATCCACATCAGATTTTTCAGCTTCCGCATCCACATTACCGGGAAGAGCGAGKGCAGCGGCAACGCTGTRACACTCGGCAGCAGCAAYGGCTGATTGAATCCGCTSAATTTCACTGATTGTGGACTGAAAATCCACATTTTTTCGACGGAAATCCACATCACATCCAGAAAAATCTTGTGCGGATCGATCAGAATTTGACTGAGAAAAGTTGGGAACAAACGTGATCAAAATTCTGCTTGGGATTTTGGAAATCTGGTGCGGAATTCGAAAGAATCCACATTACAATAGGTGAACTGGCAACGCTGCCTGTGCAGTGGGTAACTAGAAAAAATTTTCCCAAGGGTTTAATTGAAGGAATTAATTGCGGGCAAACCAACAGGATTTTCAAGGTTCAAAATCCACATTACCTCCGGGAAAAAGAGGCAGTGGCAACCCTGGAAATCGAAAAACACTCCATCAAGAGGACGCAATTGCGTGACTCCCGAAGGCTGATTTTCCTCGATTAGAGCCAAATGGGGGCAAAATCCACACGTGTGATGTGGACGCATCCACACTGAATCAGGTGGATTTTCGCGTTGATTTCGCTGGCAAAGGCCTACCTTTGATTTGGCTGGACGGCCTGCAAATTCGCCTCGACAGTGGGCGGCTGTGGATGCTCCACACCAGTGGCGGCGGGCGCGACACTGTTGCCAGTTGGCTGAAAGTAGTAGTTGTGTCCGGCCCATAGGCTGGTCACTCCAGGCGTGCCAGCGACCACTAGAACGAATCTAAATAAGGTTTTTTATCGATTTTTTTGCGTGTGTTGGGCGCCTGACGTTGTTCCGGCGGTCCAGTGCAGTACGTGCGCCCGTTATACTGGATCTGGGTGATTTTTGGCACCACATTCTGGAACGGAAACTCCAGATCGTAGTTCAAAATGCTGGTTCTGCGCTGGATGATGTCCGCCCCTGGTGTGACCATTTTCACCGTCAATTTCTGAAAATTCCCCGAAAATTACTCTATTCTGGCCTGCAACGTGGCAACGTTGCCGCCGGATCGTTAGTTCTAGAACGAGTCACAAACGTTGCTGGCGCCCAGCAACGTTTGCACTGACTTAGTTTGGAAATTAATTGCGCAAAATCGGGCAGCGCTACAGAGTCGGCTGGGGTGGCCCTGGATAGAGTGGGCTTTTGCCTATGCGCCGGCAGGTTTCGGACGGGGCACCATCTTCAGGGTGCTTTTGGCAAGCTAATCAACTTGCGTGAAAATGTACTTGCGCAAATTGCTGGCAGCCACCTTTCGACAATTAAGTGCGGCACTTTGGGGAGCGGCAGAATTTTTCCTGCCACGGCACTGGATAGAGCCCACGTCGACCTGCAAAACACCGAGTTTCGAACCCAGTGCCATCCTCAGGGCGGTTTTCACAAATTAAGGAAATTAGCAAAAATGCAAACTGCTGTTAACCAATTTTTGAAAATTATTTGCGGAAACTCGGGCAAAGGTAGAAACTCAAGTGGTACGCCACTGCATAGCACGCACCGTTATCTCCAAAAGGGCAGGTTTCGAATGCAGCCCCATCCTCAGGGTTTTTTTTGGGCAAATGGACGAAATTAGCGAACATTCACCAGAGTGGATTGCGCCTAATCGTCGTTAGGCAATTAATAGCAAAAAATTGAAAAGAGGCTCAACAACCATTTTTACGGCACTGAATAGAGCGCGCTTTTGGCTACAAATGTCGCTGTTTCGACGCCCGGGCCATCCTCAGGGTAGTTTTTCCAGCGGAATCAATTTGTTGAAAATCGACTTCAGCAAACTGCTGCCAACATTTTTTTGCAAATTAATTCCGGAAAATCCGTAAACGCTGCAACCCTGGACGTTTCGGCCCTGAATAGAGCGCAAAATTCACTATAAACTGGAGCGTTTCGGAATCGGCACCATCCTCAGGCAGATTTTGGGGGGCATTTCAACTGGACCCATGGACAGTGTTTGGAGCAGAAGCAGGCAACAGGTTGGTGGTTTGCGTGACCTGAAGATGGCCGAGGTCCGAAACGTTTGCACTCGAGCTGTCAGTTTTGCTCGAGTTTGTGATGATATTTTTTGCAAGGTCGAAATTTTCCTCTGGTTTTGCCAGTCAAGGAAGTGTGGATTTTTCAAAAGTTGTCAAACGGGTGCGGTTGGAAAAGTCGATAAAATCAGTAGCGCGCTTATTAGGCGTTTTACCGAAAAAGTGAGTAGCGCGTTTTTTGTCGACTTTGACTTTTTCTATGCAGTGGCGTGCTTTGGAATTCTCCATCGTTTATCGTTGTGGAGATATTGAGGACTTTGTGATAATTACATTTAAACGGAATTTTATCGAAAATTCTATGTGCCAGGGCTTTGAAAAATTTTTCGAAGATTCCCTGGGAAAGGCCGAATGCTTTATCAAGAGCGCGTTTTTTCGATTTAAAGCGTTGTTTGGACGATAAAAACAAAAATCGCGACAATCGCGCAAGAATCCCAGAGACTTAGTCACTCAAGGAATTTTCACTGGCTAACAAAAATTGTTTAAACAATTCCCCCACAAGAGGGAGTTGGACGAGGCACAGCCCCATCATATAAAATCCAAATTTATTTTTTTTAAAATCGCTATTCATTTCTAGAGGGAATAAACTGGGAAACCTTTAAGGGCGTGGTCGAAGAAAACCGTCCAAAAACTACCCCGCCACTGGCTTGAGCCGAAAAAAAAYCCGGAAAACTTGCATGGGGACTGCTGAAAATCAGTTTTTCTACTGTCAAGTTGACATTTCAACTGCCAAAAAAATGTCCAAAATTTGCAATTTTTTCTCGGTGAAATCGAAAAATCGCCTGTTACTCGCGAACTGTTCATGTGAGGAGAAAAGTGAGTTCCACCTTTTTTATGTCTGTTGAGCTCCGCCATCCAGTGGTGTTTGTGGAAATTGTCCACCGGTTATGGTTGTGGAGATATTGAAGATTTTGCCGTGCAATTACTTTTAACGGCATTTTCTCGCAATCGCCTTACRCCAGAGTTTCAGAAAAACTATCACTAGATGCCCTGGGGAGGGCCGAATGTTTTACCAACAGCGCATTTTTTCGATTTAAAGCGTCGTTTGGACGAGAAAAAATAAAGCGCGACAATCGCGCAAGAATCCCAGGGAGTTAGGCACTCAAGGAATTTTCACGGGCGAAAAAAAATAGTTTTAACAATTCCCCTACAAGAGGGAGTTGGAAGGGGCACAGCCCCATCCTGTAAGAGCCCATTTGATTTTTTTAAAAATCGCTTTTTATTTCTAGAGGGAATAAACTGGGAAACCTTTAAGGGCGCGGCCGAAGAAAACCGCCCAAAAACGACCCCGCCACTGGCTTGAGCCGAAAAAAAACACCGAAAAACTTGCATGGCGACTGCTGAAAATCAGTTTTTCTACTGTCAAGTTGACATTTCAACTGCCAAAAAAATGTCAAAAATTTGCAATTTTTTCTCGGTGAAATCGAAAAATCGCCTGTTACTCCCGTACTGTTCATGTGAGGGGAAAAGTGAGTTCCACCTTTTTTATGTCTGTCGAGCTCCGCCATCCAGTGGTGTTTGTGGAAATTGTCCACCGGTTATGGTTGTGGAGATATTGAAGATTTTGCCGTGCAATTACTTTTAACGGCATTTTCTCGCAATCGCCTCATGCCAGAGTTTCAGAAAAACTATCACTAGATTCCCTGGGGAGGGTCGAATGTTTTACCAAGAGCGCGTTTTTTCGATTTAAAGCGTCGTTTGGACGAGAAAAAATAAAGCGCGACAATCGCGCAAGAATCCCAGGGACTTAGGCACTCAAATAATTTTCACGGGCAAACAAAAAATGTTTCAACAATTCCCCCACAAGGGGGAGTTGGATGGGGCTGTGCCCCATCATATAAAACCCCTACTAATTTTTAAAAAAATCGCTATTCGTTTCCAGAGGTAATAAACTGGGAAACCTTTAAGGGCGCGGTCGAAGAAAACCGCTCAAAAACCACGCCCGCCACTGACTTGAGCCGAAACAACCCCGAAAAACTTGCAGGGTGGCAGCTCCGAATCAGTTTTGCCGCTGTCAAGTTGACATTTCAACTGTCAAAAATTGCGATTTTTCTTCGATGAACTCCAAAAATCGTCTGTAACTGGCATATTGCTCAGTTTAGGGGAAAAGCGAGTTGCATCTTTTTTATGCCCTTCGAACTCCTCTATTGAGTGGAGTTCGCACAAATTGCCCATGATCAATGGTTGGGGAGATATAGAGGATTTTGTGGTACAATGACGTAAGTAAAGTCTTAGAGAGTGTACGAACCACCTAAATGGAATTATCTCCAAAACCCTTCGTACCGGGGCCCTGAGAAAAATACCCCTGTATTCCTCTGGACAGTCCCGATGTTTTATCAAGGGCGACGTTTTTCGATTTGGGGCCGCATTTCGGCGAGAAAAAATAATCGCGCCAAAATCCCCGAGACTCAGTCACTCAACGAATTTTCGCGGGCGAAAAAAAATTATTTCCACATTTCACTCGTGATGACAAGTTGGATGGGGCCGTGCCCCATCCCCCAAAGCCCCCCAGGATTTTTTAAAAACTCCCCCCAGTCTCCACCGGCCAAAAGCACCAAAACCCCTAAGGGCGTGGTCGCAGAAAACCGCCCGAAAACCCCCCCCGCCACTGGCCAGGCCGGGGAAAACCTCAAAACGCCGAACCTGGCGGCCCCCCCGACAGTTGGGGCCGAACAAACCGGGCGTTTGAGGCAAAAAACATTAATGGAAAAAATGGAGGAAACACTCACCACGCGTCTGTTGTCCGTGTGGTAGCCTTTCATGGAGGCGTTCACGCCCAAATGGAGCGCGGTGGTGTCATCGTAGGGGAGCGTGATGCGCCCGAAAACCTCTCCATTGGGGCGCGTGGAGTAATGGAAAGCGTCCGGACAGGGCGAGGCTGGCACATCTTGAGCGGCCACCAGCCCACAAACCGCAAAAACAATCAGCGAATTGATTGGAAACATGATTTGATCGATTGTAGTTGAATCGAGCGTATGAAGGCTATTTATACAAGAGCTGGTTTTACCGACGATTCTTAATTGCGCCAGTGGCGGCGCTAATTATTCTCCATTGTTTGCGTGGGAATGTGCGAGAGGAGCCGCAGAAAAATCCATCATTGTTCGGTTTCCATTGCAGTGCGCGGGGGCGACAGCATCGACTCAAGTTGAGGAATCCGGGGCACGCCACTGGCCAACGTTTCCAGCCGGCCATCCTCAGGCCGTTCCACGCCAGGGGCCCTGCAGTGGCAAAATTCCCCAAAATCTCCATCCTGCCGGGTTGCCGACGCCAATCCAGGGCGGCGTTGGAAAGGGCCCAATTGGCTCTCCAGACGGACCCAGTTTCGGGTGCAGGCCATCATCAGTTTGGCAGGTAGGAATTTTTAAAGCCCGCGCAGTTTCAAGCGGGTTTTTCGCGCTGAATTTTCCCAACGTTTTTGCGGCAAACCTGCAACCAATCCAAACCTGCAAATCATGGTTTTAGCAAAAGCGATACTGCTGCTATTGACGAGGAACGTTTCGAATTCAGGCCATCATCGGGGTTTTTTCTGCGAATTTTTAAAGCCTGATGAGCTTCAATAGAGGGTTTTGGCATTCATTTTTCTCCATTTAATTGCTACTAAAATTCGGGAAAATTTCCGCTTCCGAGTTGGGGTGTTGGCAAGAGGAACTCGTCCTCAACTGTTCCAAAAAGTTTCGAATTCAGGCTATC
>NW_026017316.1:596242-604917 GCF_020466585.1 Dendroctonus ponderosae
TGACGTGGAAAGTTTCGAATCCAGGCCATCATCAGAGTTTTTACTGCGAATTTTCAAAACCTGATCAGCTTCAATAGGGGTTTTTGCCATTGAACGTTCTCCATTTAATTGCTACTAAAATTTGGGCAAATTTCCGCTTCCGAGTTGTGGTTTTGACAGGAGAAGTTCGTCTTCTAATATCTGGAAAAGTTTCGAATTCAGACCATCATCAGGTTTTTATTTTGGGAATTTTACATCTTATCCAAGTATTTCCTGAGGGTTTGGCAACCACGCACTTGTCAAATAGTTTGTCAAAACCGTCAGTAATCATCTTCTCTTTGTAGGGGGAAATTTTCGAGCTGCGGCCATCACCAGGCTTTCCCCAGTCAATTTTTCAGTGAGCACTATTTTTTGGCAAATTTTTGGAAAATGCCCTGAAAATAATTAATTGCAGCTAAACAAAACAAAGTCCATGCTTCCCGATGGTGGCAATGGAAAGAGCATAGTTGCCGCTTGGGGTGGAGAAAGTTTCGAATTTGAGCCATCATCTCGATTTGTTCCAGGAATTTCCAAAGTTAGCTGCTTTTCTGCGCCAGTTTGGCAACAACACGTTTGACACTGATTTGCCACAAATTCACTACATTGGCCCGATCATCCCAGTCGGCGTTGGACGGGGCAACTGGTTCCTTTACAGAGCCTGCAGGTTTCGGCTTGAAACCATCATCAGGCTTTTTGCAACGATTTTTTTAGTCGGAAGACACTTTTCGGTCATCTTTTGACGACTAATTGTCGCAAAACCAAACATCTGAGGAACTTACCAGTTGCAACAGTGTAAAGAGCATAGCCATCTTTATGGATGCTGAAAGTTTCGAATTCATGTCATCATCAGGCTTTGTGCTAGCGATCCTTGAAGCAACGCCACATTTTTCGGTTATTTGGTGCAAAACCGGCACAGTTTCAGCCTTGCAGCTTCCAGAAGTACAAACAGTTAAAGACTATGGTTTCGTAACGTTTCGAATTCCCGATCATCATCAGGAAATTTCCGCTATTCTAGCAATTGGGCTGGATTTTTCATTGTCAATTGTTGGTTTCATTTGGTGCAAAATTAATCAATTACTCGAAAATGGCACATTCTGAAAATTTTCTTCTAGGTTAGTTTGAGAGACGCTATTCCATTCTATCCTTGGAGAAATTTCGGTTTTTCTCCAGTTCAGAGATGATTTTTGGCGATTTTTTGAACATCCCAAGTCCAAGTTACGTGGTTTATTATAACACGGTGAACGACTTGATTTAAAAAAATTAATTCTCCCAAATCACTGGGCCTAGAAGGCCGCTTCTAGACTTGTTGGCAAGAGAAGATATCATTCTATGGTACTCTGGAAATTTGGAATTGATTTTCGAAAAATGGGATTTTTGACGATTTTTTAAAAATCTCCCGGACTTTTGCGCTGGTGCTTTTAACAATCCTGTCACCCGATCTTAAACAATTAATTTCTCCAACACCAGCCAGCGTAGAAGGATGCTTCTAGGCTGTTTTTAAAGAGAACACTCCATTCTATGCCATGCTGGAAAAGTCCCAAAAAATCCGTGAAAATCCGGTGTTTGACGAAATTTTCAAAACGAAGCGCACAAGAGCCGCAAAACATCCCGCGCAGGCAAAAAAAAATAATTTCACCTAAACTAACCGATTTACAGAGTTGCTTCTGTGCGTCTTCGAAAAAGTAGACTCCATTCCATGCTATTCTAGACGACCGGAAGTTATTTGGGAAAAACCCGAATTTTGCGTAATTTTTCAAAATCAAGCGCGGTTGACTGTGAAAACTCAGCTGCCCGGTTTAAAAAAATAATTTCTTTACAGGCAGCCGACCAAGAAAGTTCCTTTTACTCTCGTTAGAAAGAGAAGACTTCACTATATTTTATTCGGGAAATCCCGAAGTGATTTAGAAAAAACTCGATTTTTGACAAATTTTTGAAATCTGGCACGAAAATTGCGAGTTCAAGCCCCACTAACCGGCCAACATGTTTTAAAAAATTACTGACTCTAAAAGTAGCTGAAGCAGAAAGCATCTTCTGACCTGGTTAAAAAGGGGCGATTCCATGCTATATTATTCTGGAAATTTCAAAGTGAATGGGCAAAAATCCGATTTTTGACGAATTTTTCAAAATTCTGTGCATGAGAAGCACGTTCAGGCCTCCCAATTCTGCCGCCCGGCTTAAGAAAAATTATTTCTCCCAAACCGGCCCACCCACAAGGTTGCTTCTACATTCACTCGATAGAGAAGACCCCATTCTAGACCATGCTGGATATTCTGGCGCGATTTTGAAAAAATTGGATTTTTGGTGATTTTTCAGAAATTTTGCGAAATTGCTCCACGTTTTAGCCTCCCAATCCTGTCGCCCGGTTAAAAAAAAATGATTTTTTCTAAACTGCGCTACCCAAACGGCTGCTTCTGTATGCGATAGCAAGCGGAAACTCCATTCTATATATGCTGGAAATTTGAAAAAAATATTTAAAAAACCTGAATTTTGACGAATTTTTCCAATCGGGCCCAAAAGTTGCGCGTTTTAGCTTCCACATAAGCCTTCACCTCCCAAAAAAGCGGCTCCACATCTCTGGCTCTATGTTCCCAGGAAAGAGAAGATGTCATTCTATGGTATTCTGGAAACTTCGTAGCAATTTTCAAAAAACCTGAATTTTGACAAATTTTTCAAAATTTGGCGCAAAACTTGCTCGATTGGGCCTCGCAATCCTGTCCGCCCGAATTAAAAAAATTATTTCTCCGAATCCAGCCAACCTAGAAAGTTGCTTCTGCAGTCGTTGGAAAGAGAAAGTTCCATTCTACGCTTCGAGGGAAATCTCGAAAGAATTTTGAAAAAATCCGATTTTTTACAGATTTTTCCAAAACGAGCGTAGAAGTTGGGGAGTTTTAATGGCACAAACCGGGCACTCGGCTTAAAAAATAATTTCTCCAAACCTCGCCGGCTTAAGAGACTGGCTCTAATCTAATTATAAAGGGGTGATTCCATTCTATAATATTCTGAAAAGTTCAAAGCAAACTTAGTAAATACTGAATTTTGACAAATTTTTCAAAATTTGGCGCGTTTTGGCCCCACAATCCGACCGCTCGGTTAAAAAAAAAAATTTAGCTCAAACTACCTGAGCCAGAAAGTTGGTTCTAGACTTGTTCGAAAGCGAAGATTTCGTTCTATTCGAGCCTCCAAATCTCGGCGTAATTTTCAAAAAATCCGAATTTTCACGAATTTTTCAAAACCTGTCGCAAACGTTGCCCGATTGAGCCTGACAATCCTGCCTGCCCGACATAAAAAATTAATTGGTCCTAAACGAGACGAGACAGAATGCTATCGCTACACGTATTTGAGAGAGAAGATTGCATTCTATGGTCTGCTATAAATTGCAAAGTATTTTTGAAAAAATCAGAATTTTGACGAATTTTTCAAAATTTGGCGCGTTTTAGCCTTTCAATCATGCCGCCCGGCTAAAAAAATGTATTGAGCTCAAACTAGTCGATCCAGAAAGTTGGATCTAGACTTGCTCGAAGGTGAAGATTTCATTCTATTTGAGCCTCTAAATCTCGTCGTCATTTTGAAAAAATCCGAATTTTAACGAATTTTTCCAAACCCGTCGCAAACGTTGCCCGATTGAGCCTGACAATCCTGCCTGCCCGACTTAAAAAAATAATTTTTCCTAAACTAGACGAGCCAGATTGCTACCGCTACACCCATTTGAGAGAGAAGATTGCATTCTATGGTCTGCTGTAAGTCGCAAAGTATTTTAGAAAAAATCCGAATTTTGACGAATTTTTCAAAATTTGGCGCGTTTTAGCCTCCCAATCCTGCCGCCCGGCTTAAAAAAAATTGTTGAGCTCAAACTAGCCGATCCAGAAAGTTGGTTCTAGACTTCTTCGAAGGTGGAGATTTCGTTCTATTCGGGCGTCCAAATGCCGGCGTAATTTTCAAAAAATCCGAATTTTCACGAATTTTTCAAAACCTGTCTCAAACGTTGCCCGATTGAGCCTGACACTCATGCCTGTTCGACTTAAAAAAAATAAGTTCTCCCAAACTAGAAGACCTAGAAGGCTGCCGCTAGGCTCATTGAAAAGACAAGATCCTATTCTATGCTAGTCGGGACAAGCCGGCGCAATTTTGAGAAAACTCAATTTTTGACGAATTTTTCAAAATCTGACGCAAAAGTGGCGCAATTGAACGTCGCAATACTGCCGCCCCACCTTAAAAAAATTATTTCTCCCAAACTGGCAGAGCCAGAAGACTGATTCCACACCCATTGGAAAGAGAAGGTTCTGTTCAATATTAGCCTGAAACTGGCGAGGCAATTTTCAAAAAACCCAAATTTTTACGAATTTTTCAAATTCTCGCGCAAAGCTGGCCTATTCATCCTGACACTCGACTATAAAAAAATAATTTCTCTCAAACCAGCCGCTCTAGAAGGCCGCCGCAGGGCTCATTGGAAAGAGGAAGTCCCATTCTATGCCATTCTCGACATGCCGGCGCAATTTAGATAAACCCGAATTTTTGCCGAATTTTTAAAAATTTTCACGCCGATGAGTCACGCACCCAATTCAACCAACCCATTACGCAAATGAGCCACACTAATTGATTCAATCAATTAATTTATTGCAATTTGAAAATAAACGTTTTCTCGTCCATCTGGCCGACATTCGCCTGTTTAACCCGAATCCACGATGATTTATTGTGAATCGGGCGGGCGCTTTTTGATGTTTCGCTTGTTCCCTGCATGATGATGTTTGCGCTAAAAATAGCCGAAACATTTCAGCTGTTTATGCGTGGACTCAATTGGTTTTTGCCGGCTAGTTTTGATTTTTTTGCCGCAAATCGACTGCGCTGTTAATTTGCTTTCGTTTTAATTGGCGAATTAAGGGAAAAACGCGCTTTTGCGGCCGTCCGACAACACCGCATGTGTCACTCGAGTTGAGGACTTGCATGAGCCATTAGGCGGACTTTTGATGGTTCAACACCTGCCTCGAATCGACAATTTGATTCGCATTTATTTATTTTATGTATTTAATCATTATTTATTGATTAATTTTCAGGTGCCCCGTGGTGCCGATCTGTCTGCTGGACCTCGCCACTGCCTACTAATCGCTCGCATTTCCATAATTTAACCGTCGCTTTTATCTTTTTCTTCCTCATCGGTTCTTCCGTGTTTCGGGCGTGAGTCACCCCGAAAACAAATTATTCAAATCGCCTTTTCAATGCCGCCCAGTGCAACAGAGCGAGAGGGCGACACCGCCAGCCGGCCCAACGCGTGTGGCGGAGCGAGATGGCCATACCGTCACGCGGGCCAACCCGGTGTGGTTAAGCAAACGCCTTTTAGGGCCCCGGAATGACACTCGACAGCATGACGGCTGTCGGCCGTCAATTAGGCCCGTGCATATGTCATGTCAATTAGTAGTAATTTTCAAATTAGGAAAACAATTTTCGTGATAATCTTCTTCGAAGAGGTCGTTTAGTGCACCTGATCGGCATGTCGCGCCCCTCGAGCCCCTTAAAGGCGTCGCACTTGCGGTAGTCCCGGATTTCGCCCCCCTTTTGAAGCGTCAGCGCGATGGAGCCCCCCGAGCTGGACAACAACAATGGCAACAACACGGTGCTGGTGTTTAGGGCTGCGACCAGAGCCACCCTGTCCAATCTGCTCAACCCCATGAAGCTGCTGCCCAACGACAAAGGGGTGCCCAGGTGAGTGCTAACCTCGAAACGGGCGCAGCCCCAGGGGGCCCTGGTAGGGCCCCACTGTGTGCCCCCTTGGGCCAGGAGGCAGGGGTGAAATTTTTTGGCTGTCCTGTGCTAAACAACGGCGCCAGGGGCGTTCGTTTGGGCCAGTTGGGAACGCAGCTTTTACCTCTTAGGGCCCCTGCAAGGGGCGTTTGGCTCAGTTGCCCAGCAACTGAGCTGTTCAGTGCCTCACTTTGGGGCTCCTGGGAGCCCCCGTACAGCCCCATTGGCTCCAGGGGGGGTTTTTTGTGCAAAGGGTGGCCGACAGTGTGGAGTTGCGGAACGCAGCCTTTTTACCCTCTGGGGATCTGCAGTTTGGTGGGCCCAAAACCGAACATTTCCAGTATTTACCGGCTGCAGCAGTAGAAAGGCGCTGGTTGCTTCGATGGGTGAGGAAAGTTTCGCATTGGGGGCATCATCAGGATTTCCCAATGAATTTATCCGCCAGACGGTTATTTTTGCCAGGCATTTTTCAACAATGATTTGTCCATAAACCAAGCGACTGAGAGTCTGATCGATTGCAGCAATTGAACGAGCATGGTTGCCTCAATGGACAGTGAACGTTTCGAATCGGGGCCCTCATCAGGCTTTTGCCCACAGAAGTTTCAAGGTCGGGATCAAGTAGCGAATCAAAGGCACATTTTTGATCGGACGCAATTCGCATTTTGCGCATTGGGAGGCTCGAGCTTTTTCAACATCCACACGAAATTTCACTGCTCTAACTTGTTCCAGAGGCGCGTTGTGGGGCCTGGAACAAGTGACCGCTCGATCGCGAAGCCCTGGAAACTTTGCAACTTCTATCCAGCAGCAGGAGTAGCTAGAGAGTGGAAATTTTCCAGAAAGGTTTGAAAATCTTCATTTTTCATGTGCTGAAAATTTGGGTCAAATCGTGTGGGTCGTTCACGTGTTCCAGGCGTTGTAACTTCTATCCAGAAGTAGTTGCAAGCTTGAAAATTTGCAGAAAGGTTGGAAACACTTCGCCCTTGAACCGCTCTAAATAAATATAAATGGATCTCTGATCAAATTTTCATTGGTGAGTCACTTGTTCCAGACCTCAAAACTCCTATCCAGGAGCAGATTTTGCGGTGAAAATTTTGGTAAATGGTCCAAAAGCTTCAAGCTTGATGTGCTGAAAATTTAAATAAAATCACGTTGGTCGTTCGCTTGTTCCAGGCGTTGTAACTTCTATCCAGAATTGGTTGGAAGTTGGAAATTTCGAAAAATGTGGACAAATTTCAAGTTTAAAATGTGCATTTAGCGTTTAATACGACAGATAAACAAAACTTCATTGGTTGGTCACTTGTTCCAGATTTTCTAACTTCTATCCAGATGAAATGAGACATTTAAAATTCTATGTAAAAGTTCAAAAAGTCTTGTGCTTCACGGACTGAAAATTTGGATAAAATCGCTATAGTAGTTTGCTTGTTCTAGGCGTTGTAAGATCTATCCAGAGGTAGTTAGAAGCCAAACTTCAGTTTGAATGCGCGTTAAATGTGACATGTGATATACACAAAACTTCATTGGTTGGTTACTTGTTCCAGACCTTGTCACTTCCATCCAAATGTAATTAAACAGTTGAAATTTTCTGTAAATGTTTAACAAGCCTCGTTCTTGATGTGGTAAAAATTTGGAAAAAATTCCGTTGGTATTTGGCTTGTTCCAGACCTTGCAACTTCCATCCAGATGTAAATAGACGGTTGAAATTTTCGAGACATGTTCAAAAAGCTTCATTCTTGATGTGCTAAAAATTTGGATAAAATCTCATGGGCCGTTCACTAGTTTCAGACGTTGTAACTTCTATCCAGAAGTTGTTGAAAGCTTAAAATTTCGCAAAAACGTTGCTGACTGGATCTAGACCGTCTAACTTCCATGCAGATGTTATTAGACAATTGAAATTTTCAATAAATAGTCAAAAAGTTTCTTTCGGGATTTGGTAAAAATTTAGCCAAAATCCCATTGGTCGTTCACTTGTTCCAGGCGTTGTAACTTCTATCCAGAATTAGTTGGAAGTTTGAAGTTTTGAAAAAATGTGGACAAACTTCAAGTTTAAAGTTGCGCTAAATGTGATCTGCAATATACACAAAACGTCATTGGTTGGTTACTTGTTCCAGGCCGCGTAACTTCCATCCAGAAGCAGTTAGACAGTTGAAACTTTCCACAAATGTTCCAGGAGCTTCATTCTTAATATTCTGAAGATGTTTCCTTATTTTCGTTGGGTCTGTGGCTTGTTCCTGACTATGTAACTTCTATCCAGAATCCGAAGACAGTTCTAGACCTCGTAACTCTCATCCAGATGTATTTAGAGAGTTAAAATTTGCCATAGATGTGCAAAAAGCTTCTTTCTTGATATGCTGAAAACTTGCATAAAATCCCGTTGGTCATTCGCTTGTTCCAGGCGTTGTAACTTCTATCCAGAAATGGTTGGGAGCTTGAAAGTTCGCGAAAATGTTGGCAAAATCTCAAGCTTAATGCGTGCTAAATGTGATCTGCAAAATACACAAAATGTCATTGGTTGACTGCTTGTTCCAGACCGCGTAACTTCCATCCAGATGCAGTTAGAGAGTTGAAACTTTTCACAAATGTTTAAGAAGCTTCATTCTTGATGTTCTGAATGTTTTTCCTTATTTGAATTGGGCTGTGGCTAGTTCTTGACTATGTAACTTCTATCCAGAAGCCGAAGACACTTCTAGACCTCGTAACTATCATCCAGATGTATGTAGAGAGTTGAAATTTGCCGTAAATGTTCAAAAAGCTTCTTTCTTGATATGCTGAAAACTTGCATGAAATCCCGTTGGTAGTTCGCTTGTTCCAGGCGTTGTAACTTCTATCCAGAAATGGTTGGAAGCTTGAAAGTTCGCAAAAATGTTGGCAAAATCTCAAGTTTAAAGCGCGCTAAATGTGATCTGCAATATACACAAAACTTC
>NW_026017316.1:605916-608729 GCF_020466585.1 Dendroctonus ponderosae
GTTGGTTACTTGTTCCAGACCGCGTAACTTCCATCCAGAAGCAGTTAGAGAGTTGAAACTTGCCACAAATGTTTAAGAAGCTTTATTCTTGATATTCTGAAGATGTTTCCTTATTTTAATTGAGTCTGTGGCTTGTTCCTGACGATGTAACTTCTATCCAGAAGCCCAAGACAGTTCTAGACCTCGTAACTTTCATCCAGATGTATTTAGAGAGTTGAAATTTGCCATAGATGTGCAAAAAGCTTCTTTCTTGATATGCTGAAAACTTGCATGAAATCCCGTTGGTCGTTCGCTTGTTCCAGGCGTTGTAACTTCTATCCAGAAATGGTTGGAAGCTTGAAAGTTCGCAAAAATGTTGGCAAAATCTCAAGTTTAAAGCGCGCTAAATGTGATCTGCAATATACACAAAACTTCGTTGGTTGGTAACTTGTTCCAGACTGCGTAACTTCCGTCCAGAAGCAGTTAGAGATTTGAAACTTTCCATAAATGTTTAGCAAGCTGCATTCTTGCCGTTCTGAAAATTTTCCTGATTTTAATTGGGTCTGGGGCTTGTTCCTGACGTTGTAACTTCTATCCAGAAGTCGAAGAAAGTTCGCGATGTCGCATAAATGTTGCCAATGCTTCAGCCTCAATGTGACCGAAATTTTAACGACGCCCTACCTAAACGTTCATTGGTCGGTCCCTTGTTCCAGACCTCATAACTCCCGTCCAGAAACAGTTGGCGACTTGAAATTTGGCATCGATGTTCAGAAAGCTTTCAGCTCAACGTGCGCTGAAAGACCACAGCCACCAAGACATAACCACAATAAAAAAATCGCTGGAAGCTCCAATTTCACGATTCCGTCGATTTGCAGAGACTGGCATGGTGTGGCGGAAAAAGCCGGACTATCTGGGGAACTCATCCGCAGCCTGGCCAACGATCCAGACCCGACCGGTAAAGTGCTGAAAATGTGGAGCGACACCTGGAAAAGCGAAGCCACCATCAGCAAGCTGATTGGCTATCTGGAGGATCTGGATCGCCTCGATGTGGTGGACGATGTTCTTCCATTGATCGGTAGGTGAACTGTTGATGATGCGCTGATGTGGCGCAGCGTGTTAATCCAGATGTTTCCAGCTGACGATTTGAGGTTCTTCCAAGAGAATCTGGCCAATGGGAAGACAGTGGCCGCCTTCGATCTGGACCTGGACAAGCACATTCTGACCAGGGATGACGTATTTCGGATGCAGGAGGGTCTCGAGCCGCAACTTTATGACGCTTTTGTGCTGTTCGACGACGACGACATCGCGTTTGCCACCGAAATTATCGACAACATGGAGAAAAACCACGACATGAAGTTCTGCATAAAAGAGCGCGATCTGGTGGCGGGCGGCTCGGAGCATGACGCCGTCATCAAGCTGATCGCGGAAAGGTGATCCAGAATATCCAGAAAATCCCCGACCCCAGTGACCCGAAAATCCGGATTTTCCAGGTGCGCCCGACTGATCGTCGTCATTTCGCCGGCCTTCCTGGAAAGCAACGCCAACAAGTTCTTCTACAGCGTTGCCCAATCGATTTCAATCGGTGAGTTTCTCGGGAAATTTGGCGAATATCCAGAGAGATTTGCGGGGGGTTTGCAGAGCAGCGGCAGCGCAAGATCATCCCGTGCATCTACAAGGACTGCGGCAAGTTGCCGCCCGAACTCGACTGCTACTTCAAGTTGGACTTTCGTCGATCGGGCGCCTTGTGGAACTTCTGGGAAAAGTTGCGCGATTCGATCGTTGTGCCGGAAAAGGGGCGCAGAAAGTTGCTGAGTTTGCCCGAAAACAGGTGAGTTTTGGGGGATGTTTCCAGAAATCTGGACCGGGTCCTTTTGGTCTTGGTGCCCCAGTGGGGGCTGGCGCGTTGCCATATTGGGTGCGAAATCTGAAGTCGCCAGCTGTTTCTGGATGGGAGTTGGGCGGCCTGGAACAGGCCAGGTCTTTCAGCCAGATTTCCAATGGGTTCAAGGATGAACGGAAGCTTTTTGAGGGTTTTGCAGATTTGGATTGAAAAGTTGCTTGAATAATTACAAAGTCCTAATAATTGCTGCAGGAGAGGAGAAGAGTTTTTTCGGCTGCTTGGTTGCTTTGGTCGTTCCGTCAATGTTGAGCTGGAAGCTCTGGCAACATGGATGCCAAAGTTCAAGTCGCCAGCTGCTTCTGGGTCGGAGTTATGAGGTCTGGAACAAGTGGCCGACCAATGGAAGGTTACTTAAGTGGCATTTAAATTCAGTGCATTTTGAGGTGGAAGTGTTGGCAACATTTTTGAGCAATTTTAAGCTTCTAACTGCTTCTGGATAGAAGTTACAACTCCTGGAACAAGTGAATGGCCGATGGGATTTTAGCCAAATTTTCAGCAGATTACGAAAGAAACGTTTTGACTATTTATGGAAAATTTCAAATGTCTAATTACATCTGGATGGAAGTTATGCTATGTTATGAAGATGTGTTTGCGAAATTTTGAGATTTCAACCACTTCTGGATAGAAGTTACAACGTCTGAAACAAGTGAACGGCCAACAGGATCTTAACCAAATTTTCAGCACATCAAGGACGAATCTTTTTGAACATTTATGTGAATATTCAACTGTCTTATTGCATCTGGATGGAAGTTACAGGGTCTGGAACACGTACCCAGCCAAAGAAGTTTTGTTTATGTCTCTTGTGACATTTAGCGTGCTTTCAAATTTGAGTTTTGCGGACGTTTTTGCGAATTTTCAAGCTTCCAACCACTTCTGGATAGAAGTTACAAGGCCTATAACAAGTGAACGGCCAATGGGATTTTATCCAAATTTT
>NW_026017316.1:609728-614396 GCF_020466585.1 Dendroctonus ponderosae
GGATTTTGGTCAAATTTTCAGCACATCAAGAAAGAATCTTTTTAAACATTTATGGGAAATTTCAACTCTCTAACCACGTCTGGATGAAAGTTACAAAGTCTGGAACAAGTAACCAACCAAAGAAGTTCTGTGGATGTCGTTTGTGACATTTAGCGCGCTTTTAAATTTAAGTTTTGCGAACGTTTTTGGGAATTTTCAAGCTTCCAATCACTTCTGGATAGAAGTTACAATGCCTATAACAAGTGAACGGCCAATGGGATTTTATCCAGATTTTCAGCACATGAATAATGATGCTTTTTCAACACATATAAAAAATTTCAACTGTTTGATTACATCTGGATGGAAGTTACAACGTCTGAAACTAGTGAACGACTAATGGGATTTTGGTCAAATTTTCAGCACATCAAGAAAGAATCTTTTTAAACATTTATGGGAAATTTCAACTCTCTAACCACGTCTGGATGAAAGTTACAAAGTCTGGAACAAGTAACCAATCCATGAACTTTTGTGCACCTGGCATGTCGCATTTAGCGCGCTTTACAATTGAAGTTTTGCCAACATTTTTGCGAAATTTCAAGCTTCCAATCACTTCTGGATAGAAGTTACAAGGTCTATAACAAGTGAACGGCCAATAGAATTTTATCCAAATTTTCAGCACATGAATAACAAATCTTTTTAAACATTTATGGAAAATTTCAACTGTCTTGTTTCATCTGGATGGAAGTTACGAGGTCTGGAACAAGTAGCAAATCAATTAACTTTTACCAGCTTCCAACCACTTCTGGATAAAAGTTACAAGGGCTATAACAAGTGAACGGCCAATGGGATTTTATTCAAATTTTCAGCACATGAATATTGAGGCTTTTTGAACATTTATAGAAAATGTCAACTGTTTAATTACATCTGGATAGAAGTTACAAGGCCTGGAACAAGTGAACGGCCAGTGGGATTTTAGCCAAATTTTCAGCACATCAAGAACAAATCTTTTTGAACATCCCTACAAAAAATTTACTCTCTAACCGGGTCTGGATGAAAGTTACAAAGTCTGGAACAAGTCAACTTAACCTCAAAACTTTTTACGTTTTTTGCAGCTTAATCGCAACGGCTGACATCAGCGCCCAGTCGTCGCTAAAGTCGATTTCCAGGTAGGAAGCCACGAAACTCATCCAGATTAATCGGAGGAATTTTAAATTGTTTTTCCAATCCCCATCCAGATCGGCGTCGAATTCCGATCAATCGCTCGCATCCACCGGCTTGAAATCGGTCAGTTTTGGCAGCGCCAGCTTGAATAATCTGCCCGAAGCTCCAGCATCTGCTCCAGACTCGGCCAGTATTAACGGACTTCTGGATCATTCATCCAGGAAAAACTCGCTGCTTCAGCGCATTAAAAGGTAGGTCTGGAATTGGGCGTGGCAATTAATTTTTTTTTCATGGAAAAGTCTGTTTATTTCAGCTCGTTGACGCCAAAGTCGCGCGCCAATCCGGTGACCAGGCCGGAAGAATTGGCGCTCAAGAGTGGACCGGATGAAATCGGTCCGGCGGACGCGAACAATGCGAAACCGTTGAAGAAGAAGAAGAAAAAGATCAGTTTCCGGCTGCAGAAGAAGAAGAAGGCCGTCCTGGCGGACACCGGATAGATTTGGATCTGGATCTGGATGCGTTTCGATGTGTGGATCGGTTTTAGCCCGTTTGCTTTCCAGAATTTAGCACAATTCTAGGGGAATTCAACGAGCCGATCTGTTTTATGTATTGAATTCTATGTTTAAGTAAAGTTTTAATTGTTTTTGGAAATATACCAGGCGTCATTTTAATTTTGTGAGAAAAAAATTTAATTTTGACAATTGACATTTCGGATTGACAGTGGGAAAAGTGATCTGGCGCCGCCCCCTGGGGAGTTTTTGGGGGTTTTCTTGCGTCCTGGCCAGTGGCGTGCGGCGATTTTGAGCGTTTTTCGTTGACCACGCCTTTAAGGACTTCGGTGTTTTGTCCTCCTGGAGATAAGGAGGGATTTTCAAAAATTCTTCTGTGGCTTTATAGGATGGGGCAGAGTGCCGCCAGACTCCCCCTTCAGGGGGAATTCTTGAAATATTTTTTTTTGCCCGTGAAAATTAATTGAGTGGAGGAAACTAAGGTTTATTTTGTTTGTCCAAATGATGCCCTAAACCGAAAAAAGTCGCTCTCGGCAAAACATTCGGGCCTTCAAAAGCGATAAAGTGGAGTTCTTTTCGAAAGCATAAGGAGTTTTGGAACCAAAGCCACACAATTTCGCAAAATATCTCCGCAACGATAAACGATGGACCAATTCGGAGCACGCCACTGGTTAGAGGAGGTTGACAGGCATAAAAAAGATGCAGTTGAATTTTCCTTTAGAGTGAACAGAACGCGGGTTCTAGACGTTTTTTGAATTTTCTGAGAAAAAAATTGCAAATTTTGACAATTGACAGGTCGGCTTGACAGTGGAAAAAGTGATCTGGCGCCGCCCCCTGGGGAGTTTTTGGGGGTTTCCTTGCGTCCTGGCCAGTGGCGTGCGGCGTTTTTGAGCGTTTTCCGTGGACCACGCCCTTAAGGGCTTCGGTGTTTTGTCCTCCTGGAGATCAGGAGGGATTTTCAAAAATTCCACTGAGGCTTTATAGGACGGGGCAGAGCGCCGCCAAACTCCGCCTAAAGGGCGAATTCTTGAAATATTTTTTTTTGCCCGTGAAAATTAATTAAGTGGAGGAAACTAAGGTTTATTTTTTTTGTCCAAATGACGCCCTAAACCGAAAAAAGTCGCTCTCGGCGAAACATTCAGGCATTTAAAAGCGATAAAGTGGAGTTCTTTTCGAAACCATAAGGAGTTTTGGAACAAAATCCACACAATTTCGCAAAATATCACARCAACGACAAACGACGGACCAATTCGGAGMACGCCACTGGTTAGAGGARCTTGACAGGCGTAAAAAAGATGCAGTTAAATTTTYCTCTAGAGCGAAAAGAACGCGAGTTCTAGACGATTTTTAAATTTGGTGAGAAAAAATTTACAAATTTTGACAATTGAAAGGTCGACGTGACAGTGGTAAAAGCGATCTGGGGCCGCCCCCTGGTGAGTTTTTGGGGGTTTTCTTGCGTCCTGGCCAGTGGCGTGCAGCGTTTTTTAGCGTTTTCCGTTGACCACGCCCTTAAGGGCTTCGGTGTTTTGTCCTCCTGGAGATCAGGAGGGATTTTCAAAAATTCCACTGAGGCTTTATAGGACGGGGCAGAGCGCCGCCAAACTCCCCCAAAAGGGCGAATTCTTAAAATATTTTTTTTTTGCCCGTGAAAATTTATTGAGTGTCCTGCGATTGTTGCGTGTGATTTTTTGCTATGCCAAAACCAGCCTCAGGATGGTGCTGCGCTCCAAACTTGGCACTTTGTAGTAGACAGTGCGCTCTATCCAGAGCCGTACAGTAATTTTTTAAATCCTTTGTCAATTTTATGCAATTAATTTTCGAAAGGTGGTTTGCCGCAGGTTACACAAGCTCAGTTTTAGTGGATTTATTTGTTTGCTGATGCCGCCCTGAGGATGGTGATGACTTCGAAACGAGGGGGTTTATAGAGGAAAGTTGGCTCTATCCAGGGCCGTTCCAGGCCAGTTTGTGCCTCTGCCCAGTTTAAATCTATTGAGCGAAAATTCATTGAGTGTCTTTTTGTGGCTGAGTCCCATCGAAGGAAGTCGTCACTGATTTAAAAATAAATGTTCCCCAGCTCTATGGGTGAAAAACCGGTAAACCCTTCAGGGCGTGGTAGTTGGAAACCCCCAAAAATCAGGCTTGCGACTCTGCCTGACAAAAAATAGCTGGTTGGCTACCCCAAGTCACTTTTATCCTGTCAGTTCAGCATGTCAAGTGTCAAAAAATGTCAAATTTTGATTTTTTTTGTCGTCAAGTCCCAAAAATCGCCCTGTTTTGAACATTGATTGAACCACATTTCCACTGTCAAGGCGACATTTCAACTGTCATAAAAATGTCAAGATTTGCAAGTTTTTCTGCCAAAGTGCCCAAAAATCGTCAATAACTTGCGCTCTGTTCACTTTAAAGAAAAAATGACTTTCACCTTTTTTATGTCTTTTGTGTCCCTCTTTCCAGTGGCGTGCTCGGATTTGTCGCATCTTATCTAGTTATGCAGATATTTGAGTTTTTCTCTTGGCCAGCGGCTAGGTTTGAGCAGCGTTGCCAATTTGGCCAGTTCGGCTTTGAAACCCCAAAAAAGCCAATGGCTCGATCACTATGAGCTGTTTAGCGTTCAGTTAGAGAGCATCAGAGGTTTATTCGGGAGTTGATTCGGAGGATGTTTTGGCATAGCAAAAAATCAAACGCAACAATCGCAGGACAATCAATGAATTTTCACGGGCAAAAAAAAAATATTTCAAGAATTCGCCCTTTAGGGGGAGTTTGGCGGCGCTCTGCCCCGTCCTATAAAGCCGCAGTGGAATTTTTGAAAATTCCTCCTGATCTCCAGGAGGACAAAACACCGAAGCCCTTAAGGGCGTGGTCAACGAAAAACGCTAAAAAACGCTGCACGCTACTGGCCAGGACGCAAGAAAACCCCCAAAAATTCACCAGGGGGCGGCCCCAGATCGCTTTTACCACTGTCACGTCGACCTTTCAATTGTCAAAATTTGTAAATTTTTTCTCACCAAATTTAAAAATC
>NW_026017316.1:615395-622130 GCF_020466585.1 Dendroctonus ponderosae
GGCCACACCGCCGGTCCATCTCGATTAGAGAGTGTGTTGACACCGGTTTTTTAACACTTTCAAGTGAAAATTGCGCCAAAAAATTGTTTTTAACCTTAAAGGGTTCCAATTTCAGCAATTGTTTTCAGTTTTTTTAATTATTACCTGTCTGCAGGAGAAACTAAAAAAAAGTTAAATGTTTCTTACAACTGCGCTATAGCGCATGGCGCAAAAGCGACACACCGCGCCAAAAATTGCAAACTTCCACAATTAATCTAGAAGGAACCACTGCGTCGATTGAAACCAAAGGAGCACCCCAGGCAACTGGTTCCTTAGAAATGCGCTTTTAAATAACATGGCGCAATAACGCAACACCGCCGCAAAATACTGCTAAGTTTTTCAATTAATTATGAAGGAACCACTGGGGCCAGTCGAACCAAATTCGCACCACACGTAAACTGAAGTCTCCTCTATCCCGTGCTGACAGCCGTATTTAGGTGCCGCAAATGGTTCCCCAACAATGGGCTCCAGAAGGGCACGGCGCAAACACGAAACACTGCGCCGAAAAATTGCAAATTTCTTTAATTAATTATGCAGGAACCACTTGGTCGAATTAAACCAAATTTGCAGCACAAGTAAACTCGGGGCTCCTCTATCGAGCGCTGAGGCCCATAATCGGGTGCCTTAAAGGGTTCCTGAGAAATGCGCTCCAGAACCCAAACACTGCGTCAAAAAATTTCAAACTTCCACAATTAATTATGCAGGAACCCCTAGCTCGAATTGAACCCAAATGCATAGTACAAGTAAACCGAGGATTCCTCCATCGACTGATAAAAGCGGCATTCCGGTACCACAACTGGTTCCTTAGAAATACGCTCCAGAAGGGCATGGCGCAAAAACGAAACACCGCAGGAAAAATTGCAAGTTTCCCCAATTAATTGTGAAGGAACCAGCGGCTCGAATGGAACCAAATTCACGCTGCAAGTAAACTGAAGATTCCTCTATCGACCGCTGAAGCCTTTATTCAGGTACCTTAAATGGTTCCTTAGAAATGCACTCCAGAAGATCATGGCGCAAAAACGAATACGCTCTCGAAAGTACGCAATTTGTATAGAAAATCCAAAAAAAAAAATCGAAAAAGCCAATCGATAGAGTAGCCAGAAAGGCGTAAAAAAGTAAAATTGACTTTTCCCCTAAAATGATCAATGCGCGAGTTACAGACGATTTTGGGATTTCATCGCAGAAAAATTGCAAATTTTTGACATTTTTTTGGCAGTTGAAATGTCGACTTGGCAACGCAACAAACCATTGGAGGGTTGCAATTGACCTTGCAAAGTTTTTGGGTTTTTTTTGGTTTCGGCCAGTGGCATTTGGGCGGTTTTCTTCGACCACGCCCTTAAGGGCTCCCAGTTTTTTCCCCATAGAAACAAACAGCGAATTTTCAAAAAATCAAGTGAGGTTTTCCAGGATGGGGCACAGCCCCATCCAACTCCCCCTCTAGGGGGATTTGCTGAAAACATTTTTGTTTGCCGGTGAAAATTAATTGAGTGACCCAGTCTCTGGGCTCCTTGCGCGATTGTCGCGTTTTATTTTTTTTCGCCCAAACCAGGCCCAAAATCGACAAACGTCGCTCTTCATAAAACATTCGGCCGTTCACAGGGAGTCTAGGGAACATTTTTGCAACGTCCTGGCGCAAGGAGTTTTCGCGACAATTCCGTCTAAAGTAATTGCGCCGCAAAATCGTCAATGTCTCCACAACCATGAACGACTCATCATTTCTACCAGCACCACTAGAAAGAGGAGCTCGAAAGGCATAAAAAAGGTGCAACTCACTTTCTGTCTAAAATGAACAATACGCGAGTTGGAGGCGATTTTTGGCGTTTACCGAAAAGAAATAGCAATTTTTGACATTTGAAATGTCAACTTGACAGCGGACAAACTGCGGTGGAGCGGCCACTCTGCAAGGTTTTCCTGTTTTTTTAGGCTCAAGCCAGTGGGGACGTGGTTTTTGGCCTACTTTGCTCGACCACGCCCTTAACGGCTTCCCAGATTTTTCCTTATACCACTGAATAGCGAATTTTTAAAAAATCAAGTGAGGTTTCCCGGGATGGGGCACAGCCCCATCCGGCTCCCCCCCTAGGGGGAATTGCAGAAAACATTTTTGTTTGCCGGTGAAAATTAATTGAGTGACCCAGTCTCTGGGCTCCTTGCGCGATTGTCGCGTTTTATTTTTTTTCGCCCAAACCAGGCCCAAAATCGACAAACGTCGCTCTTCATAAAACATTCGGCCGTTCACAGGGAGTCTAGGGAACATTTTTGCAACGTCCTGGCGCAAGTAGTTTTCGCGACAATTCCGTCTAAATTAATTGCGCCGCAAAATCGTCAATGTCTCCACAACCATGAACGACGCATCACTTCTACCAGCACCACTAGAAAGAGGAGCTCGAAAGGCATAAAAAAGATGCAACTCACTTTCTGTCTAAAATGAACAATACGCGAGTTGCAGGTGATTTTTGGCCTTTACCGAAAAGAAATAGCAATTTTTGACATTTGAAATGTCAACTTGACAGCGGACAAACTGCGGTGGAGCGGCCACTCTGCAAGGTTTTCCGGTTTTTTCAGGCTCAAGCCAGTGGGGACGTGGTTTTTGGCCTACTTTGCTCGACCACGCCCTTAACGGCTTCCCAGATTTTCCCTTATACCACTGAATAGCGAATTTTCAAAAAATCAAGTGAGGTTTGCCTGGATGGGGCACAGCCCCATCCGGCTCCCCCCCTAGGGGGAATTGTTGAAAACATTTTTGTTTGCACGTGAAAATTCGTCGAGCCCTTAAAACTCGGGGGTTTTTCGGTAAAACGCCTATGAAGCGCTCCACTGATTCTTAAAAAACTTCCATTGGACAATTTTTCCAAAACTGACATTTCACACATTAAGTGCAAGAAGAAAGTTAGGTTATACTTTGGGTTTCGGCCTTTCGGCTCATTCTTGACCATACTGGTCGTGCCAGACAGAAGGTTTTTTGGGCCACCCTGTACCCAATCAGGAAATCGCGGGCAGGGATGGAAGGAAAAGTTAAGCGGCGCTCGAACCGCTCGCGCTCTACGCCCCGAATAAATAGGGAAGCAGGTCAGACCGACGAGTTTCTAGGGTTAGAAGTGCGATTTTCATTTTCCTGTTGACGTTTTTCCGGGGATTTTCTGCGAAAAATTCAGTGGCCTGCTTCCGCAACACCGCTCGAGTGTCAAATCTGTCGACACCCTGCGTTGTTTCACTGCAGTGTCAAACACCCGTGAAGCTCCAAGTTGTGCGCCAAAAATTTGCGCAAGCCCCCGCTTTTGACGTCACAAACTGACAGATGTTCGTTGATCGGTGGCATGGCAACGCCTCCGGTCAACAGTTGACCTGTCAACTGTCGCACTGTGCCGCGCATTCAACCGGCGCGTGACGTACGTCAATCACTACAGGCAAAAGTGTCAGAATCGCCCGTCATTTGTCAGTTCCGGGTGACAGAACGGTGGCACTGCACCGGAAACTGGGGGGTTTTGGGGGCGCGGCCCCTCCAAGCGTGGAAACTCGCGGAAAATGCATTCCGGCCGGGCCGTACTGCGCATGTGGGCCGTCGGTTCAACGCACTCGCGTTTTTCCGGGATAGGTCAGGTCCAGTCGCGATGCGGCGGCCGGGAGCGAACGAGCTCAGAACCGCCCGCCGCTTCTGAGCCATTGAGCCGACAGCATGGGCGTGTTGCAGGTGCGTTTCTGATCCTCCCATCCTCTGATCCGCCACCCCCTATTCCCATTTTTCGCGTCGTGTAGCCATCAGCGGTTTCCCAACCTCAAACATTCAGTGTGTCCACCCTCAAAGTTCTGCTTACAACCTCAAAACATTGAGGGCATTAATCGGGTCATTGGTGCGCCCTACTTTCGCCACCCCCCACCACTCCCACTCCCCCGTTTGGGCGGCATAGTAAAGTGCGTAAGGTGTGAAAGGGGGGCTGCGTGGAGTGGGTGGGGGGGGGTTCGGTCGAGTTAACCTCACTTTTTGTTTCAGGACGCGCGCGGCAAGCGGCCCTTTAAATTATGGGACGGGCAGCGGAGCGTGCGCAAAGGGCTGGTGGTGGGGAGTCTGGAGGAGTTGGTGGCGCGCGGCCGTGACAAGTTGGGCGTCACGGCACAAGAGCCGGTAAGTAGAGCACTGTTTTATGGATAGAGTCAGGGAAGTTTTTCGCACAGTCAATGGCCTGTTTGCGCCGTAAGAGGGCCGTCGACTCCCCGCGGTGGGGTTGGGCGCTTTTCAACTTTGGGAAAATGCTGCAAGCCTTTCGGCCAATGAGAATCGCTTGAAATTTGGCACGTTGTCAGAGAAAAGCTCTGGCAACGAGGACGGAAAGTTTCAAGTTGGCACCTGCAGGAAGTTGGGAGTTGTGGCCTGGTAACGATAAGCGTGCCCAGTTGGACCTTTCCGAAGAATCACTTTTGGAAAATTCTAGAAAATCTCATTTCAACCAGAATTGACTGAAACTTCTCAAACTCCTCAGCTGGAGTTTCCGCAATGCAGCTGCAAAATTTCAAGCTTGTAGCGCCAGCAAGTTGGGAGTTGTGGCCTGTTAACGACAAACGTGCCCAGTTGGACCTTTCCGAAGAATCACTTTTGAAAAATTCTAGAAAATCTCATTTCAACCGGAATTGACTGAAACTTTTCAAACTCCTCAGCTGGAGTTTCCGCAATGCAGCTGCAAAATTTCAAGCTTGTAGCGTCAGCAAGTTGGGAGTTGTGGCCTGTTAACGACAAGCGTGCCCAGTTGGACCTTTCCGAAGAATCACTTTTGGAAAATTCTAGAAAATCTCATTTCAACCCGAATTGACTGAAACTTCTCAAACTCCTCAGCTGGAGTTTCCGCAATGCCGCTACAAAATTCGAAGCATGTAGCTGCAGGAAGTTGGGAGTTGTGGCCTGTTAACGACAAGCGCGCCCAGTTGGACCAATCGAAACTTTCACGTTTTGAAAATTCTAGAAAATCCAATTTGATCTCAAACTGAGTAAAACTCGTCAGACGCCTTCAATGGGGCTTCCTCTATGCAGATGCCAAATTTCAAGTTGGTATCAGCAGGAAGTTGGGAGTTGTCGCCTCTAAACGACAAGCGCGCCCAGTTGGACCATTCGAAACTTTCACGTTTGGAAAATTCTAGAAAATCGAATTTCGACTGAAATTGACTAAAGCTCGTCAGACACCTTAACTGGAACTTCTGCTATAAAGATGCGAAATTTCAACTTTCTATCTGCAGGAAGTTGGGAGTTGCTGACCCGCATAGACAGACGTGCTCATTTGGATTATTGCAAAGTTTCAACTTTGACAAATTCTAGAAACTCTCTGAAAGTCCCAAACAGATTAAAACTCCCGACGCTTCCAAAAGCAACGGGTTCTGCGCAATGTCGTTAAATCTCAAGTTTCTTTCTGCAGGAAGTTGCAAGTTGGGAACTGTTCTAGACCGACAGGCCTACTCGCTACATACAAAAGTTTCAGGTTTAGAAAATTCTAGAAAGTGTCTTTGTGATGCTGCTACCTTGAAACTTCGCAGATGTTTAAAGCCAAATTTCCTCCGTGAAGTTGCAAAAAGAGAAGTTTTAATCTCCAGAACGTCGGGAGTTGCAGCTGCTCATAGAGAGACGTGCTCAATTGGATCAATGCAAAGTTTCAACTTTGAAAAATTCTATAAACATTCTGGAAGTCTTCAAACGGATAAACACTCCCGACGCTTTCAAAAGCAACGTCTTCTGCCCAATGTTGCCAAATCTCAAGTTTCTATATGAAGGATGTTGGGAGTTGGGGACTGTTCTAGACCAACATGCCTACTTGCTACATACCAAAGTTTCAGGTCTATAAAATTCTAGAAAGTGTCTTTGTGACGCTACTGTCTTGAAACTCCCCAAATGTTGAAGGTCAAATTTCCTCAGTGAAGTCGCAAAATTTCAAGTTTGAATCTCCCGAACGTCGGGAGTTGCAGCTTCTCATAGACAGACGTGCTCATTTGGATCAATGCAAAGCTTCAACTTGGAAAAATTCTAGAAACTCTCTGAAAGATTTCAAACGGATTAAAACTCCCGATGTTTTCAAAGGCAACGTTTTCTGCGCAATATCGCCAAATCTCAAGTTTCTATCTGCAAGAAGTTGGGAGTTGGGGACTGTTCTAGATCGACAGGCATACTCGCTACATACCAAATTTTCAGGTTTAGAAAATTCTAGAACGTGTCTTTGTGATGCTGCTACCTTGAAACTTCGCAGATTTTTAAAGCCAAATTTCCTCCGTGAAGTTGCAAAAAGAGAAGTTTTAATCTCCCGAACGTCGGGAGTTGCAGCTGCTCATAGAGAGACGTGCTCAATTGGATCAATGCAAAGTTTCAACTTTGAAAAATTCTATAAACATTCTGGAAGTCCTCAAACGGATAAACACTCCCGACGCTTTCAAAAGCAACGTCTTCTGCGCAATGTTGCCAAATCTCAAGTTTCTATATGAAGGATGTTGGGAGTTGGGGACTGTTCTAGACCAACATGCCTACTTGCTACATACCAAAGTTTCAAGTTTATAAAATTCTAGAAAGTGTCTTTGCGACGCTACTGTCATGAAACTCCCCAAATGTTGAAGGTCAAATTTCCTCAGTGAAGTCGCAAAATTTCAAGTTTGAATCTCCCGAACGTCGGGAGTTGCAGCTTCTCATAGACAGACGTGCTCATTTGGATCAATGCAAAGCTTCAACTT
>NW_026017316.1:623129-624281 GCF_020466585.1 Dendroctonus ponderosae
CGCGATTTCGGAAAACCGAAAGTTGATTTGCAGAACAAAAGATTCCAAACATTTCAGTTTTTTAATCGTTGAAATCGGTTGGCGAATGTAAAAGTTGGGCAGGAAACTGTGTCAGATTTATGCGGTTTTTATCCATAGCTCTTTCATTATTGGGCAGATTTCAAAAAATCAAAAAGCTTTTAAAAGTGCACCAGTTACAAACTAAACTAACTGTTTTGAACATTTTTCTAATCTTGAAGTTTTTGCAAAAAACTCAGTTTGAAAACCGCAACTCTATGGCTCATAACTCTTTTCCCATTGGTCAGATTTCGCAAAATCTGGAGTTGACTTAAAGAGCACAAAATTCCGCAAATTTCAGTTTTTTTGTCGTTGAAATTCGATGGCGCATTTAGAAGTTGGGCAAAAAACTATACAGAGTCTTCCGTGTCAGCATTTGATGTTTTCAGGGATAACTCTTCTACTGTAGGTCCGATTTGAGAAAACTAAAAACCATTCAAAAGGCCACAAAATCCTCTACAATTGTGCTTCTTCTACAATTCCACTTCCAAGACCTTTTGCGCGGAGATTGGCMTAAAAACCAAGAAGWGATGTGGAAAATTACACAAAAAAGATTTCCGCAAATGCGAAAAAGTTTCCCGAAATTCCCAAATGAAAATTTTTCAAACYTTCCGCACYTGCAAAATCTCTCGGTCWATTGACCCAAAACCGCGACATCCGCGAAAATSCGATAGAAARTAAGAGGCRGCAACGCCGCCCTCCCCCTCCCCACTTATCCGCGCCGAGAAACAACGAAAGATCTGAAAATAGGCAACCACTACGCGTTTTCCAGACGTTGAAGGTGACGGCCGAGGCGGAGGCCGCCTCTCCGAGCACGAATCCTCCGAATCCGAGACGGAAAACACCGTAATGGAGGACGAGGCCGTCACCTCCGAAAAGTTCCTGCTGCTCATCGATCAGCTGAGCGTCGATCAGAAGCGCCATCTGAGCATCAAGGACATCGGCATCATCCTGGAGCGGCTCAGCTCGAAAATCCTCGACGTCGAACGTTTGGACCGCGAGAGCGAGAGCGACGACTGCTACAACTGGACTATCAAGGTAGGCGTGCGAGCCACGCCCCCACCCCCAAAGGGCGTGGCTTCCCTAGCTCCGCCC
>NW_026017316.1:625280-636449 GCF_020466585.1 Dendroctonus ponderosae
CCAAATAAAAAAAAACTGAGTTTGAAAACCGCAACTCTATGGCTCATAACTCTTTTTCCATTGGTCCGATTTCGGAAAACCAAAATGTGAACTGAAGATCACAAAACCTCGAATATTTCAGCTTTTTTACAGTTGAAATCGGTTGGCCAATCTAGAAGTTGGGCATAAAACTGTACAGAATATTCTGTGTGAGATTGATGCTGCTTTGAACCCAGAAGTCCTTTACTATTGGGCCGATTTCAAAAAATGAAAAGCGATCTAAAATGCCATAAAATGCTCTAACTGCACGATTTTGAAATTTTGAAATCTAAACATTTTTGCAAAAAAAACTGAGTTTGAAAACCGCAGCTCTATGGCTCATAACTCTTTTTCCATTGGTCCGATTTCGGAAAACCAAAATGTGATCTGAAGAACACAAAACCTCGTATATTTCAGCATTTTTACAGTTGAAATCGGTTGGTCTATCTAGAAGTTGGGCAAAAAACTGTACAGAATATTCCGTGTCAGAATTCTTGCCGTTTTTAACCCAGAAGTCTTTTATTATTGGGCCGATTTCAAAAAATGAAAGCGATCTAAAAGGCCATAAAATGCTCTAAATGTACGATTTTGAAATATTGAAATCTAAACATTTTAGCAAAACAACTGAGTTTGAAAGTCGCAACTCAATGGCCTCATAACTCTTTTTCAATTGGTCCGATTTCGGCAAACCCAAATGTGATCTGAAGAACACAAAACCTCACATCTTTCAGTTTTTTAACCGTGGAAATCGGTTGGAAACTCTAGAAGTTGGGCAAAAAACTGCATAGTTTTCTGTGCAGTGCGTTCTGCGTCAGACTTTAGATGGTTTTACCCATAACTCTTTTATTATCGGGCCGATTTCAAAAAACCAAAATCCGTATAAAAGACGCTTAATTTCTCTCAATTTTTATTCTTTGAGCGTAAACATCCGTTCAAAAATGAAGAAGTTATGGAGAAAACAAATTTAGAAATTTGAAAATCAAAAAACAATTTTTCCCCCAAAACCCTTTTTCAAAGATGCAATTTTGATGAGTGTAAATGCAGTTTAGATTGGAAAAAAATCGCTTTCTTTCACAGTTTGAATTGTTAAAATAGGTGGACAAATCGATAAGTTATGTAGAAAACTGCGCAGAATATTCTGAGTCAGACGTGTGGCGTTTTTGGCCATAACTATCTTAGTATGGATGCGATTTCAAAAAACCAAAAGCCATGTAAAAGATGATTTATTTTACTAAATTTCGCCTTTTGGAACGGGAAAATCCGCCCAAAAATGTGGAAGTTATGAAGAAAACAAACATTTGACATTGACAGCAGCAAAAAGCTCAGAACTGCCTTTTTTGACATCCCGAATTCCAAAAACAGAAAGGGGTTTTAAACAGTGCAAATTTCCTCATCTTTCGGGTTTTTCAAGCGTGGAAATCGTTTCGAAAATGTAGAAGTTAGGTGGAAAAGTGCACAGAATATTCTGAGTCAGAAATGAGGCCTTTTTACCCATAGCTCCCCTACTATTGGTCCGATTCGAGAAAACCAAAAGCCGTTCAAATCAGCCCAAAATTCCCCAACTATCCAGATTTTTTGCGCGAAAATCGGTTGAAAAACCTGGAAGTTATCTGGAAAATTACACAGAATAGAACATTTTTTTGGCCATCGCTCACTTATCCCTCAAAGGATTCGAAAAAACTCAAAAATAAAAAAAAGCGACTTAATTCCTCAACAACTCACTTTGGGAAAAAACCAAATCCGATCAAAGGCGGCCGAGTTTTGTGTTTTTTTGCTGGGTCGCCTGGGCAACAAACCGCGACGAGCCGGCAACAGCGGCCACTCTGGATAGGCTGTAAATTCGCCATGAGGCGCTTCGGTGCCAAAATGGTGGGGCGCTGGTCGCGGCGGCGCCGTTGCCACATTGTGCATCAAATCCCAGAGCGGCGCCCCCTGCAACCAGCGGCCGCGCCAAAACCAATAAACCTAAAGGCTGTTTTAACCTAATTAATTACGACTAACGCTTAGGACTATTAGGTACACGACGACGGGGGAAATGAGACGAAAAAAAAAACTGATGAAAATTGAAAAACGTCACGTAAATCCCGCTAAATTTTTGACGCAGTTGATGATTCGGCAACGTTGCCCTGGGGGGAGGCGTGGGCGCCGCAACGTTGCCGAATCACACGCATTAGTTAATTTTTCATGACAAATGGAAAACGATTGTGTAGGTCTATATTAGATAATCGGTTCAAGCAGGCCGAAAGGGCGGCTCTTTGGCTGAGCGGGCGGCTCGATTTGTCAAGTTTTGTGAGGCGTCCAGGCCCGAAAGCGTCGCCCAGCGGCTCAATTTATTGCACTGCCAACGTGGCAACGGTGTTCGAAGGGCGGGCGCTGTTGCCGGCCAAGATTTGCGATTTTTTCCTGGGTCGCGTCCGACAGCGGCGCCCCCTAGCTGTGAAACGGCAGCATTTAGAGTTGTTTGGATTTTCGACGAAACTTAATCATGTGTAGACTTATGATCGCGTCTGTCGCAATTTGGTAATCATAGGTTAAGGGCGAAAAATTAAAAAAAATTAGAAAAAAAAACGGACAGAGACAGACTGTTCTCATATTGCTACCCATAACCTCAAAATTATCGTTTATTTTTTTTTGTGGTTAGGTCGTAATGGCATGGACGTTTTGTGATTGTTCAGTTTCATTTTTATATATACATATAAAAACGAATTGTAATTTATATGGATTAATATAACGATAAATCGAATTAAAGAATGCATAAACAAGTACAAACCTCAGTTTTCGCATCGCCAAAGTCGATCGAGTGGCGCGTGACAATTGGCAACGTCGCCCTTGAGGCTTGGCCATATTGTAGAAGCCAAGAGACTAGGAAAAACCAAAACAAAAAAAATGGCAGAAAATTGGACACGAGAATCTGAATCTTCCGACATGCGCACGCATGGCCATTTTTTTCATATTTTCATCATTCTCTCTCACTCTTCTACGTGTAGATTTTCGAAATGGTTTTCCTACCGGTCCGGTTGATTTGTAGCTCCGGAACCCGGATTTTCCACATGAAATTGTGTGGGGTTGCCCCTCGTATTTGTAGTGTCGATACCACATAACCTTAAAAATCGAGGATCACGTTGTGTTCGGATTCAGTTCAATCAGTTTGTTAATTGTTAACATTAATTAAAATAATAAAGATTATTTATTAACAGAATGCGCAGCTTTTTCCTCAAAAGTCGCCCCACTCTTTGCAACGTCACTCGTTGACTGGCCGTGGGATTTTGAAAATTTCCCCACCAAATTGATGCGCACGCGACGCCCTCTAGGGAGCATTTTCCAACCTTCACCCGTCGGGCGCGCAACATTTAAACCCTTCCAGCCGCTGGGGATTTGGTGGGCAACTTTTTCATGCCCCCCGGTAGAGAGCTGGGAATGTTTCAGAAATCCCCAAACCCCTTAAATCACGCTCGATTGTCTTCCACGCACTGTTGTCGGATTTACTTTTTTTATTATTTAACCCAGCTGGAGTGAAGTCAACATCTCCACCCTTGGCGTTGGTCTCAACATCGTAAACTTCCCTTAAAAGTGGACGAAACCCTTAGGGATAAAACCTTGAGACGCCGCTGGAAAGGCCTTGAACTAAGGACCATTTAAAGGTGTGAAGCACTTTTGTGTCTCGAGTGGGGGCTGAGAAATTTGACTTTAAATAAGGACTCTTAATGGATGCAGACATCCGCGCACTCTTCCGCTGGTAACTCGTTGAACTGGGGGGGGATTTGGGAAATTTAAAAATTTTTCCAAAGAAGGGCCGATGGTCAACTAAATGGGTGTTCGGGTTGTTGAAACATTCCAGCCTTAACCCGGCTGGAGCCAAGTCAACATTTTTACCCCAGCAGTTACTCTTAAAAGTGCAAACGTGCAACCCTGGGAGCAGGAAATTTTCCAAAAAAATCTGTGAAACGCCACTGCCAAGAGCTGAAAAAGGCTCTCATACGAAGTTAAGAGTGAAACTGACATATTGTCTAGTTCCGGAAAAAAGTGACTTAAAAATCGGGGCTTTTGCAGAGGAAAACTTCAGACGCTCTTTGGCTCGCAACTCATTGATTTTTGAGGCGATTTCGAAAAATCCAACAGGCTCTAAAAGGGCATTCAACTAACCACATAAAACAGTTTTTTGCAAAGGAAAATCTCAAAAAATAACCTCGCTGGCGTCCAGTCAACATTTCCACCCTTGCAGTTACTCTCAGAAATGTAATCATCCCATCCTGGCAACAGAAAATTTAGGAAAAAATCGTTAGCAAGCCGATAGGAAAAGCGTAAAAAGACGCTCATTCAAAGCAAAAAATAAATTCAATGCCTTTAGTAGTTGAGGAGCAAAGTGATTTTAAACATGGCACCTTTGCAGAGGAAAACTTCAGACACTCTTTGGCTCGCAACTCATTGATTTTTGAGGCGATTTTGAAATATCCAACATGCTCTAAAACAGCATTCAACTTCCCACTTAAAACAGTTTTTTGCAATGGAAAACCTGAAAAAATAACCTCGCTGGCGTCAAGTCAACATTTTCACCCTTGCAGTTACTCTCAAAAGCGAAAACTTCTCCCCCTGGCAAGAGAAAATTTAGCAAAAAATTCACCAGCACGCCCCTGGAAAGAGCTTCAAAAAACGCTCATTTGGAATTAAGAACCAAATTCATACCTTTTCAAGTTTCGGGGAAAAGTGACTTTGAAAATGGGGCTTTTGCAGAAAAAACCCTCGCCCACTCTTTGCCTCGTAACTCATTAAGTTTACGGGCGATTTCAAAAAATTAAAAAAGCCCTAAGAGAGCTTTCCATTGGCTTCCACAAATAGCCTTTTGCAATAGGAAATCTTCAAAATTAACCTCGCTGGCCTCAAGTCAACATTTCCACCCTTGCAGTTACTCTCAAAAGTGCAAACTTCCCACCCTGGCAAGAGAAAATATAGCAAAAAAATCACCAGCACGCCACTGGAAAGAGCTTCAAAAGACGCTCATTTGGAATTAAGAACCAAATTCATACCTTTTCAAGTGCCGGGGAAAAGTGACTTAGAAAATGGGGCGTTTGGAGAAAAACCCTCGCCCACTCTTCGGCTCGTCACTCATTGAGTTTAGGGGCGATTTCAAAAAACCAAAAAAGCCCCAATAGAGCATTCAGTTGCCCACCAAAAACACTTTCTCATTTTACCCAAGTCTAACTGAGCTGGGGGCACGTGAACAATGCAACCCTTCCACCCGCTCTCACCTCGGCAATCTTCCATCAACAGCAAAACGAAATTAGTCGAAAAATCCCGAATAACCCCACCCAAAGGGGCCGGAAAGTCCCCTCAAGTGGAGCCCCAAACGAACCTCACAACTAAACCCGTTGGGGAGAGAAACGACTTTGAACCCGCCCGCTCTTCCACTGATAACTCGTTGACTTCCCGGGGGATTTTTACGATTCAAAAAAACCCCCAGCACGACTAAAACTGGCTCAGTTTATTTGGCACAATTCCACATTAAAACGACTTTGTACTAACTCAAAAGCCCTCAAAGGCCTCAATCCATCCTCGCTTTGGCGCCTCCATTAATCCCTCCCAGCAGGCCCCGCCTTTCCATGCTCCTCAAGTACCGGCAGTCTTCCATGGCGAACCTGCAGAACCAATCACAGCCTGCCTCAACCGCCCCCGATACAGCGTGAGCAAAAACAGCCCCATTCGCCCCTACAGGGTGTCCCAACACCACAGTCGGCGGGCTCCAGTACGTACCTGTAGATGTAGACCAGGGGCGGCGCTGTTGCCAAATGCCACAGGGCGTGGTAGTCGACCACGAAAAACCAGGGCGGACTGTCCAGAAGTTCCAGCAAAAGCACCAACCCGGAGAAGATCACGTAGAGCTGGCAACTGTGGACGTAGGGGGGCTTCGGGTGGCACTTTACGCTCCACACCAGCCAGCCAATGGCAGTTAGAGCTCCTAGAAAACCATTTTTTTTCATTCACCCAAAAATGGGTTTTTTTACTGCCTTACCGACATTGATGTTCAGCATAATATTGTAGGCGTAATCAAACCGCCCCCTGGACAAATAGGCGGCATGTTTGAGGAAAAACAGCAAAAACCCCAGGGAGACCAGCAGGACAAGTTGGGGCCTCTTCGGGAAGACCGCGCCCAAAACATGCGGCAACACCCTGCAATCGCACCTGTCACCTTCCCGACTTTCCCAGCTTTCCAGAAAATCGCTCACCGGACGCACATCGCATAGCAGTTGACCAGAATGATGGAAAATGCGCCCACATAATCCAGCCATTCGGTCCAGGGCAGGTCGCGACTGTGGAAAACGGCCGACCAAATCCAGGCGTTGCAACAAACCTGGAAAACCTGTCATTAGACTGACAGCTCGTTGACAGGGCGCGTCGTGCCTTACGGCGCCGTAGAACAGCCAGAGCCAGCGCAAGGGGGCGCCAGCGCGCACCTCGTTTCGGAACTTGTGCAACAGCATCAGGTGCATGAAGAGATTGAGCAGGGAGAACAGCATGGAGGCGGGCTCCTGGATGCCCAGCACCCGCCTGAATGGCCACTGAAACATCAGCTATTGAAAAAATTGCCCAATTAAAAAGAAACTGGGTACCTTGCCGTAAAACTGCGGAATATTCAGCTGGTTTTCCTGGAATTTCTCCACAGTGCTCCACATGCACTGGTACTCGCACTCATCGGCGCAGCCCCACCTCAGCAGCCGCAAGTAGCCGGGCTGCCGATAATCGGTCACAAACTGCCCACCATCTAAAACATTCAGCATCCTCATAAGTTAGTGCGCTGGGCGCAGCCCAGATGGCGCCACATTTCGCCGCAACCTAACCCCAAAAGCAACTAAACAAGGGGCTCTGGCCCCCAACTACCACTCGGGTTTATGCCAACCAGCGGGGCTCTAGGTGATGAGGAAATGGGGCTGCCATACTTGCCTTGAGAGCAGTTGGAGGCCTGGCAGCCTGCCAAACAGCGCCGGTAGTACGGGTTCCGGTCGCCCGACGACCCCAAACACTCGGCAACCAGGGGCAGGAGCAGCAAAGCGGGTTTTCTGGACCAAATCGGCTTCATGCCCGCAGCAGGGTGAGTTTAACTGGGGAAAAACACATTTATAAACACTGGCAATGACAACAACCCCACCTGACAACTGACTGGTCCCAGAGTGGGCGACCTGATCGGGGGCGGGATAGCTGCAAGTGCGAGGGAGACAGCGAGCTGATCGGGCCACAGGCCCGATCAGCTCCACATTCTAGTGGCGAGCCACAGAGGGCGCCCGCCCAGCCTTTTCCCACTGGGTGCGTTTACCCCGCGAGATTACCCGCAGGAAATGCTTGAGTTTGCCCCAGTTTCACGCGCTCGGGCGCTTCACTGTGGGCAAACTTGCTCATTTTTGCCCCATAGCCCTGCAAAGGTGCCCCTGAAGCTCCCAGCCCATTCACTGTCCAAATTCCACCCAGTTCAACGCCGAACAACTGCGAGCGGTGTAACCGCACCCATATTGATTTCCATCCGATCCGGTCGCCATCTTTCAGTTGAGAAAATCGCGTTTCTGTCGAAGGTTGTGCGGTTCAAAGTTGGCACGGTTTTCTCCCATTTAAATGTCGTGTTTTGGGGTGATGGTGTGTGAAAAGTGCTCCAACTGACGGCCCCAGGGGCTCTGGATGTTGTTGCGGCCCCCAACCGGCCCCCATCAGCCGCATTCGACTGGTGAGTGAGCCCCCAAGTTCAATGCTTGGTTATGTCTTGTTTATGACTTACTCCACTTACCTGTGGATCTGTTGATTATCTCCATACGATCGTTTATTGCTCGGAATGAGTTCAATTAATCGCACGAACCGACAAGTTTCAACAGGTTTTCGCTGGGCGAAATGGTTTGTTTGTGTTGGTTGCCAGGGTTACCTGTGTTGTCATCAACGCACTGACTTAAGGGTGGGTTCCCTTGGGTTTTTTGCTGAAGGTTGAAGCCCGCTGTGCCTCATCAGTCAGCGATTGGGGCTTTGATTGGGCCCCAATCGGGCCCAAGGGGCGATTTACAAATCGCCCCCCAAGCCCCAAATGGGGCTGTGGGTGGTTGAGCTAGCGCGAAAGACTTCCACCCTTAATCAGGCGGCTGGACTTAAGACCCATACAGGGGGAGCGCAAAAAATTGCGGAATTTTGTAGGCAAAGTTTCTTTTTCCGGTGCAGGAAAGTTTCATCATCAGGTCAGTTGCTTAGAAAGTCTCAAAAGGTTTTTTTTGCGCCCAAATTATTGAAGTTTTGTGCAATTCTGTAGGGCAAACAGTGGGAAAAGTCTCGTTCTTCGGTCATCCTCTGTTCGTTGTGCAGCAACTTTTATGCTAAACTAGAAGGTTTTCCTTGTTTGCGTTTAATAGGGCAGGGTGGCTTCCATACGTGGACAAAGTTTCGATTTTCCTTCATCATCAGGCAATTTTTGACGATTTTTCAATGTTGCTTGAGGTGATTTTGCAGGCCAGAGTTTAGCATTGATTTCTTCGGTAATTTGCGTGGTGATAGCGTGAATTTTTTATGTCATTTGTGAGGCAAAGTTTCTTCTATAAAGAGACTAAAGTTTCGATTCTCTGCCATCATCAGGGAATTTTGGACAATTTTTTAAAAATGCACTTGGTTTTTGAGCTTATTTTGAATTTTTTAAACTTTTTGCTCCGCAAGCAGCAAAATTAGATCACTTTTTTTGTATGAATTTATTAGGCCAAAATGCTTTCTATAAGTGGACAAAGTTTCGATTTTCACTAAAAATTCGAATTCGAAATCACTAAAAATTGAGACTTTCTTGTGTAAGCGTTTAGTAGGGCAAGGTGTCTTCTATAAGTGGACAAAGTTTCGATTTTTAGTCATGTTCAGGTAATTTTTGACGATTTTTCAAAATTGCGCTTGGTTTTTGCGGTTATTTATGCAGGCCAAATTTTGCATTTTTTTTTCTCAGAAATTACTAGAAATTTGGCCTTTCTTGTGCATGCGTTTAATAGGGCAAAGTGTCTTCTATAAGTGGACAAAGTTTCGATTTTTAGTCATCATCAGGTAATTTTTGACGATTTTTCAAAATTGCACTTGGTTTTTGCGGTTATTTATGCAGGCCAGATTTTGCATTTTTTTCTCAGAAATCACTAAAAATTGAGGCTTTCTTGTGTATGCGTTTAGTAGRGCAAAGTGTCTTYTATAAGTGGACAAAGTTTCGATTTTCAGACATCATCAGGTAATTTTTGACGATTTTTCAAAATTGCACTTGGTTTTTGCGGTTATTTATGCAGGCCAGATTTAGCATTTTTTTCTCAGAAATCACTAAAAATTGAAGCTTTCTTGTGTATGCGTTTAGTAGGGCAAAGTGTCTTCTATAAGTGGACAAAGTTTCGATTTTTAGTCATCTTCAGGTAATTTTTGACGATTTTCTAAAGTTGCGGTTAGTTATACAGGCCGGATTTTTACAATTTTTTGCCTCGGGAATCATTAAAATTATAGGTTTTTTTGTATGCGTTCAGTAGGGCAAAGCGTCTTCTATAAGTGGACAAAGTTTCGATTTTCTCTCATCATCAGGAAATTTTTGACGATTTTTCAAATTTGCATCTGATCCTTTGCAGGCGAGAGTTTGACATTTATTTTCTCTGTAACTTGTGAAGTGTAAAAGTCACTTTTGGAAGTGTTTTCTAAGGCAGAGTTCCTTCGACAAGAAGCCAAAGTTTCGATTTAGAGTCATCATCAGGTAATTTTTGACAATTTTTTCTAAATTGCGCTTAGTTTTGGCGGTCATTTATACAGTCCGGAATTTGATATTATCTTTCTCCGAACCCAGCAACACTAGAGAGTGTCTTTTGTATGTGTTTAGTAGCGAAAAGTTCCTTTGATAAGAGGACAAGGTTTCGATTTGAAGTCATCATCAGGCAATTTTAGACGATTTTTCAAAATGTGCAATTGGTTTTTCCAGGCCGGAGTTTGGCATTTGGCACTGAAAGAGTGGGTTTTGGTTGCCGTTTGTGAGGAAAGCCCTGTTTATAAATCGAGAAAGTTTCGATTCTCAGCCGTCATCAGGCTATTTTCAAGAATTTTCCAAAGTTTCACATTCAAACCTTTATTTCCTTAGAAACTTGCGAAGATAAACAGTCACGATTTTGAGTCATCGATTTTGAGTCATCTTCAGGCAATTTTTGCGAAATTTATTAATGAGCGTCTGATTTGTTGAGTAGCTTTTGCAGGCCAAGTTTGGCAATAATTTTCCGATAGTCTGGAAGAAGAGTGAAAATCACGGTTGTGTGCATTTTGTTGGGCAAACTGTGTTCTCTGTGTGGACAAAGTTTCGAACATTGGCTCATCCTCAGGCAATTTTGTGAATATTTTCATTGTCCGTTTGATTTTTGATGTTGCTTTTGTAGGCTCCAGCTTGACATTTATTTTCCCAAAATCCGGAAAAGCTGGAGTGTCACTCTGGTAGGCATGTTGTAGGCTCAAGTATGTTCTACAAATGTGAAAAGTTTCGATTTTTAGCCAGCTTCAGGCAATCTTTGACAAATTTCTTAACGTGTCTTTGATTTTTAAAGTTGGTTTTGCAAGTCGAACTTTGGGACTTATTTTCTCAGGAACTGGCAAAGCTTGAGAATTGTTTTGGTACGCATTTTGTCAGACGAAGCACGTTCTATATGTGGAAAAAGTTTCGTTTTTGAGTCATCTTCAGGCGATTTTTGAGAATTTTTTTAATATGCGGGTGACGTTTGAAGCTGCATATGCAAGCCCAAGTTTGACGTTTATTTGCTCGGGAATCGGGCAAGCTGGACAGTCACTTTTGCAATCATATGGCAGTGCAGACTTTGTCCTTTCAGCGAAGAAAGTTTCGCAGTTGGGTCATCATCAGGCGATTTTTGAGAAATTTTCGAATGCGTGTCGGATTTTCGTAAGTTGCTGATGCAAAGCGTAGGTTTGCCATTAATTTCTTGCCAACATGAAAATGCCAGAGAATCACTTTTGTGTCCATTTTCTGGGGCATCCTGTGTATTAGAAGCGGCAAAAGTTTCGGTTTTTGTGCATCATCAGGCTATGTCCAAGATTTTTTTTAGATTTGCGTTTAGATGTTGCGCTGTTTGTAAGCAGTTTGCATTTTTTCCTCAGGACCTGGAAAAATTAGACGATAAATTTTGTGTG
>NW_026017316.1:636929-647108 GCF_020466585.1 Dendroctonus ponderosae
TGGAACTTGTAGGGCAAAGTGCACTCTCTGGCAGGCAAAACGTTTCAACTTTGCACCATCATCAGGGATCCCACGTTGACCTGAATAAACTCGCCGTCTAGATAGTGATGGTCTCGTGATTGACAACGGGAATGCGATTTTCCCAACTAGCGAAATGAATCATCCGGTTTCATAACCGGCTATTAGTTCGGTTCGCTCATTGTTCCAGACTCATGTTTTTCGGGTCGTCTATTCCCGAAAATATGACGGGACGTCAGTATTTTTAAACCGATGACTGATTGGCTCCGCTGTTTTCTCTATTGTCGCAACCTTTTATTACACGAACTCGCCGCACAGCGATGGATTTCTTGGTAAAACAAGCCTCTACACGGTGGCCCAGTTAAAAGAGAGTTCGAAAGGATCTCTTTCAAAGTGCTTGGATGCTTTGGAATGCGCTTCATTTTCAATAAACCTTGACACATAGCGAATTCGGGCGAGTGCAAAGCTCCCTTCTTTCAAGCAATTTTACTGTTGATTGTTTACTCAGATTTGCGACCTTGTTATTATGGCAAGGCAGTTTGTTTCTTTGTTACTGTTTAGGGGAGTTGAGTGTCCATACCATTCAGTTGCACAATCTGAACTGAATCATACAATGTCGAAGGCCTCGGTCACGTTCAGAAACACCGCCGAGGTTTTTCCTTTTTCGAGGAAGTTTCCTGAAGATGACGGACAATCGAAACGTGTGTCACTGACAGTACGGATCCTGCCCGGCCAGATGCATCCAAAAGTGCTTTACCAACTTTTCTAGTCATGGAGAAAATCAATGTCGAACTTTGGCCCAAAAAAGCAATTTTAAAAATCGGGCGCAGATTAAAAAAATTTTCAAAAATTTCCTGAAGATGGCCCAAATTCGAAACTCTTCCCACTTATAGAGCAAAGGTTGCCCTGCCAACTGATTACAACAGTGACTTTCTACCTTATCGGAATGCTGAGTAAATAAACGTCAAACTTGGGTTTGCATCTGCAGCCTCAAACGCCTGACGCACATTAAATAAATTGTGAAAAATCGCCTGAGGATGACTCAAAAACGAAACTTTTTCCACATATGGAACGCACTTCGAATGACAAAACGCGCATAAAATCGAATCTCTAGCTTTTCCAAATTTTGCRAAAATMAATCCCAATYTTCGACTTGCAAAAGCASCTTWAAAAATMAAAGACACACTAAGAAATTTGCCAAAARTTGCCTGAGGACGGCTAAAAATYGAAACSTGTTTCACTGRTRGARTGCAMTTTGCCCTAAAAATCGCTTGYGGAAAAAAATTCCAAATCTACTTCAAAAAAAATTGTCAAAAATCGCTTTTCCAGATACGGCGGAAATAAATGTCAAGCTGAAGCTTGCATAGTAAACTTAAACGATCGAAAGCACAGTCGAAAATTCCTATAAAATCGCCTGAGGATGACWCAAAWWCGAAACTKTTTWCACATATGSAAYGCACTTYSAATGRMAAAAKGCRCRTAAAACCRAATCTCTAGCYTTTCCAAAWTTTGCGAAWATAAATCCCAAACTTCGACTTGCAAAARCACCTTTAAAAMTCAACGACACATTAMGAAATTTGYCAAAAATTGCCTGRGGACGGCTAARAATCGAAACGYGTTTCAYTGATKGAATGCACTTTCCCYTAAAAATCGCTTGCAGGAAMAAAATTYCAAATCTRCTTCAAAAAAAACTTKTCAAAAATCGSCTGAAGATGACTCAAAATCGAAACTTTCCCCACGTAAAATATATTTTTTGTTACAAATTTAATACGAAAGTGATTWTRTCGCTTTTCCGKWTMCGGCGKAAATMAAWGCCAAGCTGAAGCTTGCATAGTAAACCTAAACAATCGAAAGCACATTCGAAAATTCCTATAAAATCGCCTGAGGATGACCCAAAAACGAAACTTTTTCCACATATGGAATGCACTTCGAATGACAAAACGCGCATAAAACCGAATCTCTAGCTTTTCCAAATTTTGCGAAACTAAATCCCAATCTTCGACTTGCAAAAGCACCTTTAAAAATCAAAGACACGTCAAGAAATTTGCCAAAAAAAGGCCTGAGGACGGCTAAAAATCGAAACGTGTTTCACTGATGGAATGCACTTTTCCCTAAAAATCGTTTGCGGAAAAAAAATTCAAATCTGCTTCAAAAAAACTTTTCAAAAACCGCCTGAAGATGACTCAAAATCGAAACTTTCCCCATGTAAAATATACTTTTTCCGAATCCGGCGGAAATAAATGCCAAGCTGAAGCTCGCATTGTAAACATAAACAATCGAAAGCACATTCGAAAATTCCTATAAAATCGCCTGAAGATGACTCTAAAGCGAAACTTTTTACACATATCGAAGGCACTCCGCCTGACAAAATGCCTACAAAACCGATTCTCTAGTTCTTAGAGATCCTGAGAAAATAAATCGCAAACTTCGACTGGCAAAAGCAACGTTAAAAATCACATTATCAACATTTAAAAATTTCTCAGAAACTGCCCAATGATGGTGAAAAATCGAAACGTCTTACACTGATAGAATGCACTTTGCCCTAAAAATTCCAGCCACAAGCTCCTTTCTAACGTGGCCAGTTTCTGAGCAAATAATTACTGAACTTAAGCCGAGCAAAAATCAACCTCATTTTTGAAAAATTCCACCGAATTGCCTGAGGATGACCCAAATTCGAAACTTTCCCCACTCGTAGAACAGAGCTTGAGCTACAAACTGCCGTCAAATGCCAGTTTTTTCCTTATCGGGTTTCTGAGAAAACACCAGTGAAACTAACGCCACTTATCAACAAGCGCAACTACAAAAGTGATTTTGGAAATTTTCCTGCAACCTGCCTGAGGAGGACCGAGAGTCGAAACGTTGCTTCTCCTTTATGAATTGCATGCGCGCGTAGTTTTCTAACATTTCCAGATCGTGAGTGCGAACTAAAGGCCTGTAAATCATCGAAAATCAAAAGCACATTCAAAAAATTCTCAAAAATTGCCTGAGGATGCCACAAAATCGAAACGTCTGCCGCGTATAAAATGCACTTTACTGTACAAAATCCACACAAAATTTATCGTCTAATTTTTCCAGGTCCTGAGGAAAAAATGCAAACTGCTTACAAACAGCGCAACATCTAAACGCAAATCTAAAAAAAAATCTTGGACATAGCCTGATGATGCGCAAAAAACGAAACTTGCCGCTTATAATACACAGGATKCCCCAGAAAATGAACACAAAAGTGATTATCTGGCTTTTTCATGTTCGCAAGAAATTAATGGCAAACCTACGATTTGCATCAGYAACTTACGAAAATCCGACAAATTCGAAAATTTCTCAAAAATCGCCTGACGATGGCCYAACTTCGAAACTTTTTTCGCTGAAAGGACAAAGTCTGCACTGGCATCTGATTGCAAAAGTGACTGTCCAGCTTGTCGGAATCCTCAGCAAATAAACGTTAAACTTGGGCTTACATATGCAGCTTCAAACGTCAACCGCATATTTAAAAAAATCTCAAAAATCGCCTGAAGATGACTCAAAAACGAAACTTTTTCCACATATAGAACACGCTTCGCCTGATAAAATGGGTGCAAATACGATTCTCAACCTTTTCCAGATTCGGAGAAAATGAGTCCCAAACTTCGACTTGCAAAAGCAACTTTAAAAATCAAAGACACGTTAAGAAATTTGTCAAAGATTGCCTGAAGCTGGCTAAAAATCGAAACTTTTTACATTTGTAGAACATACTTGAGCCTACAAAATGCCTACCAGAGTGACACTCCAGCTTTTCCGGATATTGGGAAAATAAATGTCAAACTGGAGCCTACAAAAGCAACATCAAAAATCAAACGGACAATGAAAATGTTCACAAAACTTGCCTGAGGATGAGCCAAAGTTCGAAACTTTGTCCACACAGAGAACACAATTTGCCCAACAAAACGCACACAAACGTGATTTTCGCTCTTCTTCCAGACCATCGGAAAATAATTGTCAAACTTGGACCTGCAAAAGCGACTCAACAATGCCAACGTTCATTAATAAATTTCTCAAAAATTGCCTGAAGATGACTCAAAATCGAAACGTTTGTCACTAATAGAGCAGACTTTGCCCCGAAAATCTGATGCAATAGTGACCGTTCGGCTTCGCAAGTTTCTAAAGAAATAAATGTTTGACTTAAACCTTGGGAAATTCTTGGAAATTGTCTGATGACGACTCAGAATCGAAACTTTATCGATTTATAAACCGGGCTTTTCCTCACAAATCCCAACCAAAACCAGCTGTCTAACTGCCCAATGCGAAACTCCGGCCTGGAAAAAACAAATGCCAAATTTTGTAAAAAACGCCTAAAATTTCCTGATGATGACTTCAAATCGAAACTTTGGCTTCTTATCGAAAGGACTTTGGTCTAGAAAACTCTTCCAAAAGTGACTTTGTCAACTTTGACAAGCGACAGAGAAAATAATTGCCAAACTCTGGCCTGCAAAAAGAGCAGCACATCTACTTGAAAAATCGTCAAAAATTTCCTGATGATGACTTGAAATCGGAACTTTTTCTTCACGTAGAGTATATTTTTTCCTGCCAATTGGAATTTGTTTGAAAAAAGTGCAAAAACATTATTTTTCAAAAACTGAAGATATCTCCAAAATCAGAAACGCTGCAAAAGTTCTAATCGAACCGCTAGAAAAAGGGGATTAATCGTCATGGAAAAAGCGCCATTGACTTTTTCGTTAAATTGAAAAACAAACGCGCTGCAAGCGATTTTTGGATTTTCCCTAATTTTAGGGAAATTTTTCAAAAATCGCCAACTGTTCATCAGGCAAATTTAAATCGGGTTTTCACTGTAAAAAACAAATTCTTTGTAAAATATCGGGGCTGTCAAAATCTATTTAATGCCGCTATTTGGATATTTCCAGCATTTTTGGTTTTTGAAGAAAGCACAACATTATTTTTTTAAAACTGAAGATGTCCCGAAAATCCGAAACGCTGCAAAAGTTCTAATCGAACCCCTCGAAAAAGGGGATTAATCGACATGGAAAAAGCGCCATTGACTTTTTCGTTAAATTGAAAAACAAACGCGCTGCAAGCGATGTTTTGGATTTTTCCCTAATTTTGGGGAAATTTTTCAAAAAACGCCCAATTTTCGTCGGGCAAATTGTAATCGGTTTTTCACAGGTCGGCCTTTGAAACACCCAAACGCGGCAATGGCGCTCAGTATAAGTACCCAGATTCGAAAATCGGCCATCTTCAGGCCAACTTTCAAAAATCGCCAACTTTTCATCAGGCAAATTCTAAAAAAACTGATTCTTTGTAAAATATTGGGCCGGTCAAAATCGATTTTTTGCCGCCATTTGGAAATTTCTAGCTCTTATGGTTTTTGAAAAAAAGCGCAAAACATTGTTTTTCTAAAACTGAAGATAACTGCATAATCCGAAACGTTGCAAAAGTTCTGATCGAACCGCTGGAAAAAGGGGATTGATCGTCATGGAAAAAGCGCTATTGACTTTTTCGTTAAACTGAGAAACAAATGAACTACAAGCGATTTTTGCATTTTTTCCCGAATTTTAAGGAAATTTTTCAAAAATCTCCAATTTTTGATCGCAAAAAATGTGCTCAGTTTTTCGCTTGTTGGTCTTTCAGAAGCACAAAATCGGCAATATCGAAAACAATAAGTGACCCAGTTTTGAAAACCGGCCATCTTCAGTTCAGGTTTAAGTGTGGTGTGATTTTATAGTTTTTTTTCTCCACAACGGATCATCTAATCGAAAAAATTCACTCTTGTTAAAATATCCGGCAAAGCAAAATGTACTTAACGCGAATGTTTTCACGTTTCCCGCGTTTTTGGTTTTCGAAAAATCCACCCAAAACATCATTTTGGAAAACTGAAGATATCTCCCAAACCCGAAACGTTGCAACGTTTTCACGCACGCCACTGGACGGAGGAAGTCAATGCCTGCAACTCTCCAAGTGCGCACTTTTTTCCTAACCTCACCACTGAGGGAGTTTTAAGCGATTTTCGGTCAAATTTGACACATTTTTGACAGGTGGAAATTTTCGTCAAAACTCTCTTTGAGATTTTTTCCAAAATCTCTTCCAGACAAGAACAAGAAGAATCTATTAAAAGGAAACGTCGAAAATCTGCCATCCTCAGACCCAGGCGGCGTTGCCAATGTCGCCGACTTTTCGCCAAAGCTCCCACTTTTAAAAATTGGCAATCCAAATAAACCTTGTTTGTCAGTTGGGGTTTTTCCCGTGTTAAAATCGCGCTCATTTAGCCTCTAACCTGGCTACGGGGGTAATTTGGAAAGTTTCCCACAGTGAAAGCGGTAACGGATGAGTCACGGTTTGTGTACAGGCGAAACGTCTGGTGCGCACTGCTGTTGTCCCTTCCACTCGCTGAGAATTCGGTATTTTTAAAATTAGCTGCGGTTTTTTGCTGTTCGGATCCAATCAAGCGGGCCCGAATATGCGAGATGGATTTTCAGTCGCAAACGCGCAATTAAATCACTCGGATCGAGGTTAGCAGGTTTTTGGGTGCGCGAGTGTCGATGGGGAGTTTTTGCGCGATTACGGTGCACGCCATCACGCTCTAATCGGCCCAAATGGAATGGGGCTCTTAAGGCGCCCGCAATGCTGCCAAACACCGCAAGAAAGCTGAACAGTTAAGGTTGGCGTTGAATTTTCCCTTTAAATGGTTAAACGAAATTCGGTAAAATTAACAATGATCGAGTGAGTCGCCCACCCGCCAATTGGCGTGGGAGTTTTGCGACCAATCAGCAGTGGGCCTTTAATTTTTTTCAATTGTTTGGACGACGACGAGTCAAGAATGCGAGCTCGGCTAATCCATAAACAAACATGAGTGCGCTTTTATTGTGCCAATGTTATAATACGAGCGAAAATAGATCACAAAAGCACCAATTATCTTAATTTTTCGCGTTTATTTTGGCTGTAGGTGGCCGGCGTATTCCGTAATGTCGATGGAATGCGTTCAAAGTTGATTTAAGTGATAAAAAAAAAGTGGAAGCACTCTCGTCATATTTTGCTGATTTTCCCGAATTTTCATAGAAATTGCACAATCGGGCAACAGCGCTTGGATAATTGGACCTTAATTTTATTGATTTTTGATTATATTGATTATTGAAATTGATTTTGATTGAATTTTATTGATTTATTTGAAAGTAAATTAGGTCCAAGACAATTTTCCGCACTTGGTTTAATGTTCAAATTAAAGTTTCCTTCTTACTAATTAAAGAAAATAATTGGAAACAACACCGGTTGATGCTTTGCTTCCAAACTAACAACTTCTGCCAATTTCCCTGAATTTTCGTAAACATTGCACAATCGGGCAACAGCGCTCGAACATTTGGGCTTCGATTTTTTTGCATTTTGGTCTTTTTCGCAGGTTTATTAGGAGGATTTTTTCATTTTCCAATTGAAATTTCCTTTTAACTAATTGAAAAAAAATAATTGGAAGCTACACCGGTTGATGTTTTGCTGCCAAACTAACAACTTCTGCTAATTTCCCTGAATTTTGAGATACATTGCACAATCGGGCAACAGCGCGTGAAAATTTTTGTTTTAATTTTTTTTTTGGGTCTATTTTGAAGCTTTATTCGAAAAATCGGGGTCGTTCTTGCTTCAAACTGCTACTTTTGCGTCTTTCCCAAATTTATTAGGAGCWTTTTTTCATTTTTCAAGCTATTATTTGAAGGGAAATTCGGACGAAGTCAATTTTCAGCACTCGTTTTCATATTCCAATTGAAATTTCCTTTTAACTAATTGAAAACAATAATTGGAAGTAACACCGGTTGATGCTTTGCTGCCAAACTAACAACTTCTGCCAATTTTCCTGAATTTTTGCAAACATTGCACAATCGGGCAACAGCGCTTGAAAATTTTGGTTTTAATTTTTTGATTTGGGTCTATTTTGAAGCTTTATTCGGAAAGTCGGGGTCGTTCTTGCGTCTTTCTCAAGGTCAACATTTTCTAGTCCCTCACTTTCCCTCACTAATCCCGGATTGATCAAACTTGACGGTCAAAGTACGCACTAAATTTACCAATTGTCACTTTAACGCTTTTGATTTAAACCCTCCTCCTCACTAATTTCCGATGCGACTGAGTGAGGGTTAAAACAGGACAAAATTCAATTTGCGCACTCACTCCGCCTCATTAGGTTTCAGTTCCTCTAAGTCCTCTGAAGATCAGCTTTTCCTGCGTCACTTTCATTATAGTGAAAAATAACGGAGTAGACCGTGGTAGAACTTTACTTACCTAAATTCAATCAATGCACTCACTAATTTTTTCTCACTACAAATCAATTTAATGAAATTCATTGGTTGTCGGTTGTTTTTTGCCTTAACATGATATTTGTCACTTTTTCTAGAACGACATCTGGGCAAAACTGAAGTTAGTCCTCACTCCTCCTCACTATTTTTTTTTCAATTTTTGTTGCATTTTTTACAAGATCAGCTTCACTTTGATAGTTTTCAAATTTCTTAGCCTAGTTGCTGGTGAAGCTCCACTTACACCCAACGCACTCACTTTTTCCTCCTTACTAATGATCGATTTGAATGGAAAATATTGAGCGTCGGTTGTTTAATGCACTAATCTGTCATTCGCCTATTTTATATGCACGAAACTTTGACAAACTGAATTTTGCCCTCACTCCTCACTAATTTTGATGGCATTGTAATCCGTTGAAGAGCGAATTTATTCTTATGAAGAGCTTCACATAAATATTTTCATATTTTTCAGCTCAGAAACGTGGCCAAACCTTACTTAAACCCAGTGCACTCACTTTTTCCTCCTCACTAATGATCAACTTCAATGAAAAATATTGCGCGTCGGCTGTTTAATGCAATAATTTGTCATTTGTCAATTTTCTATGCACGAAAYTTAGACAAASTGAACTGCGCACTCACTCCTCACCAATTTACYCTTTAACTACTTTGCACTGGTTATTTCCCATATTTTTTAAATGCRAAAGCCGTTCGAACTTACTTCTTACCAGTGATTTTAACCCACTCACTCATTCACTAAATCACCGAACTCACTTTCTCAGTAATTTCTCCCTTTTGTGTTTTAAAATTTTTCGATGATATTAACTCACTCACTAATTTCAACTCATTTACGCACTAAATCACCAAACTCACTTCCTCACTMATTTCTCCCTCTTTTTTACTAGTTTTTTAAGATCCTAACTTTTTCACTCTCACACTCACTCACTCACTAATTTCAACTTACTCACTAAATCACCGAGCTCACTTGCTCACTAATTTCTCCTTCTGTTTTACTAATTTTTGAAGATCTTAACTCTTTCACTCTCACACTCACTCACTAAATCAGCGAACTCCCTTCCTCACTAAATTCCGACGAGATGCACTTTTTGAAAGATCGATTTATTTTTGCTTCACTTTGAGGATTTACTCATTTATTTGGCAGTAAAAGTCGTTCGAATTCAATTTTTTAACAGTAATGTTTTAAACTTACTTCCTCGTTACTAATTTCCCGTTATTTTTTCGTCTGTTTTTGCATAATTTAATGAGGGGAACTTTCTTCCTCACTAAATTGCTATCCGATGCACTTTCTTCACACATCTCACTTGATCACACTGGCTTTCTAATTCAAGTTCCTCACTAATTTCTCCTCTTCCTCACTAATTTTTGTGTCTATTATTTTTCTATTTATTTACCTTGAAAAATGGGCAAAAAGCAATTGTAACTGTGGGTTTCTAAACCTACTTCCTCACTAATTTATCAGCGCCCTCACTAATTTTTGAAAATCTTCACTACTAAAAAAGCATTCATCACAATCACTTTTCCTCACTAATTTTTGAAGATTTTGATCCCATTGACATTTTTCTAAGCACTCGCTAATACGAAATTCTGTCTTTGGTCTATTCAACGACTGTCATTGACGCTGAACTATAGCTAAACGAATGGGAGCGAGAGAGACAGCGCTAGTATGGGCTACTCCTAAGGCAAATTATTTCTCTTTAGAATTTCGAGCTGCAAATATTTGCTGGTTTGGTTTAATAAATGTGAATTTCAAATTGACTAGAAAAACACTATTTCTTCACTAATTTTCGAAAATTTTGCCTCGTTCTGTATTTTTCAATGCACAAACTGAACAAGAAAGTCGTCAAACTGTCATGGAACGATTGCCATTTTAGACCTAGTAGAG
>NW_026017316.1:648107-650629 GCF_020466585.1 Dendroctonus ponderosae
AAGGACAGCGCTAGTGTGGGAGGCTCATTAAAACGCGATTTAACTTTTCCGTTCGTTTAAAATTTGCAAAATTAAACTGCGAGCTTCAAATTTTGCCTCGTTCAGCATTTTTCTATGCACAAACTTAACAAGAAAGTCGTCAAACTGTCAGGGACGATTGCCATTTTAGGCCTAGTAGAGCCCAGCAAGAGAGTGCGAGAGGGACAGCGCTAGTGTGGGAGACTCATTAAAACGCGATTTAATTTTCTCGTTTGTTTAAGATTTTCAAAATTAAACTGCGATTAAAGGGACTGAAAAAACCATTCACTCACTTTTCCTTACTATTTTTAGAAAATTTTGTCTCGTTCTGCATTTTTCTATGCACAAACAAGAAAGTCGTCAAACTGTCGTGGAACGATTGCCATTTTAGGCCTAGTAGAGGCCAGCAAGCGAGTGCGAGATAGACAGCGCTAGTGTGGGAGACTCATTAAAACGCGATTAAATTTTTTGGTTCGTTTAAAATTTGCAAAATTAAACTGCGAACTTCAAATTGACTCAAAAAACCATTCATTCACTTTTCCTCACTAATTTTCGAAAATTTTGTCTTGCTCTGCATTTTTCTATGCACAAACTTAACAAGGAAGTGGTCAAACTGTCATGGAACGATTACCATTTTAGGCCTAGTAGAGCCCAGCAAGCGAGTGCGAGAAAGACAGCGCTAGTGTGGGAGAGTCATTAAAACGCGATTTAATTTTCTGGTTCGTTTAAAATTAAACTGCGAACTTCAAATGGACTCAAAAAATTATTCACTCACTTAAATCGTCTTTCAAATTGATTGGAGAAATTAATTTTGATTTTCAAAAACGTATTTTAGTTAAAATTTCCGAAAAATGTTTACTGGAACTGGGAAAAGCTCTTCGAACGGTATTGAACGATTGCCACTTTAGCAATGAGTGCGAGAGGGACGGCGCTAGTATGGGCAACTCATTCAATTAAATTAAATCAAAATTTCCAGCCGGCTGCAAACGATCGATGGAAATTTACAAAATTAAGCTGCTGTGAAGTCCGTATTGACTTGAAAAAAATTATCCAGACCCACTTTACCGGGCGTGCTGATTAAGTGGAACCATTGACGCGTATTAAGTACCCGATTTGTTTGATTTACTTTTATCCGAATCCCCGCATAAACACGCGGGCCGAAGACGGATTCTGTTGTTAAACGATCGTTGAGTGGGAATCATTTTTTTCCTGTCTGTGCTTCACTCAGTTGGAATCGAAGTTTTGGGGCCGCTGATGTTGGTGGTTTGAAGGTTAAGTTAATTTTTTTTTTGGTTTACAGACTCCCCCAAATGGAAGAAAATGCCCAAGCAGCCACAGGAGCGGATGTGCCGATCGCCCAACATGTTCAGGTAGGAAAGCTTCGCACTTGGATGGTGTTTTCGCCTTTTTCGCACTTGGATGGTTTTTTCGAGTTTTTCGCATTTGGTTGGTTTTTTCGCACTTGGGTGCTCATTAATTTCGAGCATTTCATGACCGGACGTCCATTAGTCGAATTGGGGCAGTTTTCGCAGGGAGTTTTCGCATTAGCCCGCTAGTGAGATCCGCTTTTAACGCTCACTTTGCGTATACTGGAACTGGGCGACTTTCACCTTAGGCCACCTCCGAAATCGGTTGCTAATGTTGGCGGGGCGAATTTAGTCAATTTTTCGTCTGGAAGGAGAAACTGACGGGAAAAAAACCGGAAAAAGCGCCGACGAAAAAAAACCCCGAACGCAAAACACTCACCGTGCCGTAATTAATCTCACGCGTTAATAAACATCAAGGTAAGACTGTTATTACAAACATGCCACCTGGAAGTAAACAAACAAAAGCGATTGTTTACAATCGATCTTTGCCCGTAGTAATGATAGTAACGGTGAATTCCATGACTAATTCGGGCGCGTGCACGTGAAACCGACGGCGCCACATTTGGAAAAACTCCAGCTGAATGCGGAACGGGTGGAAAACTGCTGGAAAAAACGTCCTGGACGGCTCCCGGAGCCCCAGAGGCTGCAATTGCGACGTTGCCACACCAGAAAGTGCAATGTTGCCAAGTGGAGCAGGCGATTGACAAGCCATGTGTCAAGTGTACTGACAAATCCTCGAGTGGTCCCTGACAGTTCAACACCCTGTAAACCATGCAAGGGCTCATTTTGCGCCCAGTCACGTCTGGACGAAAAATGTGCCAAACTTCCCAGACAGTCCAGCAAATGTGAAAAAATGCGATGTTGCCTATTGAAATAGCGAAGTTTTGGGCGTGGTTTCAACTGAAGGGTGTACAAATGGCCTGGAAAAGTTCCCCATACCAGAAAGCGCATAAAACTTCACTTTTTACTGGAGGCGATCAGAACGAAAAATGTGCCAAACTTCCCAAAAAGTTCAGCAAATGTGAAAAAATGCGATGTTGTCTATTGAAATAGCGAAGTTTTGGGCGTGGTTTCAACTGAAGTGTGTGCAAATGGCCTGGGAAAGTTCCCCATACCAGAAAGCGCATAAAACTTCAC
>NW_026017316.1:651628-652781 GCF_020466585.1 Dendroctonus ponderosae
TGTACACTCAAAAAACTTCCAAATCTCCTCAGTTTGCAATCAAAAATCTTCTAATCTGCATCAACAACAAAGCTGCACTGAAAAATTGCGGTGTTGCCGAGCAAATCGGGGGATTTCAGGATTTTTTCCAGGCCACAGTTGTCTTACATCTTCAAGAATCTTTATTCAGCGTCTTCAAGAATCAGCCATCTACATCTTCCAGGATCTTCATTTTCCGTTTTCAAGGGTCTTCATTCTGCAGTTTTACGGTTCTTCACTCTACATCTTCAAGTGTTCCTCTTTGTGTTCAGCTAGTGAGTGCAACTCCGGTTGCAGGCGCTGCTAGTAAGGAAGAAGCAGAGGATAATCGGACGTGGGCGCACAAAACCAGTCATTTCACTCACTCAGGCCAGACGAAGAAGATTAAGAATGGTCAGGCATATGGGAGACACGCGTGTGGGTGACAATCGAGAAAGCGCAACCAGGAACCGGATAAGGAAAAAACGCACGACCGTGAAAACGGGTAGAAGAGAATCGGTCGAATGGGTTGAAACCAGTAGAATTCGGCCAGAAAACACCGTAACCTATCGGGTTTCCGGGAAAAAAGTTGCGACTTTTTGAATTATTGGCAGCGTGGCAAGTGACCGAATAAGTCGCGTAATTGCGTGAAATTCTCGTCGATTTGTTTGCCAAAAAATTCCGTTTCGTTTGGCGCACAAACACGACCATTGTATGGAGCATTTTTACATACAATGGCGAAACTGCACCGGTCATAAATCTGGCCGGACAGCAGGATACATCCGAAGTTGTACTGTTTAGCGGTATTCGGCACTCGAGACCCAGTTTTTCGCATCGGTTTGCCTAAATATTCAAGATTGTGCAGTCAATTCCGTTGCTTTTCCGGTGCGTTTTATTGTGAAGGAGAACTCGGCTGGGTTTTCTGGCTCTTCAATGATTTATCGGCTTCGGAAACTGGGCTGAAGGGCGGCGACTGAGTGAATTTCAATGAGGCTGTTTTCTTTTGGCTCTCGCTTTTGAACCATCGAAGGAATCAAAAAGTGGTTTAGCAGTAAAAGAAGGAGAATCTCAAGGCCTTTGAAGCCCTTTTTGAGTTTCTGCAATCGTACCTTCAGTGACTGAGTTGTGGGCCTTAGAAACTGGACTGAAGCGCACT
>NW_026017316.1:653780-658738 GCF_020466585.1 Dendroctonus ponderosae
GGCTCTGGCCTTTAAAGCATCGCCGCCATCAAAAAGTGGTTTAGTTGTCAAAGAAAGAGAATCTCAAGGCCTTTGAAGCCTTTTTGGAGTTTTTAAAATCTGACCCGCCATAACAGAGTTATGGGCCAAAGACAGTGGGCCGAAAACGCCATACTGGACGACGTTTAGTAACATCCATCCGAACGGGCAACCGAATCAATTTGGTTAAAAACACTGGCGGTAAATCGGCCACTTTCTAAATCAGCGTTCAAAACGTGCAATTAATCGGGCTCTCGCTCGGATATTCGATAATTCAGACCGTTAATTGTGGGCATTTTTCCTTGTTCGCGCACCTTTCACATGCGGACCGCAGTCCATTCGTTGTTTGCGACGTTTCGCTTGCAACCACATCAGCCATCTTCAGGGGCAGTGTCCAGTAGAAACCACCAAATCAAGCTACGCAAAAAGCATTTTTTTGCCGTGCGGAGCGGGCAATTGCAACTCTCTATTACATTGTTAGAGTGAGTTGGACGACCTCAAAATGCTGGTTTTTGCATCTGTTCGGGTGCTTTAAGGATTTCGAGTGACGTCATTTGAGGGGGCGGCCCTCCAAAGGGCCACGAGCCCACTGATTGCGTCATTTCCCGCACTAACCGGCTGATTGTGGCGGTTTTAATGCCCCGTGTGGACTGAATGGTGGATGCGCCCGTCAATTTTTTGTTTCTTTAAGGGTTTGTGGTGTTTTTTTGGGGTTTGTTTGTAGGTGGTTTTACGATGTTTTGTAACTGTTTTTTTTTTGTTTCAGGTGAGCTGCAGCCACAAGCCGCTTGATTCTGCCGGCAGGTAGCGGTAAAACTGCTTAGTTTTACTTGATTGGTGGATTTTTTCGCAATTTGGATAGAGGAGGGTTTTTGGAATCGGGGAGCTGGTTTTGAATTTTCGGGTGTTTTTGGGCGAATTTTGGGAATTTTTTTAAAATTCTGGCGCCCGACTTGGGCTGCGCTTGGTTTGTTTGGTTAATTACGCGAAAACTGGGTTAGGTAGATGGTTGCTTCTGGATCGACTGGATGGGGCAGGATTTATTCTATGGTGAGGAGAAATTTTGAATTTTCTGGCATTTTTGGGCGATTTTTGGGAATTTTTTCAAAAACCCAACGTTCCACTTGCGTTGCGTTTTTTTTAGGTTAATTACTCGAAAGCTGGAATAAAGAGAAAATTGGCTCTGGGCCGACTGGATAGAGCTGGACTTATTCTATGGAGTCTGAAATTTTGAATTTTCCGGAATTTTCGGGCGATTTTTGGGAAATTAAAGAAGTGCTGATGCTCAATTTTCTTCTCTCATTCTTAGAATATTTTTTCCTCACAAACCAGAATGGCTGGAATATGAGCAATTATACGACTCAACGGAGAAGCTCTCATTCTATCGAGGGCGAAATCTGCGGCCTCAAATCGTTTTTCGCAGAGTTTTGGCGAATTTTTGAAATTGCGATGCTCAACTTTCTGCTCTCAGTCTTTGAATAGTTTTCGCTCAGAAACTAGAACAGCTAGAATTTGAGCAATAATAGGACTCATTAGAGAAGACCTTATTCTATTGAGGCCACAAATTGCGGCTCCCAAGCGGTTCTGACTGATTTTTGAGAAATTTCGGAAATGCTGATGCTCAACTTTCAGCTCTCGGTCTTTGAATATTTTTGGCTCAGAAACTAGAATAGCTAGAATTTGAGCAATTATAGGGCTCAATAGAGAAGACCTCATTCTATTGAGGCCACAAATTGCGGCTCCCAAGCGCTTCTGGCTGATTTTTGGGAAATTTCGGAAATTCTGATGCTCAACTTTCTGCTTTCGGTCTTTGAATACTTTTGGCTCAGAAACTAGAATAGCTAGAATTTGAGCAATTATAGGACTCAATAGAGAAGACGTTATTCTATTGAGGGCACAAATTGCGACTCCCAAGCGCTTCTGGCTGATTTTTGAGAAATTTCGGAAAGTCTGATGCTCAACTCTCTACTCTCGGTCTTTGAATATTTTTGGCTCAGAAACCAGAATGGCTAGAATTTGAGCAATTATAGGACTCAATGGAGAAGAACTCATTCTATTGAGGCCACAAATTGCGGCTCCCAAGCGCTTCTGGCTGATTTTTGGGAAATTTCGGAAATTCTGATGCTCAACTTTCAGCTCTCGGTCTTTAAATATTCTATGCTCAGAAACTAGAATAGCTAGAATTTGAGCAATTATAGGACTCAATAGAAAATACCTCATTCTATTGAGGCCACGAATTGCGGCTCCCAAGCTCTTCTGGCTGATTTTTGGAAAATTTCGGAAATTCTCAACTTTCAGCTCTCGATCTTTGAATATTTTTGGCTCAGAAACCAGAATGGCTAGAATTTGAGCAATTATAGGACTCAATAGAGAAGACCTCATTCTATTGAGGCCACGAATTGCGGCTTCCAAGCGCTTCTGGCTGATTTTTGGGAAATTTCAGAAATTCTGATGCTCAACTTTCAGCTCTCGGTCTTTGAATATTTTTGGCTCAGAAACTAGAATAGCTAGAATTTGAGCAATTATAGGACTCAATAGAGAAGACCCCATTCTATTGAAGCCACGAATGGCGGCTCCCAAGCGCTTCGGGGTGATTTTTGAGAAATTTCGGAAAATCTGATGCGCAACTTTCTGCGTTCAGGCTTTGAATATTCATTTGCTCAGAAACTAGAATAACCAGACTTTTGATGTTTGCGCGACCAACTGGAGAATGTTTGATTCAATTGAAGCTGTAATTTGCGGCTGCAAACCGCTTTTGGCTGACTTTTGGGAAAATTAGAAAAAGCTGATTCTCAGCTTTTACACCGTCTGTTTGCAAATTTGTTTGCTCAGAGACCAGAACGGCCAGAAAATGGGCGATTATTGCACCCAATAGAGAAACTGTCATTCTATTGGGGCCCAAAATTTCGGCTTTTCAGCGCTTTTGGCTGATTTTTGCCAATTTTTTTGATGAACTGCTGTCGTCGCTCTTGACTGCCGGTTATTTTCCCCGACACCCGATTTGCTTAATTAATTATTTGAATAATCAATCAATCTCGGAATCTGTTTGTTCAATTTTTTGTTTCAATTCAGGAATTTTCAAAAAATTTCCTTTAGGGGAGTTTTCGCAAAGCAAAGCAATTTTCTGAAAAATCCCCCCCATTGAACCGGAAGAGGGATTAATTCGAAACGTTCAATATTTACAAAAGAAAGTGTGCTCTTTCTCGTTCAGGGGCCTAGTTTGGGAGAAAATGCAAAAAACCCTGTTGGTTGCGCCATTTTGAAAAAAATTCTGGAAAATTCCCTGATGATGACTGCGAATCGAAACTGTGCCCACCCAAGGAACGCAGAGGGCTCTCCAAGATGCGTCCGAAATCAACCCGCTGGTGCAACCAGTTTCGCCGGAAAGGCACCGCAAACTGCTGAGATGAGAATGGCTGGGGCCAATGCGGGCGAAACGTCGCGCACGCCACTGTCGTCCAGTCCATAAAGATCGCGATTAATCGGTTTAGCGAATTTTCGAAAAATCCATCTTCGCACTTCCTGGCCCCGGCTTTCTCTCGTAAAACGGCCTTCTCCATAAGTGGCATCGCCCACGTCGTTGATTGGCCGCTATCGATTGTTTTTTTCGCCGTTTAATTCGCTTGTCTTGCTCGTTTTTCTCCTGTTGTGCCTGTCAGTTCAGATAATATCGCAAGATTATTTTACAATACGGTTTTCAGCCTGAAAATGGGCATTTAATGAATGGTGGGCGTGTTCGGTGCGACCAAACTGACTTGGCATCGAATCGGCCTCGCTTCCGGGGTGGTTTGCGGCTGAAATGTGCGGAAAAATCCCCGAACTCGAAGCACCCGCCAGAACCCGGATCATGTGGGTTCCAAACGGGCGCAAACCCAGTGGCGTGCCCCGATGGGTTCGGCGAAAAACGTCGAATCAAGCCACCCAAGTGGTTCCAACTTCCGGTCGTTTTCGCCACATAACCTCGAAAATTCGGAACCAGTTCTGCACGCGGAACCTCCAACCAATTAATTACGTCAAACGGAAAAACGACCGCCGCCGTTCGGATTAAAGGATCGTTTTTAAGAGTGCGTGCCGATTTTTTAAATGTCGAGATTACGGCCAGGTTCGCATCCGCGTCTCTCAGTCTGATTAAATCGCTATAAATGATGTCGCAAATGGGCCGGCCATTTATTCAAATCGCCCTCGTAGCCTTCGGATCCGGCGGCCTTGCCCGGACTAAAAAAACCGCCGGCCTGAATCCGGGGCGCAGGCCTTTTTCTCGTCTGAATCGGTTCGGGCTCTTCGTGTGAAGATCGGCCAAGCGTCTTCCGTGAATCGCTTTCGGCTCTATGAATAGAGCCGAAAAACTTGGCTCCACCCGTCTTGGTTTGGGCGAGAGGCATTTTTTCAAACCGCCCAAAACTTGACAACTTTGGGGAGAGTCAACAGCATTTGAGTTTTCCCCTAATTCTCCTGCCGTCTGATTCGCTTGAACTGAAATTTTACACAGTCCAACAGCCAAGTGTGTTTATTAAATGGACTAAAAGGCAACGCTCTACCTGCTCTAGTTTGGGCGGGAAGTTTTTTTGAAGTTTTGGCTCTGCCGGAGAGCTTTTTTGAGTTTCTAGTCAAATTTATATTCCTGGGAAAAAATCCTGCGGTCTGATTGGCGTGAAATTTGCTCCTGTTTAACAGCCAAGTGTCTTTTATAAATGGACTAAAAGGCAACGATCTACCTGCTCTAGTTTGGGCGGGAAGTTTTTTTGAAGTTCTGGCTCTGGCTGAGAGCTTTTTTGAGTTTCTAGTCAAATTTATATTCCTGGGAAAAAATCCTGCAGTCTGATTGGAGTGAAATTTGCTCCTGTTTAACAGGCAAGTGTCTTTTATAAATGGACGAAAAGACAACACTCTACCTGCTCTAGTTTGGGCGGGAAGTTTTTTTGAAGTTCTGGCTCTGGCTG
>NW_026017316.1:659737-665399 GCF_020466585.1 Dendroctonus ponderosae
ACTGGATTTTGCGGGTTCATTTAGAATACAGTTTGTAGACTCCAGTGTGTTTTATGAAAGTTTCGATTTTTGCGTCATCATCAGTCAGTTTTGCGGCATTTTTGAAAATTGGGTTCGAATTTGGGGTTTGTTTAAGCAAGCCGAATTTTCGCGAATTTCCTCAGCTGGAAATTCATTTTCAGGCCCATTTTGTAGGCAAAAGTGCGTCCTATGTGTGCAAAAAGTTTCGATTTTGAGTCATCAGGCAGTTTTTGAAGAATTTTCAAATTTTTCGTTGATTTTGGCTCTGGTTTAGGCTGATCGGACTTTGAAATTAATTTCCTTAGAAACTAAAAAAACGTCAAAAATTGCTTTGGGCTTAGATTTGTGAAGAAAAGTCTATTTCTGCAAGTGGCGAAAGTTTCGATTTCTCGGCCATCATCAGTCAGTTTTGCGAAACTTGAAAATTGGGTTCGAATTTGGTGTTTGTTTGAGCAGGCCGGATTTTGGCGTTGATTTTCTCAGAACCCAGTAAAGCTTGAGATTCACTTTCAGGCCCATTTTGTAGGGAAAAGTGCGTTCTATGTGTGCAAAAAGTTTCGATTTTGAGTCATCATCAGGCAGGATTTGAAGAAGTTTCAAATTTTCCATTGATTTTGGCTCTGGTTTAGGCTGATCGGACTTCCAAATTAATTTCCTCTGAAACTGAAAAATCGTCAATAATCGCTTTGGGCTTAATTCTGTAGAGAAAATACATTTCTGTAAGTGGCGAAAGTTTCAATTTCTCGGCCTTCATCAATCAGATTTGCGGAATTTTTGAAAATTGGGTGGGAATTTCGCGTTTGTTCTTACAGGCCGGAGTTTGTCATTTATTTACTGAGAAACCAGTGAAGTTCACCAGTCATTTTGAGGTGTATTTTGAAGGGCAAAATCCTTTCGTCATGTGGCCGAAGTTTCGGGTTTCAGTCATCTTCAGGCGTTTGGCACAAAAATGTTCGGTAAAATTTATTTTTCCTCCAGACCAGGTGAAGCTGGTGACTGGAATTTGCACGCATTTGGCATCGCAAAATGCCTGTGATAAGTGGGAAAAGTTTCGTTTTTGGGCCATCATCAGGCACTTGTCCACGAATTTTTCAAAATTTGGACAGTTCCTCTGAGGGGAGAAAGTTGCGATTCGGATCATCAAGCGCGACGACGTTTCGTCGGCCGCGGCCCTCTTCAGGCCAGCGCGCCCCGTCTCGATTCCTGCTTCACCTCCAAACCAGCGTCGACCGTCTGCAGGTCAGCCGGCTTTCAAAGCGTTATTGTCGATCCGATCGCGATTCGGAAACGTTCCTGCTGAACAGCGGAACGCGGTCGTTTTTTCGTTTTTTGCGCCACTTTCGGTTGGAAAATTACGCCAGTTTTCCTGTACGAACGCGGTGGTTTTAGTGGTTTTTTCCTGGAGTTTTCCCTGGTGCTTGGTTGGGCCGGTTTCTTTGGATTGGTTCCTTGCAAAGTCCCGTGCAGTTGATGGTCTCGAAAGGTAAGTCGCGGACACAGTTTTAGCAGGAATTTCACTTTCACACTTTGGCCCAAAACCGATCGGTTCTTCAGTTCGCCACGCGAAAGGCTGCAGTTTTCCTTGAGTTGTCGAGCCTTTCTGGCTCGTCTCGATCGGACAGCCAGAGGCAGAAAAGCCTCCGAAAAAATCAGCTTTTTTCAGCGCACGCTTTACGAGTAAACATCCGAAGGAAAAAACACGCAGCATTTATCGCCTGCCGTACATGGCATGAATAGTGCGTGGCCTTCGGGTAATTAAACAGTATTTTGGGTTCCTTTCCCAAATGATTGGTACTTTTATTCTCACATTACTGACAAGCAGGCCTTTCATTGGCTGGTTGCATCATTCACGTTCACGATGGACCAAATTGACTTCTTCGCTGCTTTTCTATTTTCCAGATTTTTGTTTTTTTTCCACCCTGTAGCGTTTACAGGGTGGCTGATGTCGTTTCGGCGTTGACTGCCAGTCCGACAAGGGCTTCAATTGACGGAAACCTTCGATTTTCAGCGGCAACGCCGCATTTTTGGGGGTTTTTTGGATTTTTTGGGAGGTATGGCATCTTTTTTGGTCCGATGGTTTTTTGCGTAAAATCAGCCCCTGGCGAGTTTTCGGGGTGTTGAACTTTCATAGACCACTTGACGTCTTGATTTTGCAAACATCCTGGAACCTACTGATTTGCTTTGCAACACCGCAATTTCTCCGTGCACTGTTGCAGTTTGGGCAGAATGCAATGTTTTTCGATTGACGGGTTTGTTCCTAACCTGAAAGAGTTTTGAGTTTTTTGATTGTGCAACTTTTACCCTTCTGCTTCGAAGCATTCTGTTGGAAAAATGCAGGAAACTTCAATTTTTCACAGGCAACATCGCGTTTTCGAACGTTTTTCGGATTGTTTGGGAAGTTTGGCACTTTTTTCGTTTGATGGGTTTTTGCGTAAAATCAACCCCTAGCGACTTTTCGGGGCGTTGAGCTTTCAAAGACCACTTGACGTGTTGTATTTGCAAACGTCCAGGAATCTACTGATTTGCGTTGCAACACCGCAATTTTTCAGTGCGTTGTTGAAGTTTGGGCAGAATGCAAGGTTTTTCGATTGGGTATGTTCCTAACCTGAAAGAGTTGACTTTTTTGATTGTGAAACTTTTGCCAACTACTATAAAGCATGGTTTGGAAAACTCGAATTTTTCATTGGCCACATCGCGTTTTCTGGCGTTTTTTCGGATTTTTCGGCACGTTTGGCACCTTTTTTGTTATTTGCCTTTTTTCGTTAAATCAACCCTTGGCGGGTTTGACGGGATGTTGAACTTTGACAGACCACTTGACATTGTGTTCTTGTAAACATCCCAGAATCGTCTGTTCAGCTTGGCAACGCCGCAATATTTGAATGCAACATTGTAACTTAAGTGAAGGGCAATATTTTTTGTTGGACGATCCTCATCCTGACCTGAAAGGATTTTCAGTTTTCCATTGTTGAACGTTCGCCAACTACTCTGAAGCGTTCCGATCTAGACAACTGTGAAAATGGGCTATTTTTAGTGGCAACACCGCATTTTTTCCCGTTTTGAAGCATTTGACGTAAAATGCACCATTCACTCCAGTTTCCAGGGTGTTGGACTTTGACACACCACTTGACATCGTGAACGTGTAAACATCCCAAAATCGGCTGTTGGGCTTGGCAACGTCGCAATATTTTAATGCAGGATAACGGGATTTTTAGGTTTTCACTGTTGTTCTACTCGGAAGCGTTCTTTTCTGGACAACTGCAAAAAATGGCCGATTTTCAGCGGCAACACTGCAATTTTTCACATTTTCCTGGCGGTCTAGAAAGTTGTGTCAATTTTTTGCCCTCAGAGTGTTTGACGTACAGCCACGGCTTGCGCAGATTCGTGCGCACTGAACCTGAACCTCCACTCGCACCATCTTTGAACATAAACGCCCGGAAAAATCGACTATTTCACTTGGCAACACCGCATTTTTTTATAGAATTGTGGTTGTTCGTGGCACATTGGAGATTTTTGGCGCGGACTTTCCAATTTTTTACTGCAGGGATGGGGAGTTTTCGCGCATCCGACATGCAGCGGCGCTTGTAGGGGAGTGTCTCGGGAAAATGGGCGTTAACTTTGGCAACAGTGCACTTTCGGGGAGTTTTTGCAGGTTGAACGATGGGAAATCGATCGCTCTCTCGGTCCGCGGAACAAACCCGGATTTCTCGCAAACTGAATTTATGCAAATTTCGATTTTTTCGGGGGGCAGTAAATTGGGATTAAATCGTACACGAAACCGTTTTATTTTAATTAACGCATAAAGTGTACGAAAATACATCGCCGCTGGCTTTGGCTTCGATTTACGATCGTTTTTTCGTCGATTTTCGATTTGATTTAGGCCATTTTCTAAACAACTTTTTAAATAAATGGCGAGCGCATCAATCGTCCGAACGTTTCTCGCATCTGGATCGTTCCTAATGGTTATTAATTTGCGTTTTTAGCCGAGCGAAACGATTCATGTGCGATTTGAGTGCGACCGATTAGCGTGCGAGATTGAACGAGGCTCGATCGATGTACTGAATGTTTGTACAACTTGATCATTTTTCAAAAACCTCCCGTTTTCCCCCAAGTGACAGTCCCTGAAGTATTTAGATGTTTAACAGCGAGAAAACTCCTTTTTCGCTTCACCCTGTTTGAAGAAAAATCTTCAATTTTTCAACGAGAATGCGAAAATGCTCCAAAAAAGCAGGGTTGCCGCTGATTTTTTCGAGTTTGCAGCGCATTTTCAGCAGTATGTCCCTAAACTCCCCAAGGAAATCTTGCAAGCCTGCGAGCCGCAAAACGCGTGCGGCTTTTCATGGGCATTTTTACCCAAAATCCCTGGTAAGTTTACCAGAAGCCGAAATTCAGCAGAAAATTGCGGCGTTGCCGTGCAAAAGCTCGATTTTTCTGGGTGTTTCCAGTTGAACTGTGCAAAAAAGTTCTTCCTCCAGAAAAACCTCCCAAAAGCTCGGTTTGCAGTGGCGATCATTTGAGGAAACTTCTAGGAAATTTCATGGTGATTCGAAAAAAGGTGCAATAGTGCGGTGTTGCCATGCAAAAATCCCGGTTTTTGAATATGTTTTCACTCTCAGGTTGCACGAGCAGCTGGGCAAAGTTCTTCACCCAGAAAACCACACAAGGGTTTATTTGACAGCTGTCACTTCCAGCACCAAAAACGTGTCAAACTTCATAAAGATTCGGAAAATGCCAAAAAACGCGGTGTTGCAGAGCGAAAATAATCCAGTTTCCCAGGATTTTCGAGTGGAATGTTCTGGAGAAAGTTGCTTAGCCAAAAACTGGAACTTTGTTCACTCCAGGATAAGGATTTTTGAACAAAAGTCTTCCTTTGTTCATTAGCAACAACCTGAGATGAAAATATTGCCATGTTGTATATCAAAATGGTCGATTTTTGGGGATGTTTCCAGTTGGACGTTGCCAAAGCGGTTCTTAAATGTTCAACAGCTAGAAAACCGCAGAAAACCCCCATTGAGGCTTGACATTGTTTTGGCGAAAATCCTCTAAATGCCCTAAGGAGTTTCAAAATGTACAAATCTGCGGCGTTGCCAATCAATCTTGTGGATTATCGGCGATTTTCCGGCGGAAAGTTTCCAGAGCAGTTAGTGCTTCTAGCTGAAATTGGGCAAAACTCAAAGTTCTTCCAGTGGAAAATGGCAGTTTTCCAGAATTTGTTTTCCATAATGTACAAGTAACGAAAATGAGTCGAAATATTGCGGCGTTGCCAAGCGAAAAACTCGATTTTCCTAGATGTTTTCACTTTAAAGTTGCGCAGGTGGTCCGGAAAAGTTCAACCCACAGAAAACCGCGCAAGGGTTGATTTGACATATGTCACTGTCAGAGCCAAAAATGTGTCCAACTTCACCTAGGTTTGGAAAATGTCAAAAAATGCAATGTTGCCATTAAAAACAATTGTGGTTTGAAGGATTTTTCAATGAAACCTTCTTTAAATGTTTAGAGGAAGTTGTATGGGCGAAAAACTCAAAATTTATCCGGTTATAGGCAATAGAAATTGATTTAAAAAATGCGGTGTTGCCGATTTTCCTAGAGGTTTTGACTTTGCAATTGTACAAGGCGTCTAGAAAAGTTCGCCACGCAGAAAAAT
>NW_026017316.1:666398-666794 GCF_020466585.1 Dendroctonus ponderosae
TTCCTGGAGGTTTTCACTTTGCAGTTGTACAAGGGGTTTAGAAAAGTTCACCGCGCAGAAAAAGGCGCAAGGCCCTATTTGACGTATGTCACTATGATCAGCGAAATTGTGGAAAACTTTGTCAAAATTCAGAAAATGTGGAAAAAGTCACACTGCCAATTGGAGTAAGGGAATTTTCGCACTTTTCCCATTGCAACCAGCAGAGGGAGCCTGTGGCATCTTACCCTTCACAAACCTTCAGGCTATCATCTGTGTACACGGCAACGCCGCCTTAGGCCAAGGCTCCAACCTCTGCACCAGCCCTTGCAGGGCGGGGTTGCCACGATTGGCAAAAATTAGTCAAGTTGGGGGCATATTTTATCCGAAAATGCTGTCGCCTGGCTTATCGCGCTTAAC
>NW_026017316.1:666894-668139 GCF_020466585.1 Dendroctonus ponderosae
GAGTAGAAAAAGAGTTATCAGCCAAAGAGTTACAAATTTCAAAATTGATTTTGTTGCAAAAACTTCAAAGTTTCAAAGTTTTCAAATGCGTCCATTTTAAAGTATTCGATGCCATTTGAAACGCTTGTTGATTTTTTGAAATCGGCCCAAAAATAACAGAGTTGTGGATAAAAAAACCCTACATAAATCTGACACAGAATTCTTGTGCAGTTTTCTGCCCAACTTCGAGATTTGCCAACCGATTTCAACGATTAAAGAACTGAAATGTTTGGAATCTTTTGTTCTGCAAATCAACTTTCGGTTTTCCGAAATCGCGAGAGTAGAAAAGGAGTTATGCGCCATTGAGTTCCGGTTTTCAAATAATATATTTTCCATAAACTTCAAAATTTCAAATTTATTCAAAAGCGTCCGTTTCAAGTTCTGATGCCCTTTTAAACATTTTTTTTTGTTTTTTAAATCGGCCCACTAATGAAAGAGTTATGGATTTAATAAATCTGATGCAGGATTCCTGTGCAGTTTTCTGTCCAACTTTTAGATTTGTCAACCTATTGCTACGAGTAAAAAGCTGAAATATTCGCCATCTTGTGCTCTTCAAGTCAACTTTCGATTTTCCGAAATCGCGCGAGTGGAAAAAGAGTTATGAGTCAAAGAGTTACAATTTTCAAAATGGATTTTGTTGCAAAAACTTCAAAGTTTCAAAGTTTTTTAAAACCGTCCATTTTTACTTGAATGAATCGTTCAAATCTAGCTGTTCGCTGGCAAAACTTTCCACTAACGGATAACGGCAAAAACTCAAAGGCGATGTTGCAAGATTTTTACGTAAATTCTGGGTTTAAGGGCGAATTTTTCGTTTTTAACCGCATGGCTCCTAAAGTTTACACTCACTTAAATTCAATTAAAACGTCAAATGTCATAAAAACCTCCAATGCGACGTTGCCAAACATTGCCGTAGCTCTTAAGTTCACAGGCCGATTTCAGTTTTTCACGCCAAATTCCACAATTTACCTCATTCATTTCAGAGTATACCTCATTTTTGAAGTGAATCGTCTTTCAGGGGCTTTTTGGGTTTTCTAAATCGTACAGAAGATAACGAAGTTACGCGCTTTTTGGTTCATAAAGCTTGAATAGAAAAGAGTTTTTGCCCTTGAAACTGCTTCAGCCCCTGTCCAAAACCTTCCATTCTGTGCAGTTTTCCGCATAACTTCGCCAGTTTCTCTCAGAAGTTCACCCTTTTTTTTTGGTCTT
>NW_026017316.1:668239-669424 GCF_020466585.1 Dendroctonus ponderosae
TCATTCATTTCAGAGTATACCTCATTTTTGAAGTGAATCGTCTTTTAGGGGCTTTTTGACACTTAAATTCGATGAAAACGTCAAATGTCATAAAAACCTCCAATGCGACGTTGCCAAACATTGCCGTAACTCTTAAGTTTACAGGCCGATTTTATTTTTCCACGCCAAATTCCACACATTTTACCTCATTCATTTCAGAGTACACCTCATTTTTGACTAAACTCAAGAGAAAAGTGGGGTTAAGAGCGAGGAAATCGTCCTACCTAAAAAACGGACGTGTCTGGGCTGAGGAGACGCTTGCGCTTGCGCGCCCACATCCTGAATCGGCGACGTTGCCACCGACTTGTGCACCGCGATGCGCCTGCCCTCTTCATGCAGCGCGCAACAATGAAAGTCGCACTCGACGTTGCCATTCTGCGGACTGCCGGCGCGCGGCAGATGGGCGTGGTGCGCGCACTCGGGCGTGTGCACATGCACCGGCGCCTCCAACGAGCTGGTGCGCCGCGCCCCTGCCGGCCGAACCTGCAAACGCCAACTGTCTAAACTGTCAATTAGAAGGGAGCGTGCCTGCTGACCTCGTCGTGGTTTATCACAGTGATCTGAGGGCTGGCGCGACGTGGGGGCGTGAACCCGTCTTGCGAAGAGGGCGGGGTTTTGGATGGGGGCGGGGCCTGCACGCCCGGCCCCGCCAATGGCCGCTTACTGGGCGAGAACTTGGCAGGCGACGGGACTTCGGTCGGCCCCCTGCCCGGGCGCTGGTCCCAGTGCAGAACCACCGTGACACGCCCCTATGGAAAAGGGGGCGTGGCCCCATTAAATCCCCCTGCGAAAAGCTGCCAATCTACCTTGTTGTCCATGATTTTCCACGAAGGAGTTTCATCCTGCAGCTCCAGAGCGTTGATTGTTTCGCACACGATGCGCGGAATGGCGGAGACTACTGGAACAGAGCGGAGACTTAAGAGTGGGAGTGGGGGTAGTGGTGGGGGCGGAGTTTTACCTGCTCGAATGACGTCGACTCCGGCCGGTAGCCACCGCTCGCCTGGCCGCAACAGCAGCAGAACACTGTTGGGTGGCAGGGTTCGGAAGTATTCGGCGTCCTCCACTTGGGTTCCGTCCGATTCGAGCACCAAGCGCACCTGCAACAGCCATAGAGGGCGTTAGTGGGCGGGACGACTCGTCTGTTGG
>NW_026017316.1:669524-670802 GCF_020466585.1 Dendroctonus ponderosae
TCTACCTGCTCTAGTTTGGGCGGGAAGTTTTTTTGAAGTTCTGGCTCTGCCTGAGAGCTTTTTTGAGTTTCTAGTCAAATTTATATTCCTGGGAAAAAATCCTGCAGTCTGATTGGCGTGAAATTTGCTCCTGTTTAACAGGCAAGTGTCTTTTATAAATGGACGAAAAGACAACACTCTACCTGCTCTAGTTTGGGCGGGAAGTTTTTTTGAAGTTCTGGCTCTGGCTGGGAGCTTTTTTGAGCTTCTCGTCAAATTTAGATTCCTGTGCAAAAATCCTGCGGTCTGATTGGCGTGAAATTTGCTCCTGTTTAACAGTCAAGTGTCTTTTATTAATGAACTAAATAACAACGCTCTACCTGCTCTAGTTTGAGCGGGAAGTTTTTTTGAAGTTCTGGCTCTGGCTGAGAGCTTTTTTGAGTTTCTAGTCAAATTTAGATTTTTGGGAAAAAAATCCTGCGGTCTGATTGGCGTGCAATTTGCTCCTGTTTAACACTCAAGTGTCTTTTATAAATGGACTAAAAGGCAACGCTCTACCTGCTCTAGTTTGGGCGGGAAGTTTTTTGAAGTTCTGGCTCTGTCTGACAGCTTTTTTGAGTTTCTAGTCAAATTTAGATATTTGGGAAAAAATCCTTCGGTCTGATTGGCGTAAAAATTTGCTCCTGTTTAACAGTCAAGTGTCTTTTACAAATGGACTAAAAGGCAACGCTCTACCTGCTCTAGTTTGGGCGGGAAGTTTTTTTTAAGTTCTGGCTCTGCCTGAGAGCTTTTTTGAGTTTCTAGTCAAATTTAGATTCCTGGGCAAAAATCCTGCGGTCTCATTGGCGTGAAATTTACTCCTGTTTAACAGTCAAGTGTCTTTTATTAATGAACTAAATAACAACGCTCTACCTGCTCTAGTTTGGGCGGGAAGTTTCTTTGAAGTTCTGGCTCTGCCTGAGAGCTTTTTGAGTTTTGAGGTAAATTTAGATTCCTGGCAAAGAATCCTGCGGTCTGATTGACGTGCAATTTGCTCCTGTTTAACAGTCAAGTGTCTTTTATAAATGGACTAAAAGACAACGCTTTACCTGCTCTAGTTTGGGCGGGAAGTTTTTTGAAGTTCTGGCTCTGCCGGAGAGCTTTTTTGAGTTTCTAGTCAAATTTAGATTCCTGGGCAAAAATCGTGCGGTCTGATTGGCGTGAAATTTGCTCCTGTTTAACAGTCAAGTGTCTTTTATAAATGGACTAAAAGGCAACGCTCTACCTGCTCTAGTTTGGGCGGGAAGTTTTTTTGAAGTT
>NW_026017316.1:670902-672040 GCF_020466585.1 Dendroctonus ponderosae
GAGAGCTTTTTTGAGTTTCTAGTCAAATTTAGATTCCTGGGCAAAAATCCTGCGGTCTGATTGGCGTGAAATTTGCTCCTGTTTAACAGTCAAGTGTCTTTTATAAATGGACTAAAAGACAACGCTTTACCTGCTCTAGTTTGGGCGGGAAGTTTTTTTGAGGTTCTGGCTCTGCCTGAGAGCTTTTTTGAGTTTTGAGTTAAATTTAGATTCCTGGCAAAGAATCCTGCGGTCTGATTGGCGTGAAATTTGCTCCTGTTTAACAGTCAAGTGTCTTTTATTAATGAACTAAATAACAACGCTCTACCTGCTCTAGTTTGGGCGGGAAGTTTTTTTGAAGTTCTGGCTCTGGCTGAGAGCTTTTTTGAGCTTCTAGTCAAATTTATATTCCTGGGAAAAAATCCTGCGGTCTGATTGGCGTGAAATTTGCTCCTGTTTAACTGTCAAGTGTCTTTTATAACTGGACTAAAAGGCAACGCTCTACCTACTCTGGTTTGGGCAGGAAGTTTTTTTGAAGTTCTGGCTCTGCCTGAGAGCTTTTTTGAGTTTTGAGTCAAATTTAGATTTCTGGCAAAGAATCCTGCGGTCAGATTGGCGTGAAATTTGCTCCTGTTTAACAGTCAGGTGTTTTTTATAAATGGACTAAAAGGCAACGCTCTACCTGCTCTAGTTTGAATGGGAAGTTTTTTTGAAATTTTGGGTCTGCCTGAGAGCTTTTTTGAGTTTCTAGTAAAATTTAGATTCCTGGGCAAAAATCGTGCGGTCTGATTGGCGTGAAATTTGCTCCTGTTTAGCAGCCAAGTGTCTTTTATAAATGGACTAAAAGACAACGCTTTACCTGCTCTAGTGTGGGCGGGAAGTTTTTTTGAAGTTCTGGCTCTGCCTGAGAGCTTTTTTGAGTTTCTAGTCAAATTTAGATTCCTGGGAAAAAATCCTGCAGTCTGATTGGCGTGAAAGTTTCCGTGGTCCAACAGACAGGTGTCTTTTATAAATGGACTAATTCACAAGTCTCTACCTGTTCTAGTTTGAAGACTAGGCATTTGTGAACGTCAGCCGTTGTCTAAGCGCTTTAATCAGTTTCTAATCAAGTTTCACCTCCTGGAAGAAAATCTGCCGTCTGATTGGCGTGAAAGTTTTC
>NW_026017316.1:672140-674919 GCF_020466585.1 Dendroctonus ponderosae
TGCGTTAGATGGAGGCCAAATGCATTCACCGGGCAAAAAAGGGATTGTCGAAAAAAATACTTTTCCTGCAGGGGAAATATCCCGCATAACTCGCTTAGTCCAGGTCGGATTTGCAAAACTTAAACTGCACTCGAAAGGGCTCGATTTTTGCAGGAACAAATCAAATAAATTTGGCAACTGCGCCCCCCACTTTTGCAGCTCACCTTGATAAAGTGCGGATAGAGGGCGGACGTGACCAAACTGTCGGGCATCTTCCTCAAAAACGACTTCAGCAGGCTGCTGACCACGTGCAGATCGTTCCACTTGGCATCCTCCAGCGGCACCTCCTCAAAATTCCGATTGATCTCCTCCGACAGCGCCGTGATTGAGGCATTGTTGCCAGGCACACGATAAATTCCCGTCACTCCCAGACCTTTGGCATCGATTATTTCCGTGCAAACTTCGACAAACCTCGGCAGGAATCCGTTCTCGTTCGAGGCGATACAATGCTCGATCGGGATACCGAAGGTCGACCTGAAACATCCGGTTCAAATCACCCGTGCAACGTTGCCAGCTGCGCTGGTTACCCGTACACTTCCGGTGCGGTGGGCGACGTTGGCGACGTGGCGCCCTGGTTGAATTTCTTGAACTGCTTGGCAACGCGGCCCCGCCACGTTTTACTCTTGGGGCTGGTGGTGGGGATGGCGCTGTCATTGTGCGATGATGGTTTCCTTGTCTTGCTCACCGGCGATTGGCCGGTGGGCGATCGATTGCGGCTCACCATCGACGTTTTGCCGTTCTTATTGGCCGGCTGCGGCGACAAATGGCTGCTCTGCGCCGGACCGGTGGGGGGGGCCTGCGGCTCCGCCCTCTGTCTCCCCCCTCCCGATTGCTCCTAGACAACGCGCGGTTAAAACCCGCCATTTTTCCGGCACCGGTTTCGCCTGCACCAGTGCGGGCCATCATCAGACTGTGCGGTACTTACCAGATCGGCCTCGGTGCTGACAGCGACTTGCTGCTGCAGCGTTTTCACCCAATCGGCGAATTCTTCGCCGCTTTCCGCCTGAATCAGAAATTCCGAGCGGCAGGGTTTCACTGTGGACATGCGCAGCACGTTTTTGCGCTTCGTGTAGTCGCCGGCCACGCGCACTGCACTACTGCGCATGTCCACGCCCGATGACAGCGACTGGTCGAGCGACAGGTCCGACGTTGCCACTGGGCTCTGCAACATAAATTGACAGTGTGAGGTTATGTGTCAAGGAAAATGTCAATCGGGGGGCGTGACTTTGGCCACTTTGTTGTTGTTTGTTGCCACGGTGTTGCCAGACTCAGACAAAAATACCCTCAGTGACGTTTGTTTGACGAAGTAGGGACGAAGCGTGGCAACCAGGCCGGCAGGATCGGGCGAACGAAAGTGCCATTCATTCAACAACGATCGCTTCAATTAACTGATTAGCTCTTAAACTATTGGTTTTAGATTCATTAAATGTGCGCTCATTATTGGCTGGAAAACTCTCTCCTGCGCAAACCAATCAGGGGCCTTTCCAATATCGCAACGATCTCGATTTTTGAGCTTTGATGGTCGGATGTTTGCCTTTTTGCTTGGTTTTTAGTGCGGTGGGTTTCCCTGTTCCGACAGGATTTTTTGCACCAGCTGGCAACGCCGCGCGTCACTTAAGTGGGTCGTAATTGGGCACATTTGCGTCAAGTGGGTGAGTGTACAATTGGCGCACTTTCCTTTGTGTTGAGGATTCCGATCGACTGATTTGAAAAAATCACTTATCCTGCAGGAAAATTTTCCGATTTTTTGGAATCTTGACAATTTAAATGAATTCGAAACGAATTTCTGTCGCCGAAAACGCAATTTCGAAAAAAAAATTCCTGCAGGAAAAATTTGGTGCCGAACTACCTTATTACGAGGGCGATTTGAAAAATACAACCTGCTTTGGAGAGCGCAGACGTTTGTCTTCAAATGACCAGTTTGCAAATTGAAATCGGCTGCAAAACCTGCAGAATATGAGCGTTGGAAAACCGGGGAAAATCCTGCTGAGCCGAATGTTTTGAAATATTTATGCGTTCGATGGACGCCAAATGCATTCGGCTCAAAAAGTTTGACTGATTAAAAGATGATCTAAGAAAATTCCTGCAGAGGGCAATTGTTGCCTTTGATTTGGAAAGATTCTTCCTGCAAATTGAGCCCTTTACAATCGCGTTTCAGTTCTCTAAATCGCCCCGGTATTAGCGAAGCTATGGGAAAAACTTTGCTGCAGGAAAAATTGACTTTTGGTGTGAACAAAAAGGCAAAATGTAGCAAATTCAATTTTATTTAGCTCGTCGTGTTGTTTTCGCAATTTGCTCCATCGACAAACGAGTTACGAGCAAAAGAAAATTTCCTGCTGACATAAATTTTTGCGAAGTTTGTTAGAAGAATTCGAGCTCTTTCCAACGAGGTTTTCATTTCTTGAATCGCCCACGTATAAAGGGAGTTATGTCACATATGTTAACTGCAGGAACGACATTTTGAAATTCTTGTAGCTGGCACGTTTTTGGGCCGATTTCAGTTTTGAAACGCCACTGTAAAGGGCTCAATTTTCCCTAAACATCACTGGTTTCATATTCGAAATCGCCCAAAAAACCTGCAAGATACGAGGGATTGAAATTACGTTAACGGTTTTCCTGCAGTGCAATATTGGCGCATAACTTTCTTAATACGGTGGCGATTCCAAAAATTAAAACCTCGTTGGAAAGAGCTCCAATTCTTCTAAAAATCGCCGCAAAAATTTGAGTCAGCAGGAAAATT
>NW_026017316.1:675019-678297 GCF_020466585.1 Dendroctonus ponderosae
CGATTTTATTTAGCTCGTTGTGTTGTTTTCCCAATTTACTCAATCGGCAAACGAGTTCCAAGCAAAAGAAATTTTCCTGCTGACTCAAATTTTTGCGGCGATTTTTAGTAGAATTCGAGCTCTTTCCAACGAGGTTTTAATTTTTGGAATTGCCACCGTATTAAGAAAGTTATGCGCTAATATTGCACTGCAGGAAAACCGTTAACTTAATTTCAATTCCTCGTATCTTGCAGGTTTATTGGGCGGTTTCGAATATGAAACCAGTGATGTTTAGGGAAAATTGAGCGCTTTTCCGTGGTGTTTTAATTTTCGAAATCGCCCCGGTACTAGCAAAGTTATGGGAGAAATTTTCGCCGCAGGAAAAATTGGCTTTTTTCTAAATGCAATTTTGGCGTGAACAAAAAGCCAAACTGTAGCAAAGCCGATTTTATTTGGCTCGTTGTGTTGTTTTCTCAATTTACTCACTCGGCAAACGAGTTCCGAGCAAAAGAAATTTTCCTGCTGACTCAAATTTTTGCGGCGATTTTTAGAAGAATTCGAGCTCTTTCCAACGAGGTTTTAATTTTTGGAATCGCCACCGTATTAAGAAAGTTATGCGCCAATATTGCACTGCAGGAAAACCGTTAACTTAATTTCAATCCCTCGTATCTTGCAGGTTTATTGGGCGATTTCGAATTTGAAACCAGTGATTTTTAGGGAAAATTGAGCGCTTTACAGTGGCGTTTCAAAACGTTTCGTTTGAAATCGGCCCAAAAACGTGCCAGCTACAATAATTTCAAAATATCGTTCCTGCAGTTAACGTTTGTGGGATAACTCCCTTAATACGTGGGCGATTCAAGAAATGAAAACCTCGTTGGAAAGAGCTCGAATTCTTCTAACAATCTTCGCAAAAATGTATGTCAGCAGGAAATTTTCTTTTGCTCGCAACTCGTTTGCCGATGGAGCAAATTGCGAAAACAACACGACGAGCTAAATAAAATCGAATTTGCTACATTTTGCCTTTTTGTTCACACCAAAAGTCAATTTTTCCTGCAGCAAAGTTTTTCCCATAGCTTCGCTAATACCGGGGCGATTTAGAGAACTGAAACGCGATTGTAAAGGGCTCAATTTGCAGGAAGAATCTTTCCAAATCAAAGGCAACAATTGCCCTCTGCAGGAATTTTCTTAGATCATCTTTTAATCAGTCAAACTTTTTGAGCCGAATGCATTTGGCGTCCATCGAACGCATAAATATTTCAAAACATTCGGCTCAGCAGGATTTTCCCCGGTTTTCCAACGCTCATATTCTGCAGGTTTTGCAGCCGATTTCAATTTGCAAACTGGTCATTTGAAGACAAACGTCTGCGCTCTCCAAAGCAGGTTGTATTTTTCAAATCGCCCTCGTAATAAGGTAGTTCGGCACCAAATTTTTCCTGCAGGAATTTTTTTTTCGAAATTGCGTTTTCGGCGACAGAAATTCGTTTCGAATTCATTTAAATTGTCAAGATTCCAAAAAATCGGAAAATTTTCCTGCAGGATAAGTGATTTTTTCAAATCAGTCGATCGGAATCCTCAACACAAAGGAAAGTGCGCCAATTGTACACTCACCCACTTGACGCAAATGTGCCCAATTACGACCCACTTAAGTGACGCGCGGCGTTGCCAGCTGGTGCAAAAAATCCTGTCGGAACAGGGAAACCCACCGCACTAAAAACCAAGCAAAAAGGCAAACATCCGACCATCAAAGCTCAAAAATCGAGATCGTTGCGATATTGGAAAGGCCCCTGATTGGTTTGCGCAGGAGAGAGTTTTCCAGCCAATAATGAGCGCACATTTAATGAATCTAAAACCAATAGTTTAAGAGCTAATCAGTTAATTGAAGCGATCGTTGTTGAATGAATGGCACTTTCGTTCGCCCGATCCTGCCGGCCTGGTTGCCACGCTTCGTCCCTACTTCGTCAAACAAACGTCACTGAGGGTATTTTTGTCTGAGTCTGGCAACACCGTGGCAACAAACAACAACAAAGTGGCCAAAGTCACGCCCCCCGATTGACATTTTCCTTGACACATAACCTCACACTGTCAATTTATGTTGCAGAGCCCAGTGGCAACGTCGGACCTGTCGCTCGACCAGTCGCTGTCATCGGGCGTGGACATGCGCAGTAGTGCAGTGCGCGTGGCCGGCGACTACACGAAGCGCAAAAACGTGCTGCGCATGTCCACAGTGAAACCCTGCCGCTCGGAATTTCTGATTCAGGCGGAAAGCGGCGAAGAATTCGCCGATTGGGTGAAAACGCTGCAGCAGCAAGTCGCTGTCAGCACCGAGGCCGATCTGGTAAGTACCGCACAGTCTGATGATGGCCCGCACTGGTGCAGGCGAAACCGGTGCCGGAAAAATGGCGGGTTTTAACCGCGCGTTGTCTAGGAGCAATCGGGAGGGGGGAGACAGAGGGCGGAGCCGCAGGCCCCCCCCACCGGTCCGGCGCAGAGCAGCCATTTGTCGCCGCAGCCGGCCAATAAGAACGGCAAAACGTCGATGGTGAGCCGCAATCGATCGCCCACCGGCCAATCGCCGGTGAGCAAGACAAGGAAACCATCATCGCACAATGACAGCGCCATCCCCACCACCAGCCCCAAGAGTAAAACGTGGCGGGGCCGCGTTGCCAAGCAGTTCAAGAAATTCAACCAGGGCGCCACGTCGCCAACGTCGCCCACCGCACCGGAAGTGTACGGGTAACCAGCGCAGCTGGCAACGTTGCACGGGTGATTTGAACCGGATGTTTCAGGTCGACCTTCGGTATCCCGATCGAGCATTGTATCGCCTCGAACGAGAACGGATTCCTGCCGAGGTTTGTCGAAGTTTGCACGGAAATAATCGATGCCAAAGGTCTGGGAGTGACGGGAATTTATCGTGTGCCTGGCAACAATGCCTCAATCACGGCGCTGTCGGAGGAGATCAATCGGAATTTTGAGGAGGTGCCGCTGGAGGATGCCAAGTGGAACGATCTGCACGTGGTCAGCAGCCTGCTGAAGTCGTTTTTGAGGAAGATGCCCGACAGTTTGGTCACGTCCGCCCTCTATCCGCACTTTATCAAGGTGAGCTGCAAAAGTGGGGGGCGCAGTTGCCAAATTTATTTGATTTGTTCCTGCAAAAATCGAGCCCTTTCGAGTGCAGTTTAAGTTTTGCAAATCCGACCTGGACTAAGCGAGTTATGCGGGATATTTCCCCTGCAGGAAAAGTATTTTTTTCGACAATCCCTTTTTTGCCCGGTGAATGCATTTGGCCTCCATCTAACGCA
>NW_026017316.1:678397-680326 GCF_020466585.1 Dendroctonus ponderosae
GCGCAAAAACCGGAAGTTTCACCCGCTGGGAGCATAAACTTCACTCTCCATTTGCCGGAAGTTTCACTAAAATCTACGCAAAAATGCGACAACCAGAGACTTTTAAAGAAGAGCTTGGAACGTTGACATTTTCACCCATTTGAAGCCAACTTTCGAAAATTCCTAACGTCTTAACCAGAAAGGCCAAAACTCGGAAGTTTCACCCGCTGGGAGCAGAAACTCCACCCTCCAGTTGCCGGAAGTTTTCCTCAACTCTAGCCAAAAATGCGACACCCAGAGACTTTTAAAGGGGAGCTTGCGAGGTTGAAATTTTCAGCCATTTGAAGCCAATTTTCGAAAATTCCTGCCGTCTTAACCAGCAGGGGCAAAAACCGGAAGTTTCACCCGCTGGGAGCAGAAACTCCACCCTCCAGTTGCCGGAAGTTTCCCTCAACTCTAGCCAAAAATGCGACACCCAGAKACTTTTAAAGGGGAGCTTGCGAGGTTGACATTTTCACCCATTTGAAGCCAATTTTCGAAAATTCCTAACGTCTTAACCATAACGCGCAAAAACCGGAAGTTTCACCCGCTGGGAGCATAAACTTCACTCTCCATTTTCCGGAAGTTTCACTAAAATCTACGCAAAAATGCAACAACCAGAGACTTTTAAAGGGGAGCTTGCGAGGTTGACATTTTCACCCATTTGAAGCCAATTTTCGAAAATTCCTGCCGTCTAAACCAGAAGGCGCAAAATTCGGAAGTTTCACCCTCTGAGAGCATAAACTTCACTCTCCACTTGCCGGAAGTTTCATTCAAATCTAGGAAAAACTGCGACAACCAGAAACTTTTAAAGGGGAGCTTGCGATGTTGAAACTTTCACCCATTTGAAGCCAATTTTCGAAAATTCCTGCCGTCTAAACCAGAAAGCGCAAAACTCGAAAGTTTCATCTGCTGGGAGCAGAAACTCCACCCTCCAGTTGCCCGAAGTTTCCCTCAACTCTAGCCAAAAATGCGACACCCAGAGACTTTTAAAGGGGAGCTTGCGAGGTTGTAATTTTCACCCATTTGAAGCCAATTTTCGAAAATTCCTGCCGTCTAAACCAGAAGGCGCAAAACCCGGAAGTTTCACCCTCTCAGAGCATAAACTTCACTCTCCACTTGCCGGAAGTTTCTTTCAAATCTAGGCAAAAATGCGACAACCAGAAAATTTTAAAGGGGAGCTTACGATGTTGAAACTTTCACCCATTTGAAGCCAATTTTCGAAAATTCCTGCCGTCTAAACCAGAAAGCCCAAAACTCGGAAGTTTCACCCGCTGGGAGCAGAAACTCCTCCCTCCAGTTGCCGGAAGTTTCCCTCAACTCTAGCCAAAAATGCGACACCCAGAGACTTTTAAAGGGGAGCTTGCGAGGTTGTAATTTTCACCCATTTGAAGCCAATTTTCGAAAACTCCTGCCGTCTAAACCAGAAGGCGCAAAACTCGGAAGTTTCACCCGCTGGGAGCAGAAACTTCACTCTCCACTTGCCGGAAGTTTCAGTCAAATCTAGGCAAAAATGCGACAACCAGAAAATTTTAAAGGGGAGCTTGCGATGTTGAAACTTTCACCCATTTGAAGCCGATTTTCGAAAATTCCTGCCGTCTAAACCAGAAGGCGCAAAACTCGGAAGTTTCACCCGCTGGGAGCAGAAACTCCCCCCTCCAGTTGCCCGAAGTTTCCCTCAACTCTAGCCAAAAATGCGACACCCAGAGACTTTTAAAGGGGAGCTTGCGAGGTTGAAATTTTCACCCATTTCAAGCCAATTTTCGAAAATTCCTGCCGTCTAAACCAGAAGGCGCAAAACCCGGAAGTTTTACCCGCTGGGAGCAGAAACTCCACTCTCCACTTGCCGGAAGTTTCACTCAAATCTAGGCAAAAATGCGACAACCAGAGACATTTAAAGAAGAGCTTGCG
>NW_026017316.1:680426-682285 GCF_020466585.1 Dendroctonus ponderosae
GCAAATGGAGAGTGAAGTTTATGCTCCCAGCGGGTGAAACTTCCGGTTTTTGCGCTTTATGGTTAAGACGTTAGGAATTTTCGAAAATTGGCTTCAAATGGSTGARAATKWCAACCKCKCAAGCTCCCCTTTAAAAGTCTSTGGTTGKCGCATTTTTGCSTAGATTTGASTGAAACTTCCGGCAAGTGGAGAGTRRAGTTTWYGMTCYCAGMGGGTGAAACTTCCGGKTTTTGCGCCTTYKGGATAAGACGKYAGRAATTTTCGAAAATTGRCTTCAAATGGSTGAAAATKTCAACCTCGCAAGCTCYCCTTTAAAAGTCTCTGAGTGTCGCAATTTTGGCTAGATTTGATTGAAACTTCCGGCAACTGGGGGGTGGAGTTTCTGCTCCCAGGGTGTGAAACTTCCGGTTTTTGCGCCTTCTGGTTAAGACGTTAGGAATTTTCGAAAATTGGCTTCAAACAGGTGAAAATGTCAACCTCGCAAGCTCCGCTTTAAAAGTCTCTGGGTGTCGCATTTTTGCCTAGATTTGAGTTAGACTTCCGGCAAGTGGAGAGTGGAGTTTCTGCTCCCAGCATGTGAAACTTCCGGGTTTTGCGCCTTCTGGTTTAGACGGCAAAAATTTTCGAAAATTAGCTTCAAATGGGTGAGTTTCAACCTCGCAAACTCTCCTTAAAAAGTCTCTGGTTGTCGCATTTTTGCCTCCATTTGAGTAAAACTTTCGCCWAGTSGAGAGTRTGGTTTCCGCTCCCAAAKAGTGAAACTTCCGRGTTTTGCCCTTTYTGGTTTAGACGGCARRAATTTTCGAAAAWTGGCTTCAAATRGGTGAAAATGTCRACCTCGCAAGCTCCCCTTTAAAAGTSWCTGGGTGTYGCATTTTTTGGCTAGAKTTGAGKGAAACTTYMGGCAASTGGAGRGTGRAGTTTCTGCTCCCAGCGGGTRAAACTTCCGRKTTTTGSGCTTTCTGGTTTAGACGGCAGGARTTTTCGAAAATTGGCTTCAAATGGGTGAAAATTACAACCTSGCAAGCTCCCCTTTAAACGTCTCAGGTTGTCGCATTTTTGCCTAGATTGGACTGCAACTTCCGGCAAGTGAGGAGTGGAGTTTCTTCTCTCAGCGGGTGCAACTTCCGGTTTTTGCCCTTTCTGGTTTAGACGGCAGGAATTTTCGAAAATTGGGCCATTTTAAAGAGGGAAGCCGCCTCTATCAACGCCCAGTGCCGGTTCATGTGCCGTTGCAGCGCAAGTCCTGCAAAAATGCCAACCAAACTTCCCGGACTTTCAGGTGAAGCTGGCAGCTACGTAAAGGAAATCATCAACATAACGACAGAGGAGCGGAAACACCGCAAAGACAAAGAGCTGGACCGTCACCTGACCGAAGAGGAGCGTCTGGAGCAGGAGCAGCGCAGGGTCAAACTGCTGGAAGCAGGTGAGTGTCATCCCAGTTGCGCAGACCCCTTGGCGGCGCGCAACCGCACACACACCAACGCAACTGTTCTGTTGGTTTGTCGGGCAGACCGCGAGATGGAGCGCATGAAGGAGCGCACGAAAGCGGAGCGCGAACGCCGCCACATGGAGAGAGCGCTGAAGCGGCGCCACGACGAGCAGCACGAGTACTACAAGAAGTTCAAGGCGGAGCCCCAAGTGCAGGCAAGCGCCGGCAACCCCGCAAACCGGCCCAGTCGGCTTAACAGGCTGTTGCAGGTGGTGACAGTTTCCGACGGCTCCGAACCCGATCCCGATCTGGAGGTGGAGTCGATCAAGAGCCTGAGCGACAACGAGGAGGAGGCGGATGGCGACAGGAGCGAGGCGAGCAGCCGCAGTAAGAGCGGCAGCAAGTCGCGCAGCCGCAGCGCCAGCCC
>NW_026017316.1:682385-683420 GCF_020466585.1 Dendroctonus ponderosae
GAATAGAAACCGTTGGACTTTTTCACAAGACTGGAGTTTTTGGAAATTCGCAGTAGTTTTTCGAAAAAACGAAAATTGGAGAAGTTTATGGGTTTTTCCAAAATGCCTTTTTTGGGTTTTTGTTAAGAAACCGTTGGTGATGGGATTTTCAAACGTCGGCACTGAGTGGCTTTTGAGCGAGCGGATGTTTTTTGAAGAATACAGTTTTCCGATTGGAGGCTTTGGTTTTGCAAAAAAAAGTTAAAATGTGAAATGCAAAAATTTTTTGAAAATCGATTTTTTTTCAAAAACCCTTGATGATGGGATTTTGAAAACATTTCATGGAGAATACAGTTTCTCGACCAGGAGCTAAGTTTCCAAAAAAGTGAATTTGGTCGGGCTGCCACTGCACTGTTGCCGGTTTCAGGGAAAAATCGTCAAGAGCGCAGCTGGAAAAGGAGCACTACCAGCGCGAACGTGACCGCTACTACCGCGAAAAGCAGCAGCTGCAGCTGCCGCAGCCCTACAAGCAAGTCAACTATGCGGAGCAGCCGTTTGGCGGCGAAAGAGTGTTTGTGGAGCGGAAGATCGAAGAGGTGCGAGTGCGGCATGAGCGCAAGCACAAGGAGGACAAATCCAAAGAGGTAACGGCAACGTGGCATTTTTTGGGGGAATCTGGGGGAAATTTGGGTGTTTTTTCTGTTTTCAGGGGAGCCGAAGCCACAGCAAAGAGGGCCTGGAGAGGCACAAGCGCGAGCGCCCCGATGAGGAGAAGCGAGCGAGTAAAACGCTGGCTGACTTGAGGGAGCGGTGAGTTTTCGCAGCGATTTTATTTTTCTTTTGCGCACCCTGTAAATGCGTCCGCGCTGTGCGTCTTCTGGGAATTTAATTTTTTAAGTTTTCTGTTGTTGCCCTTTCTAGACTTACAACCGAATTGAGGTTTGTATTGAATTACGAAAATGAAAATACATTTTTGTGACATGATTTGTGTGATTGCGCCTGCGCAATAATTTGCAAACACCCTGTAGATTTTTCAAGTTTTTTTCGTTTTTTTTT
>NW_026017316.1:683520-685756 GCF_020466585.1 Dendroctonus ponderosae
TCGCTTCATAATACTCGGCTTCGGAAAGTAAAAATTTCAATAAAAAGCGCTCGCATTTCTCGTTAAATCGACAGGAAAACGCATCAGATTACGGGAATTTCAATGTAAAACAAAAACACTTTTCAATTAAGTAGTTTTTGACAAGAAAACACTTTTCCTGCAGTGCAAATTTTCCGCATAAGTCGCTCCATACCTGGGCGATTTCGAAAATTAAAACTTCATGAGAAAGCGCAAAAATTTTTCAAAAAATTGCCATTTTTCGAATTTAAATCGGTTAAAATCTCTGCAGGATTTGCGCGTTGGAAGGCCCAGCAAAATCCTGCGGAGACAAACATTTATCCAATGGATTTATGAGCCCAAAAACCAAATTCAAAAAAATTCCTGCAGGAAAATGTTGACGCTCAACTCTCTTACTACCGGGACGATTTGGAAAAGAAAAAGTCAATGGAAAGCGCCCACTTTACTCAAATAAACAAGGTTTTTTGAAAAAAAAACTCCTGCTGGGGAAATTTTGAAACACGACTGGCTTACTACCAGGGCGATTTGGAAAGGAAAAACGTCGGTGGAAAGCGCCCAATTTACTCTAACAAACAGTGTTTTCCGAATTAGAATCGGTTGAAAAACCAGCAGGATACGAGGGTTTGAATGTCGAGGGAAATCCTGCTGCGCCATCTATTTTTGAATCATCATAATTTGGATGAAGTCTGAACACATTTAGGCTCAAAACGCAATAAAAAAAAATAACTATATTCCTGCAGAGGTATTTTGGCGCCCAACTCTCTTACTACCGGGGCGATTCGCAAAATAAAAACCGTATTAGAAAGCGCGGAAGTTTCTCTAAAAACTGCCGATTTCAATTTTTAAATCGGCTGAAAAATCTGCAGGAAATGAGGGTTTGAAGGAAATCCTGCTGGTCCATAAATTTTGCACCTTCCCAATTTATGTTAATTCAATTAAAACGCATTTAAGAACCTAATAACGCAATGGTGAAAAAAATCCTGCAGAAAAAATTTGTCACCGAATACCCTTATTACGGGGGCGATTTCAAAAATTCAAACTACATCCGAAAGAGCGCAAGTATCTCTAGAAATGAATTTTCATGAAAAAAATTGCCGCCAAAAGTTTCAGCTAGCAGGAAATTTTCTTTTGCTCGTAGCTCATTTGCCGATGACGCAAAAGGAAAAAACAACAGGACGAGATAAACAGAATCCAATTTGCCACATTTTGGCTTTTGGTTCGTCAAAATCGTCCGAGGAACCTCAAAGTTGTACGTTTCTTGAATAGTAGAAGTTGCAAATTACGAGGGTTACAAAAAAATTCCTGATTTTGCAAATCGCCACATTTTAGACGAAATCCCCACGTCACTTTCACACCGAAAATTCTTGTTGGGAAAAAACAAATTTTCCATTAATTCTGAATACATTTAAACGGTTAAGACGTCTCTCTCAATACCGGCACAATTTGGCAAGGAAAACCTGCATGGGAAAGCGCGAAAGCTGCTCGACTGAAAATCCTGCAGGATATGAGGGATGTAAAGCAAAATCCTGCTAGTCCAAATATTCTTCCAAGCGTCCAAACGCATTGGAGAATGGAAAAACGCAGTTGGAAAAAATTCCTGCAGGGAAAATTTGACGCATAACTCTCTTATTACAGGGGCGATTTGAAAAATTCAAAGTGGACTGGAAAGCGCAGAAGTTTCTCTACAAATTACCAATTTGTAACTTTAAATCTTAAAAATGAAAACTTTAAACTTAAAAAATTAAACTTTAAATTTAAAACTCCCCAAAAAATCACATATTAGAAAATGTGAATCGGTTGAAAAACCTGCAGGATTTGAAGGTTTAAAGTAAAATCCTGCTGGACCATATATTGTAAAACCTTCACAAATTAGGTTCACTATTCTGAACACAATCGAAGGCTTAACATCCAATGTTGGGAAAAAATTCCTGCAGAAAAAAATTTACGCTCAACTAACTCCTCCAATCGGGGAGTTTGTAAAACTTTTTTTCTGATTCTTCTCAATTCCAGATTAGTTCTAAACGCGTTTAAGGGCCAATAAACGCCATTTTGAAGTAAGAAACCCTAATCCCGCAGGAAAAATTTTAGGCGTTATTACCGGGGCTATTTGGAAAATAAAAATGTCAATAGAAAGCCCCCAGTTCACTCTCACAAACAGCGTTTACCGAATTGAAATCGTTCAAAAAACCTGCAGGAAACGAAGGTTTGAAAGTAGAGT
>NW_026017316.1:686755-689872 GCF_020466585.1 Dendroctonus ponderosae
GAAATCGCCCAAAAAACCTGCCAGATACGAGGGATTGAAACTAAGTAAACGGTTTTCCTGCAGTGCAATATTGGCGCATAACTCCTTTAATACGGGGGCGATTCAAAAAATTAAAACCTCGCTAGAAAGAGCTGAAATTCTTCTAAAAATCGCCCCAAAAATTTGAGTCTGCAGGAAAATTTCTTTTGCTCGCAACTCGTTTGCTGATGAAACAAATTAGGAAAACAACACACCTGTCGACAGCCAAGTTTCCATAAAAATCACCCATTCGAAATATTCGCCATTTCCTGCGGGGGCATTTTGACTTAATAACTTAACTCTCTAATTACCGGCGTGATGCGAAAAATTAAAATGTTTTTGGAGAGCGCAAAAGTTTCCCTCAAAATTACCAATTTGCAAATTTAAATTGGTTGAAAATCCTGCAGATATCAGAAGTAATCAAAATCCTGCTGAGCCGAATATTTTGAAAAATTTAAGCGTTAGATGAATACCCAACGCATTAAAATCCTAAAAACGCAATATTGGACAAGAAAAACACTTTTCCTGCAGGGCAAATTTTACCCATATCTTTCTTAATACCAGTCGGATCGCACAATTTTCAACTTCATTAGAAAGAGCCCGATTTCCTCTAAAAATCCCCGATATTTCAACTAAAATCAGCCAGAAAACCTGCCAGCTACGATTTTTTGAAAGTACAGTCTTCACCATTCCTGCAGTGCAAGTTTTTCGCATAACTCGCTTAATACCGGTCGGATTTCAAAAATTTCAACTTCACCGTCAAGCGCGTAGAATCCCCGAAAAATCGCCAAATGGAAAATTTTAATTCGACCAATCCCAGTGGCGTATCGCCCATTAAACAGTCAATTTCCGCTTTAAATCGTGCGAAATCGGCGATTTCAGGCCAATGCCATTTGCCAACGCTCGCTACAATCTTTCGTACTTGAATTAACGCGAAACCGATTGCGAAACGCGCAAAATCCGCATTTCCTAACCTAAAACGACAAAAACGTTGCCATTGTTCTTCTGCAAACCGATGCACTTTCCCATGATAATGATGACTTTTTTAACACTTGACACCATTGCAAATTGACCAAAAACACCACCATGATTAGTGACAAATTGAACTGTCACATGTCACCTGTCCCAATGTCAACAGGTAAAGGTGGCACGTCAATTACCAAGAAATGCGCAGATTTTTTTCGCTGTTGCTGCTAATTTGCGCGATTTAATGAAAGTGAATTGCCGATGGGCATGGAATCGTGAAAATGACCTGAATAAACCGACAAAAAGTGATAGTTTTATGATTGCAAGCCACTTTGTATCAGACAAGACATGCATGAGTGTTTTGCACTTAAGCCATGTTGCCGGTTTGGCRGCTTTTTCTGGTTTTGTCGATTTTTAGGGGAAKCTGAAGGTTCAAGGTAGAAATCAACGAAAACAATCAGTTGATCTTTTGAAAATTTGCGTCAGWTCTCTAGGAATCAGATTTTCCTGCCGGGGATATTTTACGCAKAAYTCCCTTAATATCCCTGGGATTTTTGGAATTAAAACATCGGTCAAAAGGACACAATTTTYTCTAAAAATCACCAGTTTTCAAATTTGAATCGGTGCWAAAACCTGCGGGATATGACGAGTTYGAGCAAAATCCTGCGGAGGCAATTTTTTTCAMAACTTTACTTTCCAATTGKATTTTGGATTTTCAAGGCACTTTTTACAAAAAAAAAATCCTGCAGGAATTTAAAGTTTGAGGTCCTAAAACTTCCTGCTGAACCACATTTTTTGAAATATGTMCATTCATCTAAAGAATGCTCACGGATTTGAGGGCCTAAAAACGCATTTTTGCAAAAAAACCACTTTCCTGCAGGTTAACTTTCGCGTAACTCGCTGAATATTGAGGCGATTTTAAATGTTGAAATTTCATTGAAAAGTGCAGGATTTTCTCTCGAAAGCAACAGTTTGAAAATTAAAATCCGCTGGAAAACCTGCCAGCTATGAGGGATTGAAAGTAACGTTAACGCTTTCCTGCAGGGAAAAAGTGACGCATAACTCTTGATATCAGTCGGATTTGAAATTTTCATGTCTTATTCTTTAGAATTGTTGGATATAAAGTGTTTTTTAGAAAAATTGTAGCTAATCCTGCAGGAAGATTTTGGACATTTTAAATCCGCAGGAATCTGCTAGGTAGAAAATATAAAAACGCGACGATCTGATTTGCGCTTCTACAAAAATCGCCAATTACAAAACGGTAAAAAAACGTTTTCTTTTCGAAAAAATCACATTTTCCTGCAGGGAAAAATTGTCCAGTAACTTTCTTAATACCAGTCGGATTTAATAAATTAAAATCCCATTTAAAAGAGCTTAATTTTCTGTAAAAATTAGCAATTGACAAACTTAAATTGGTTCAAGAACCTGCAGGATCAACGATCCTGCTGACTGCTAAGTCGAAGATTTTCAAATCTTTGCAATTTCGAGAAATGTTGATTGAAAAGTGTCGCAAAAATCACAAATTTTCAAATTTGAAAAATCTGCAAGATTTATAGGCTTTGAAGGTCAAAATTCCTTTCAAAAAAGTTTTTTTTTGGAAAAAAAACGCCATTCCTGCAGGGATATTTTGTCACAAAACTCTCTTAAAACCAATCGGATTTGAGAAATAAAAATTTCGTTGAAATAAGCCCAAGCTTCTGTGAACATTGCTAATCGATAAACTTAAACTGGCCCAGGAACCTGCAGGATCGACGATCCTGCTGACTGCTAAGTCGCTAAGTCTGCTTTACAATTTAGAGAAATTTTTACTGAAGTATACTCGCAAAAAATAACAAATTTTCAAATATGAAGTCTGCAGGATTTAAAGGCTTTGAAGGTCGAAACGAATATTGTCTAACCTTCACATTTGAGACGCATTCTGAACGCAATTTGTGGACCAAACGTTTTTTTCCGAAAAAAACGCGATTCCTGCAGATACATTTTGTCACAAAACTCTCTTAAAACCAATCGGATTTGAGCAATAAAAAATGAAAATAGCCTGAAATAAGCCCAAGTTTCTGTGAAAATTTCTAATCGATAAACTTAAACTGGTCCGGGAACCTGCAGAATTGACGATCCTGCAGGATGTTGAAA
>NW_026017316.1:689972-693962 GCF_020466585.1 Dendroctonus ponderosae
GATTTTTGGCGATTTTTTTAAAGACGAGCGCACTTTTGACTTTGCGCAGCGATTTAAAGCAAAGCGACTTTCAGACATTTTTACCTGACCAACCAATAGAGCTCGAAAAATAGCGAATGCTCCACTGGATAGAGCAAACTTGACTCTATTAGTGAGGCAAACTCCAATTCAGTGGCGCGTTTTGACCATTTTTGGCGAATTTTTAATCAGGCGCCGCACTTTTGAATTCGCGCGTCACTTTTTTGCAAGCGACCTTCCAGAATTTTTTGCGAGCAAACGAATAAAGCCAGAAAACTACTTGATACGCCACTGGATAGAGGGCACTTGACTCTATTAGGACCGCAAATTTCGATTTATTGGCGATTTTTTAAAAGACGAGCGCACTTCAACTTCGCTCTAATTCAAAGCGATTTTCAAAAATTGTTTGATACGCCACTGGATGAAACGCACTTGACTCTATTAGTGCCACAAACTTCAACTTTTTAGCTTTTTTGAGGATTTTTGGACATTTTTTTTTGAAGTGACTCCAGATTTTTTCTGCACGCTATCCAATAAAGCTGAAAAAATGCTTGTCACTCCAGTGGATAGAGCACAGTTGACTCTATTAATGCCACAAAATACTGGGATTTTTGGCGATCTTTTAATCGGGCGAACGCATTTCTGGCATCGCGCGACACTTTTTTTGCAAAGTGACTTTCGAGACTTTTTAGCCACAAAACCAAACGAGCTAAAAATACGCTTGATACGCCCCTGTATAGAGCGCACTCAGCTCTATTAATGAAGCAAACTACAGTTCGTTGGCGCATTTTGGGGATTTTTGGCTAATTTTTTTATCAAGCGAGCGCACTTTTAACTTTACGCCAAATTCTTTTGCAAAGTGACTTTCAGGAATTTTTTTGCGCGCATTCAATAAAGCTTGTTGCGCCACTGAATAGAGCGCACTTGACTCCATAAGTGAGGCAAACTCCAAGCCAATGGCGGTTTTCGAGGATTTTTGGCGAAGTTTTAATCAGGCGGCGCACTTTTGAGTTCGGGCAACATTTTTTTGCAAAGTGATCTTCAATAATTGTTTGCGAGAAAACCAAAAATGGGAGAAAAATACTTGAGACGCAACTGGATAGAGCGCACTCGACTCTATTAGTGCCAGGAACTGTAGTTTTTTGACGTGTTTTAGGGATTCTTGGCGAAGTTTTTTCGGGCGAGCGCACTTTTCGCTTCGCCCTACAATTGTCTGCAAAGTGACTTTCAATTAATTTTCTGGGCAAACCGATAGAGCTGGAAAATCCCTTAATACGCCACTGGATAGAGCACAAACAACTCTATCGGTGACACGAACTGCAGTTCAGCTTCGATTTTCGGGGATTTTTGGCGATTTTTTGTCGGGCGAGCGCAATTTTGACTTTGCGCTACACTTTTTTGCAAAGTGCCTTTTTTCAATATTTTTTTGCGAGCAAACCAAAAAATTTAGAAAAATGGTTGTGGCGCCACTGAACAGAGTGCACTTGATTATATTGGTGCTGCAAACTAAAATTCAGTGGCGTTTTTTGGGGATTTTTGGCGATTTTTTTATCAAGCGAGCGCACTTTTGCCTTCACGATAAATTCTTTTGCAAATTGACTTTCAGGAATTTTTTGCGACGAAGCCAAATGATCGGGAAAAATGTTTTAAACGCCACTGAATAGGGCGCACTTGACTCTATTAGTGCCGCAAACTCCAATTTAGTGGCGCTTTTTGAGGATTTTTGGCAAATTTTTAATCAGGCGAGCGCAGTTTTACCAACACGCGACACTTGTTTGCCAAGTGACTCAATAATTTTTTGCAAAAAAACCAATGGAGCTACAAACATGCTTGATACGCCCCTGGATAGAGCACATCCAACTCTATCAGTGAGGCAAACTGCAGTTTGTTGGCGCATTTTGGGGATTTTTGGCGAATTTCTATTGACTCTTTTGCAAAGGGACTTTTTAAATTTTTTTGCGAGCAAACCAGTAGAGCTGGAAAAATGCGATAGATAGATAGTAAAACTGGATAGAGCACAACTTTCCCATTGAGCCTCAAACCATTACTGTTCCAATCGCCTGGATGACGTGCACATGGAGTGCAGGAAATGTTCAGTGTTAACTAAAGAGACAATGAATCGAGCGATGCGGCGCAGTCGACTGATTGGTTAGCGGAAAATCAATAAAGCGCAGAAAACAACGCAAAAGCGGGAGCGCAGCCTGCGCTCCGTACTGGTTAAAACGATCTGCGCACCATCAACACAACTACCTGGCCAATCACGATTTAGAGCCGATTGTACAAGTGGCGGGTGCGCGGCGGCCGTTGGGGGGCAACCGAAGGTGGCCGCACCGACCGCCATCCGGGAACGGCGCCACTGCAGCCTGTACAGGGTGAGACAATTGAATTTTCGCCTCAATCACACGGCGGCCCGCCTTATTCGCGACGCAACTCATTTTCCGTCGCGAATAATTGGGGCCACCCTGTACCGAGCGGGCGCACTGCGCACACTCACCGTCATCAGTGGGGATTTTGTGCAGCGAGTCCAGGGAGCCCTTGCGCTGACTGTCGCCCTGGAAAAAACAAGCACAACGGCAACGTGGCATTGAGTCGGTTTACGCTCGGGAAACACTCACCTCCGGCTCGTATCGGACTTTTTTCAGTCCGCCATTGGAGTTCACGTCCAGCACGCTGGCATTGACGTTCTCCACCGAACTGCCACGCCTCAGCCCCAATCGGGCAACGTCGCCGAAGGGCGCAAGCCCCGCCCCATAGGAGTGGCGCGCCGCCTCCGCCCTGGCGCCGCCCTTGAAGTGGGCGGAGTCCATCGAGTTGCGGCTGTTCTGATTGGCTGCGGGCGCTGCGCGCGCACACACGTTCACATTGGTGGCGGACACGCTGAGCGGCCCCCCACTTTTCGCGTCTGCAACCCACCAATCCAGTCAGCCAGTGTTGCCACGGCTCCGCCAAAAACCCAGACTCACCGATATTGGAAACCGAAATTTCGGTTTTGCGGGGCCGCTGCAACATCGCCTCCGTTTCCTGCTTGAAAATCTGAATTCGCCGGGAAAAGTCCGACTGGTCCGTTTTGTAGTTGAACCAGTTCCTGTCGGTTTGCGCGCTCGGTTTGTCGCCGCTCTCCAGCTCCATAACAGTGGTGGGGATGATGGCCTTGGCGCCCATCTCCGATTGGTCGGCGCCGGCGAAGCGCCGCTTCTCATTGGCCGCAAACTCGTCGAAGGTGCGCAGGTGCGTGGGCGTGGTCGGCTCGTCGCGGCTCGCGTCGTGCGTGTGCGTGCGCGACGGTTTGCGCATCACCTTGCGATGCGCAGCCGTAAACAGCGACGACAGCAACGCGCCGTTCTTCTCTTTCTGGTCTTTCAGTGCTGCTGGAAACGCGACCGATTAGCTACCGGCGTCAACCTAACCTGAAAGCCTCATCAAACCTTCGTATTTGCCGATGTTGTTCAACAGCGCCTGATTGTTGACGTCAGAGTCGTCGCCGTGATCGGGAATGGCCAGTTGAACGGTTGGCGGCACTGATTCGTTGTCGCTTTCCGGGAAAAACCACTCAGCCTGCAGCAGCAACCAAAAAAATACAAATTTTTTCCAAAAAAAAAAACAAAAAAACGTACATTTGCAATGAGACTTTCGACGATTTTGCACTGATTGTTCATGTTGGTAACCATGCTTTCCATCGGCTCGCTGTCGGGTCGCACAATCGTCGGCCCGAAAACAATCGCCAAATTTTTCGCCTCCATTCGGTTCAGGTGCGAATTGTCGGCCACACGTTTCAGGTGCAAAACGACGTGTTTCAACGTGTGGTAGTTGTGTTTGGGCAGGTTGCGCACCAGTTTGCGCAGCTCCTCCATCCGACACTTCGGATCCTCGATCTTGTCGGCCTGCAATCCACATTGTCACGTTTTACACGTCAAAAATCGATCAGTTATGACAGACGACACTGACAGTTAACAGATTACAATGACAGTTGAC
>NW_026017316.1:694062-700102 GCF_020466585.1 Dendroctonus ponderosae
AAAAAGTTTTCCAAAGAACGTCGGTAATTTTCGAGAAATATTGATCACTATTGCAAATACATCGCTTTTTTACGTAAAATCACACTTGCCGTGCGTGTTCTGGCGAACGCACTTTTAACGTCACAAAAATGCGTTTTTAGGACGTTGGTCGTTGACCTGCCAAATCGGTTTAGGCAACTTCAAATGTGCGGCTTTGCCATTTAAAATCATTCTTCTTTGCAGTTTTTGTTTAGATGAACGTGCCTTTAACGTCCCAAAAAGTTTTCCAAAGAACGTCGGTAATTTTAGAGTAATACTGATCACTATTGCAAATACATCGCTTTTTTACGTAAAATCACACTTGCCGTGCGTGTTCTGACGAACGCACTTTTAACGTCACAAAAATCCGTTTATGGGACGTTGGTTGGTGACCTACAAAATCCGTTTAGGGCACTTCAAATGCGTCGCTTTTTCACTTGACATCACACTCATGCGGCGTTTTTTTGACGTACGTACATTGAACGTCACAAAAAATGCATACGTGCTCATAACGTCCCAAAAACGTCGCTTATTTTCGAGTAATATTCATGAAAGCTATTGCAAATGCACCGTTTTTTTGCGTAAAATCATACTTACCGTGGGTTTTCTGACAAACGTTCATTTAACGTCCAAAAAATGCGTCGCTTTTCCACTTAAAATCACACTTACCATGCGATTTCTGACAGACGTACTTGTAACGCCCCAAAGAGTATGTTTATAAGACGTTGGTTGTTGACTCACAAAATCACACTTTGTAGTACGTACGTACTTTCAACGTCCCAAAAAGTCTTTTAAAGAACGTCGGTTATTTTCGAGTGGTATTCATTAACACAGTTGCAATTTCAATCTTTTTTTTTTTTCAAGTTACTTGATGTTTTTTGGACGAACGTACTTTGAACGTCACAAAAATGCGTTTCTAAGACGTTGCCTGTTGAGATGCAAAATCCATTTACGCAACTTTAAATGCGTCGCATTGCACGTTAAATCACATTCACGCGACGTTTTATGGGTGTACGTACTGTTTGATTGACGACGTCCAACGAACGTACTGTTAACATCCTGAAAATGTTTTTATGAAACGTTGGTTGTTTAGTTGAAAAATTGTGTACGTGCTTTTAACGGCACGAGCAGTTTGTCTAAACGTCGATCGTTTTCGAGCAATATTCATTTGCACTGTTGGGAATACATCGCTGTTTCAACGTAAAAACCCTTAGATCACGATTTTTCACGAACGTACTTTTAAGGTTATAAACATGTTTTGTGAAACGTTGGTGGTTTAGTCGCATAATCCGTATAAGCTTATTTACAGCGTAAGTTGCTTAAACGGATTTCGCTACTGCGTACGTACTTTTAACGTCACATAGTCTTTAAAACAACGTCGGACGTTTTCAAATGAGAATCATGATCACAAATAAAAATGCGTACTTTTTCATGACAAAATATCTTTGTGGCGTTTCCTGACAAACGTCCTTTTAACGTCTCGCCACGTCGTTGATAAAACGTTGGTTGTTTACACGCTAAATATATATTAATCACTTCAAATTGGGCATTTTTTTGTTGCAAAATCACTCACTTGACATGTTTTGGCAAACGTACTTTTAACGTCTCACAAATGTCTTCTAAGACTTTGGTCGTCTACGCACTAAACTCACATACACCACTTCAAACGCGTAATTTTTCGCAAGGAAATCACACTCGCCTTTTTTTTGGCTAACGTACTTTTAATGTCGGAACATGTTTTTCAGTTTTTGCACGTAAGGTTTACGTTTTGTTTCTCGTTTTTCGATAAAAAATCACACTTCTGACGATTTTGTACAAACGTATCGGCAACGGCGCCGAAGGCCTTTAGGAACACGTCGCGAATGAAAATCAAACACACTTATTTCGGGTGCTTTTGGGTTACGTACTTTTACATGCACATACTGGCAACGTCGCCAAACTCTATTATCCTCATTTGAAATGCATATACACCGTTGCCAAATTGCTCACTTTTTAATATAAAATCACACTGACTTGACGTACTTTTTACGTTTTTTTTTTTGGATGCGTGCTGGCACCGTTACAATTTTTCTTTAAAAGCGTCGTTGTTCTAACATGAGATTCATATATACTTCGTTGCCAAATTGGTCACTAGTTAGTATAAAATCACATTTACTCGACGTGCATTTGGGTCACGTACTTTTAACGTCGCATGTTTCAAGTTATTTTTCGCTTTTTTTATAAGAACTGGCAACGTTGTCAAACTTTGAAAAAACGTTGTTGCCAAATTGATCACATTTACTTGGTGTCACAAACCACACCCGTGTGTTCACAAATTCATTCGTCGGAGAATGACGGCAACGCCGCCCAAAAAAAGCTTCAGCGCCCTCTGGACTCATCCGAAGCGTTCACCGCACTGACGGTTGGTTACGTCATTATTTTTGTGTGCAAACTGTCAACGGAAAAACGAAACCTGTTGCCTTGAATGGCCATCATCAGACATGAGCAAAACGATTGTAGATTTTGATTATAGTTTTTTTTCTTCACTCTTGGGCGAATCGATTGTGAATCGTTTTGATAATTTAACGCGTCATTTTGTGTGCGGACAATGTTGTCATAACCGAGAAAGTCGCGCGTGCGGCTGTCACTCTTTGTCTAATTTTCGCATTTATGTTATTAATTATTTAGATTTCGCTTATTGTATAATAATGTATAATAATGTGATCGTTACGGTAATTCCAATGTGAAGCAATCGAAGTTGTGATACTGCTAAAGTCAATTATAATTGTTGAGTAGTGGAAATGGAAACGGGAAATTTGGACTTTTTGAAGTGGAAAACTTCTGGATGTTGCTGCGGACAATTGAAAAAAAATTAAATCTAGTGGTCGATTCATTATTCTAGGCTGTTCTGTGTATCTTGCCTGTTATTTTATTGTTTTTCTAGTTTTAGGCGCCGAAAAATCCATGTATGTGTTGTTGTAACTCCTTGTGAACTTGTACATATTAAGCCGGACGTTTTGTAAATAATAATTATAACAATAATAAATAAATATTTTGAAATCGCCCGGCCGTCATTGGCTGCCCCCCGATGGGGGGCAGCCCGCCAAAACAATTAAATCAACAGTTGCTTACTGGTCGATCGCTGATGGGCGGGGCAGTCACGGTTTGGCAACGCCGCCCCGGTCGGCCTTCTGTCAGAACTTCAGACTGAAGCCGGCGCCGCCGCGGCGCATGTCAACCCCCATCCCCAGCCGGAACCCGTAGCCGTCGTCATCTTCGCCGCCCTGCAACGTTGCCACGGTGTGATCGATTTCCCGCGGTTGGGGCGCAACTTACCAGTTTTTTGTACTCGCCGCCGCCGCTAGGGGGCTTCGGGCTGGCGGCCATCGCGCGCTTGTGCCCCAATTCGCTCTTCGCCGGCCACGTCGGGAACATGGCGGGATCGATGGGCAGCGGCGGTTCGCCAAAGTAGGCGTGTTTCAGCGCCTCCTCCGCCGTGATGCGCTGCGCCGGATCGTAGGTGAGGAATTTCAGTAGGAGCCCGAGCCCGATTTCGCTCAAAGTGCTGAATTTTGCGCGCAAATTCGACACCGGATAGTCGTGGAACTTGATCTTGTTGACGGCCGGCAAACTGTTGAAGCCCGGCCAGACTTGCTCGTTCGGGGTGCCCAAATCCTGCAAAAAACCCCAAAAACTTCATTTCGTGAAAAAACTTGGAAAAACCCACTCACCTTGAAAATCCGGTTTAACTGATCAACTTCGGATTTGCCGGGAAAGAGGGCGGTCATTTGCAGAAGTTCGGCAAATATGCAACCCACCGACCACACATCGATCGGAATGGAATACTGAAAATGCAAAATGCGGTGTTGCCGTGCGGTGCGAAAAATACCCGACCGATTTGCCTACCTCCTTGGTGCAAAGCAGGAGTTCGGGGGCGCGGTACCACAACGTGACAACAACGGGCGTGTAGGCCTTCAATGGGGAGCCGTATTCGCGTGCCAGGCCGAAGTCGCCCACTTTCAAAATGCCCTTGTGCGACAGCAGCAGATTGGATGTTTTCAAATCTCTGTAAACAGAAAAAAAAAAAAATTTTTGGCTTATTTGCCCGGACTATTAGTAGGGGAAATTGAGCTAAAAGCGACCCGGTTGCGACTTTCTCGTCGCTGACCCAAAGAATTTGCCTGCAAGTTTTCCCAGATGGAGATCAGCAGAATCCGCGCTAATTATTCGCTAGAAAGAATTTTTTGAAAACTTGCAGTGATTTTTCAAAAAACGCAAAATTGTGCGTCTGATTTGAAATTTCCTTATCGGGCAGAAACGTTGACAGTTTTCAAAACGGTGGACAAAAACAGTTTTTCTGTTTCGACATTTGCCCGGACTATTCGTAGGGGAGGTTGGGGCAAGTGAGTACGATTTTTCCGATTTCTCTCAATTGTCTTTATCGGGCAAGTTGGAAGTTTTCAAAAGTTTGACAAAAAATTTTTTTTTACGTGTACAGCAGCAGGAGCTCATGGATTTTTCCACTAGAAAATAATATTTGAAAATCCGCACTGGATTTTCGAAATTAAAAAAAAAAACGCAAAAATGTACTGTTTAGGTTAATTTTTGTTGTCCCATAAAAGCGCATTTGGAAGCTTTCAAAATTCAGAAGCGTGTTTTTTTTTCCGCCCGGACTATTATCAGGGGAAGTTGGGGTAAAAGCGACCAAACGGATGAATTTTTGCGATTTTTTCTCATCTGAGGGATGCTATTGGCGTGAAAGTTTTCCAATGAGTCCAAAATCCAAACAAGGATCGATGGAAATTTCTACAGGGATAAAATTTGTAACAATTTTTCGAAAAAAAAACGCTTCTGTGAGTTTCTGCTTTCCAAATGTCTTGTGGTGTGTTTCAAAGTGGAAAGTAGAAAGTTTTCAAAATTTCGTTATAAAAAATTTTTCCTGGCTTATTTGCCCGGACTATTAGTTGGGGAAGTTGGGGCGAAGGCGACCAAGTTGATCAACTTCTGCTGGTTTTCTCAGCTGAGCGAAGCGAATTGCGTGAGATTTTCCACATTTTTAATACAGGGGCCGATGCATTTTTTCACTACAATTTTTTGAAAATTGGCACTGGTTTTTCGAAAAAAAAAACGCAAAAATGTACTTTTAAGGTTAGCTTATGCCATCCCATAAAAGCGCATTTGAAAGCTTTCAAAATTCTGAAACGACGTATTTTATCGCCTAATTTGCCCGGACTAATAGTAAGGGAAGTTAGGGCAAAAACGGACACTTTAATCGATTTCATCGATTTCTTCTCAACTGACTGAAGGTAATTCCGCGACTCTTTAAACATTCAAAAATTCATAGCAGGAAAACGGCTGGAAATCCTCAACTAGTCCGAAGGACCATTTCGATAGAGAATTTCCATAGCTATCGACTCCCGATGATAAACCACCGAAAATCCCAAGCTCAAACGAGTTACAGCGGAAAATCACTTTGTTTACAGTGTTGCCAGATGTTGCAAATGTACGTAAAAACCGGCCCAGCGCTGGCAATTGGAAAGATCCTGGGCTGCAATTTGGTGAAAAACTTGATATTAACGGCCCGAAGCGCCCTATGAAAGCGCACCAGCATCCACCGGGGGCTTCGCCCCTTAAGCGACTCTTTAAACCTTCAAAAATTCATAGCAGGAAAACGGCTGGAAATCCTCAACTAGTCCGAAGGACCATTTCGATAGAGAATTTCCATAGCTATCGATTCCCGATGATAAACCACCGAAAATCCCAACCTCAAACGAGTTACAGCGGAAAATCACTTTGTTTACAGTGTTGCCAGATGTTGCAAATGTACGTAAAAACCGGCCCAGCGCTGGCAATTGCAAAGATACTCGGCTGCAATTTGGTGAAAAAATTGAAATTAATGCCCCGAAGCGCCCTATGAAAGCGCACCAGCATCCACCTAGGGCTTCGCCCCTTAAGCGACTCTTTAAACCTTCAAAAATTCATAGCAGGAAAACGGCTGGAAATCCTCAACTAGTCCGAAGGACCATTTCGATAGAGAATTTCC
>NW_026017316.1:700202-708833 GCF_020466585.1 Dendroctonus ponderosae
TAGTAGAAAATGCGAGTCTTCTTCAGACTCTTTTAAAATTTCCGAAATCTCCCAGAGAATCAACGAGTTTCGACCAAAAGAGTGGCTGACTTTTGGAACTACAAAGATGCAATTTTCAAAGTTGCTTTTCTCAGAAACTACTGAAGCTACAAAACTCATTTTTAGCTCCAATGAAAGGTTTCTGCAGTGCCTTTCCAGTGGAGTGTCGCAGATTTTAGCAGTCGTGTCTATTTTGGAATTATTGAAAGTTTCAGAATGTCAGAGTAACCATCAAGGTTCAAATGTTGACTCGCCTCTAACTTGAAGAGTTTCCAAGATTTTCCGGATTCAAAACCCACTTTGGAAAGAAAATTGAATTCGCCTTTAGACGAAAATCAACGAGTTCCGATCGAAAGAGCGGCTAAATGTTGGGCTTCCTTGGGTCAGGCCCGAAGCCAGAAAACTTCGCGCAAATCAGCCGAGCAGGCGAAAAATGAAAGTTTTACCGAATTAGACGAAACAGTGCCGAAGCCGTTTTCTGCTGCGGTAAAAGTCGCACGTGAAAACGCATTTTAATGTCGTTGAACTGGTCGCGATTAGAACCCGAGCGAATTCGGCCTGCACGCCACTGTTTCCGCGCTAATTCACACTAATCACATTTTTTCGAACGTCCAGAACAGCGACTAAAAACCCCGACTAAAACTACATAATAGTAAACGAGTGGAATTCCGGCCGCCAGGCGTCATTTGTCAGCGTTTCGTCCTCGTTAATCATCATCATCATCTGCGCCTCGCAGCGCAGACAAACAATCAAACGTATTTTCTCATCGGCATTTGTCTATTTTCGTTGCTCCATCGACGTCAGCCGATCCCCCATCAACCCGATGCGGAATAATAAACAAATTGTTGCAACATTCGCACGGTTTTGCGCGTTATGTAACAGCGACTGGACGGAGGACGAGGAAATTGCCTGCCTGTTGGCAACACTGTGCGCCCGGATGGTGCAGATGTACAGCTGGTTGTACAATCGATTGCGATGAATCCAGGCTATCTGGGATGGGAATTCGTCAAAATTAGCTGCAGCACGCAAAGACATTCAATGTTGGAGCGGCCAGGTAGCAGCTGTTGGATGAAAAGTGCCGGCCCTGATCCATTTCGGACCACATCAATCGGATCCAGGCTCTGGAAAGGAGCCAGATCCAGTTCCAGGGTTTTCCATCCATCTCGTTGCTTTTGCAACGAGCGGCCGGCTTTTTGGCGATTTTTTGCAGTTTTTGCTTCCTTTGGCCGGTTTCATAACCTCGCTGGGTCCAGGAGACTTCGTTTTCCAGGCTCCGAAAGTTTCACGCGCATTGGAGTTCAAATGGGGGCTGGGGGAATTTTTGAAGTTCAGTTTGCAAGAAAGGGAAGGTGAAGATTAGAAAATTCGCCATTTTGAAACTTCATTAACCACAGTTTGGAAGGTAGTTCCATGTTGTGGTAGAAACTTCTATTTTGGTTTCCCGAAAGTTTCACTCGAATTGGAGGTCAAAGGGGGTCAAGAGGAATTTTCAAGAAAGAGTTGACGGTGCAACTTAAGAAATGAGGATTTTGAAAAATTCGCCATTTTGAAACTACATTAACCAGAGTATGGACGGTGGTTTCATATTGTGGTAGAAACTTCTTTTTTGGTTTCCTTAAAGTTTCACTCGAATTGGAGGTCAAATGGGGTCAAGAGGAATTTTCAAAAAAAGTTTGCAAACTTGACGGTGCTACTTAAGGAATGAGTATTTTGGAAAATTCGCCATTTTGAAACCACATTAACCTCACTCTGGATGGTGGTTCCATATTGTGGTAGAAACTTCTTTTTTGGTTTTCCAAGAGTTTTACTTGAATTGGAGGTCAAATGGGGTCAAGAGGAGTTTTCAAAAAAGAGTGCACACTTGACGGTGCAACTTAAGCAATGAGGATTTTGAAAAATTCGCCATTTTGAAACTACATTTACCACAGTCTGGATGGTGGTTCCATGTTGTGGTAGAAACTTCTTTTTTGGTTTCTTGAAAGTTTCACTCGAACTGGAGGTCAAATGGGGTCAAGACGAATTTTCAGAAAAAAGTTTGCAAACTTGACGGTGGAACTTAAGTAATGAGGATTTTGAAAAATTCGCCATTTTGAAACTACTTTAACAACAGTTTGGATGGTGGTTCCATTTTGTGGTAGAAATTTTATTTTTTGTTTCCCGAAAGTTTCACTCGAACTGGAGGTCAAATGGGGTCAAGAGGAATTTTCAAAAAAGAGTGCAAACTTGAGGATGTAACTTAAAGAATGAGGATTTTGAAAAATTCGCCATTTTGAAACTTCATTACCCACAGTTTGGAAGGTAGTTCCATGTTGTGTTAGAAACTTCTTTTTTGGGTTCCCCAAAGTTTGACTCGAACTGGATGTCAAATGGGGTCAAGATGAATTTTCGAAAAAGAGTTTGCAATCTTGACGGTGCAACTTAGGGAATGATGATTTTGAAAAATTCGCCATTTTGAAACTGCATTATCCACAGTTTGGATGGTGGTTTGATATTGTGGTAGAAACTTCTCTTTTGGTTTCCCGAAAGTTTCACTCGATCTGGAGGTCAAATGGGGTCAAGAGGAATTTTCGAAAAAGAGTTTACAACTTTGACCGTGCAACTTAAGGAATAAAGATTTTTAAAAATTCGCCATTTTGAAACTTCATTAACCACAGTTTGGAAGGTAGGTCCATATTGTGGTAGAAACTTCTATTTTGGTTTCCCGAAAGTTTCACTCGAATTGGAGGTCAAAGCAGGTCAAGCGGAATTTTCAAGAAAGGGTTTGGAAACTTGACGATGCAACTTAAGAAATGAGGATTTTGAAAAATTCGCCATTTTGAGACTACATTAACCACAGTTTGGATGGTTGTTCCATGTTGTGGTAGAAACTTCTTTCTTGGTTTCCCGAGAGTTTCACTCGAATTGGAGGTCAAATGGAGTCACGACGAATTTTCGAAAACGAGTTTGCAAACTTGACCGTGCAACTTAAGGAATGAAGAGTTTGAAAAATTCGCCATTTTGAAACTACACAAACCACAGTTTGGATGGTAGTTCCATGTTGTGTTAGAAACTTCTTTTTTGCTTTCCCGAATGTTTCACTCGAACTGGAGGTCAAATGGGGTCAAGAGGAATTTTCGAAAAAGAGTTTGCCACCTTGACGGTGCAACTTAAGAAATGAGGATTTTGAAAAATTCGCCATTTTGAAACTTCATACCCACAGTTTGGATGGTGGTTCCATGTTGTGGTGGAAACTTCTTTTTTGGTTTTCCACAAGTTTCACTCGAACTAGAGGTCAAATGGGGTCAAGAGGAATTTTCGAAAAAGAGTTTGCAACCTTGACGGTGCAACTTAAGAAATGAGGATTTTGAAAAATTCGCCATTTTGAAACTACATTGACCACAGTCTGGACGGTGGTTTGTATTGTGGTAGAAACTTCTTTTTTGGTTTCCCAAAAGTCTCACTCGAATTGGAGGTCAAATGGGGTCAAGAGGAATTTTCAAAAAAGAGCTTGCAAACTTGACGGTGCAACTTAAGGAATGAGGATTTTCAAGAATTTGCCATTTTTAAACCAGATCAGGAACAAACCGGAAGTTTTTCTGTCTTGTTCAGAAACTTTCACTATTCATTTGTTCAAAGTTTCACTCAGATTGTAAGACGAATAAAGTCAGGGGAGACTGTGGAAGTTGAAGTTGCGAAGTGAAACTTATACTCACTTAAAGGCAAAATCTGTTAAAAGCTAGCGTTTTCCGGCCGAAGCTAGAAATTGTCTCGATCTTTTTGAGGACAATGTTTCTGAAATAACGCACTCAAATTGGAGTTAAAAGGAGTTCGGGAGGAATTTTCAAAATTGAGCCTGCAAAGTTATGATTTCACTGAATCGGATGCAATTTTCAAAAGTTCGCCATTTTGAAACTAGTGTGGACAGTTTGGAACTTTGTTTCATCCTTTTGGGGAAACTTGAGTTTATGTTCTCCGAAAGTTTTACTGAAATTCGACTTAAAGTGGAGGCTGGAGGAATGTTCAAAATTAAGATTTCATCTCAATGAACGGAGACTTTCAAAAATTCGCCATTTTGAAACTAAACATAGCGCTGTCCGGACCTTTCGAGCTCTTTTAAAATGTGCCTTCTTCTAAGTTTTCCCGAAGTTCCACTTTCTTTGTGGTTCACAGGAGTTCTGGGGGAATTTTCAAAACTGAGCCTGCATAGTGGAAGTTTCACTGAATTGAAGGCAATTTTCAAAAATTCACATTGTTGAAACTAAGCGAGACGCACACCGCAATTTGAGGTTCTCTGAAAACATACTTTACCATGAGTTTCCTCAAAGTTTCACTCCTTTGCGAGTTTCCGTTTTTCGAAAGTGTCCCTCAAATTCGACTAAAAATTGGTTCTGAAGGAACTTTCAAAAGCTCGCACCGTTGTAGCTAAATGGATCGCATTCGGTAAATTTGACGCTCTCTCAGAACACAGTTTTCTCGAGGTTTTCCCAAAGTTTCACTCAAATCGTGGTTCAAACTAACGAGTTCGGGAGGATTTTTCCAAACCCCCTGTCTGAACCACATCAACGTCAAACTGGTGTGGGCGCTGTCAAGGCAAAATTGCCAACTGTCAAATTTGACGTTTCCTCGCTGATTGCTGTCAAACGTCAGCGTTCACCTCAAGTGTCAGTCAAGGGACGGTTTCAAATTAAATTTGTTGTGCGCAAACGAAGCCTCCAATCAAAAAACGCCATTCTTGATAAAACCTGCAGATTTTCACGGGGAATTTTATGGCAATTTTTGCCAGGAAAAAATGAAAAATCTCCAAAACTAAGGGGGCTGGAAAAGTATGGGGGACGCCACTGGATGGGGGAAGGACATGCGCATTAAAAAGCGGGAATTGAGTTTTTCTCGCAGGCCAATAGTAAAGGAGCTACGGGGAATTTTAGCATTTTACCAGTCGTCCAACGTCGTCAGTTGCACCAGGCAGCGTTGCCAAGTGTTTTGGCACTGTTGCCCTGTAAATGGGCGAGATTTTCAGTGGAATTCGCCAAACGAAAAAAATCCGTGAACAATTGGATGGCAACTTTCACTATGAGGCACGCGTCATCGGCTTAACGCAGGCAACTTGAGCGCTGTTGCGATCGCATTGTTTCCACTTTTACAGCGAAAACGTGCACAATCGATTTCATTCAACTCGTCCGGATTTACGGTTTGCGATTCTCAAACGTCCGTTTTTTCTTCCGTTCCGGTCAGCCGAAGCGGAACGACCCGGTTTTTCGTCTGTTTGCTGCCTCTCAGTTACGTCAATGTGACAATGACAGCGCCCCCATTTGGGTATGCAACGCACAACGCCCCTACAGTGTTGCCGCGCGTGTGCGATTCTCCCAGTTTAATGGGCGGTGGAATGATTAACGATCGAACATGTTCGTCTAGGTGGCTGCGCTTGTCGGACACGTTGATTTCCATAATTCGATTAATCATGAGACGAAACGCCGCATGTTTGAAGTGCGTTTTCCGGTCAAATCCATCGTGCGATTGGTTCGATTAGCGCCCGAAGCATCGATCATCATTATGCTATCGAACATTGGCCGAAGAAATCGGTCTTCCAGTGCCATTTACCGGTTTGGATTCTTTGGGAAACTGGGCGGTTTTGCTGCGGGATTTTCCCGGTGAATTTGCCTCAAAGTTTCGCTCAAATCGAGGTGAAATTGAGGGCAGTAGAGGCGTTTGACTGGTGAAATGTGCGTTCAGTTGAAGGCAATTTTCAAAAATTCCTGCTGCCTAAACTAATTCTGCGCGCAAACCGGAAGTTTCAGAGTTTTTAAGGAGAAACTCCGCTAGTTGCTTGCCGAAAGTTTCACTCAAATTGAAGCAAAATTGAGGGAAGCAGGGGCTTTTGAAGCGGAGGTTGCAACGTTGAAACTTCTCGTTCATGCGCCTTCTAGTTTGGACAGGGCGATTTTTTGACAGTTGCCTTTCAATGAGTGGAAATTTCATCGTTGCCAACTCCTCCTTAAACTCCTCGTCGTTTAACTTTAAATCCACTTTGGGCGCTGTTGCCAAATTTATTTTCTAATTTTTTTACAGCAGAGAAAATTGTTTGGGAATTTTCATCGAAAGCGTTAGTTTGGAAGGTTTTTCGCGACTTTTAAGCCTCGAACGGCGTTGTTGCCGCTTGTTTTTATCCGATTTTTGCATTTTCTGACCGAAAATTCTCATTTGAAATCCGCTAGTGGCGCTTGTAAATGCTGTTGAAGGTTTTACCACAAAAAAAATAAGTTGGAACTTTTTCTGCGCAACTTTCGAGCTTCTCAGGGCGCTGTTGCCGCCTGTTTTGTCGCTTTTTTGCGTTTGATGCGTCTTTGGAAAATTCTATATTTAGTTGTCAAATTTATTTTCTGCGCTTTTGCATTTTGCCAAGGAAAACTTTAGTTTGGAAGTTGTCTTTAAGCACATTAAGGCGCTGTTGCCAAATTGACTTTCTGTTTTTTGCCGAATTTTTTTACAGTAGAGAAAATTGTTTAGAAATTTTCAACAAAAGTGTTAGTTTGGAAGGTTTTTCGCGACTTTGAAGCCTCGAAGGGCGTTGTTGCCGCTTGTTTTTATCCGATTTTTGACCTTTCTGACGGCAAATTCTCATTTCAAACCCGTGAGTGGCGTTTGTCAATGATGTTGAAGGTTTTATCAGAAAGAAATTAGTTTGGAGGTTTTTCTGCGCAACTTTTGAGCTTCTCAGGGCGTTGCTGCCGTCTATTTTGTCTCGTTTTTTGCGTTTAAGGCCTATTTGGAAAATTCTATATTTTGTTGTCAAACTGATTTTCTGCGTTTTTGCATTTTGCCAAGGAAAACGTTAGTTTGGAAGTTGTCTTTAAGTACGTTAAGGCACTGTTGCCAATTTTAGTTTCTGTTTTTTACCGATTTTTTTTTAAAGTCGAGAAAATTGTTTGGAAATTTTCAACGACAGCGTTAGTTTGGAAGGTTTTTCGCGACTTTTAAGCCTCGAAGGGCGTTGTTGCCGCTTGTTTTTATCCGATTTTTGCATTTTCTGACTGCAAATTCTTATTTCAAATTTGTTAGTGGCGTTTGTAAATGATGTTGAAGGCTTTACCAGAAAGAAGTGAAGAAAGTTTTTCTGTGCAACTTTCGAGCTTCTCAGGGCGCTGTTGCCGCATGTTTTGTCAGGTTTTTTGCTTTTAAGTCCTCTTTGGAAAATTCTATATTTTGTTGTCAAGCTGATTTTCTGCGTTTTTGCATTTTGCCAAGGCAAACGTTAGTTTGGAGGATGTTTCTGTAACTTTAAGCACACTAAGGCGCTGTTGCCAAATTTATTTTCTGTTTTTTGTCCATTTTTTTACAGTAGAGAAAATTGTTGTTCTAGAGGACTTCCAAGCCTCATTTTCAGGCACTAAGTGGCTTTTGCAGAAGTTCTTTGATTTGAGAAGAACTTTGATTGCAGAAGTTTGATTTGAGAAGAACTTTGATTGCAGAAGTTCTTTGAAAATGATTTTGGAAAGTTGCGCTGCTTTCAAGATTTTTATGGCGCTGTTGCCGCGTTTAGTTTGCGGTTTTCTGCCTCAGTGGTTCACTTAGGGGATTTTCTAGCCTTATTTCCAGTCACTAGGTGGCATTTGAGGAAGTTGTGGGTGGTTTTAAGTTTTTTCAGGCGCCGTTGCCGTGTCTACGTTTTTCTGGCTGCATAGTTGATCTGGAGGACTTTCAAGTCTCATTTCCAGTCACTTAATGGCTTTTCAGGAAGTTGTTCACCCAAAAAAGTGATTTTTGCAGGTTGTCGCGTTAGTTTCGCACTTTTTAAAGCGCAGTTGCCAAATCAATTTTCCGCTTGTTTCCATTCCTCACTACAAAAGTGAATCAGGAAAACCTGCCAGCAAAGTCTCATTTCGAATCCGCTAGTGGCATTTGTAGAAGTTGTTGAACCGAACGAAATTGGTTTGGAAGTTTTTTGGGCAACTTGAGCTTCTCAGGGCGCTGTTGCCGTCTGTTTTGTCGCGTTTTTTGCATTCAAGGCCTCTTTGAAAAATTCTAAATATTTTTTGAGGAGGTTTTCAGCAAAAGCGTTAGTTTAGAAGATTTCAGCATAATTTTGAAGATTTTATTTTCTGTTTGTTGCGAATTTTTGTGCATTTTTCGTGCATTTAGAAGACTTTCTAGTTACACGTGAGTCTCCCAGTGGCGTTTGAGGACGTTGGTGGAGGTCTTAAGCGAAAAAGGGGGTTTGTAAAGTTTTCCGCGGCTTTTAAGCTTTCTAAGGCGCTGTTGCCATTTTTCCTTAGCGCTTTTTTGCGTTTTTCTGGTTCAGCAGTTGATCTGGAGGACTTTCCAGTCTCATTTCCAGTCACTCGGTTGGTTGGTGGTTTGCAAAAAAGGTGATTTTTGCAGGTTGTTGCGCGACTTTCGCACTTTTTTGGGCGCAGTTGCCAAAACAATTTTCCGCTTGTTTCCATTGTGCACTACGAAAGTTCATCAGGAATACCTGCCAACCTCACTGCTGTCCCCTTGAAAGCTTGTGCCCTCCGGGCATGCCAGTGTTGCCGGCTTGGCGTCGAAAGTTTAGGTCATCCTAATTAAACGACGAAAACTTCGATGATCTTTTCGGGCGCGGCGGGTAATCGCTGG